>NW_019640802.1:244167-574851 GCF_000599845.2 Trichogramma pretiosum
ATATACGCGAAAACGCGAGACTTCCTCGTGAAAATCATCGCTTAGAATTATTTACAAGCGGGTGCAGTTGGTCGGCGACCTGGTGCAATCATATACGCGAAAACGCGAGACTTCCTCGTGAAAATCATCGTCTGGAATTATTTACCAGCGGGTGCAGTTGGTCGGCGACTTGGTGCAGCAATATACTCGAAAATTTTCATACTTCCTCACGAGTAGCATTGTCTGGAACAATTTATAAGCTGGGGCCACGAGGCAGCGACCTTCCGTGATATTTTAATTAAAAGTATTAGAAGAAATCTTTCCCACGCTCGCTGTAGCGATAATTTAATATATAATTTTAATAATTTATTTTTTTGACATAACTAAACCATATTCTTATACATCAATGTTTTCTATTTATTAAAACCTTTATTTTGTGTATATTTCAAATAGTCGATTTTAAATCAAATTTCAAATTTCGCGCGCGTTTCCGTTCGCAGCGTTCCGTTCTGCAGTCACTTTTGTGAACCCTGATCGACACGATGCTTTCCTGACAGCCCAGCATTATTTTTTCTCGTGAACTCGAAATGAACAACGGATCGAACACTGGTTTACGAAGTGTATAAACTGTTGATTGATATTTCGCAATAGCAGGGAAACTTCGAGGCACACAATAACAAAGTGAAAGAGAGAGAGAGGTTGACGTTAAGATAGTGTTGTTTTTCTTGGATGCAACTTTTCGAGGTTATAGTACCGGCTGATCGCGGATATCTCGCAGCACATGCAACTCGCACTGACGTAAATAAAAATCGAAGAGTATATATAGGTATATAGCGTGTGCCGAGGCGCGCGTGGGAGGCAGCAAAACCGAGAGTACTATAGGCAACACGCCCGTGCTCTGTGTTGGCGGGATTGCCCTTGCCCAGGAGAATTTAACAAGGAGTAAGCCGCAGACTCGTGTCTGACTCTCGCAAACGCGCTGCCGCTAAGCTACTTTACGATGCAAAATGAATATGCATGCGTGTGTTTTTATCAATTTGGACTCGACACGTGTGCCCGAGTCAATGCGAAGAGTCAAGTACGCCAAAGAAAAAAAATGTCGCAGTGGAGCTCTCTTAAATATTCAATTTCACAAAATTCCAAGCTACATCAATCATCGAGGTCGCGGACGCGATAATCGTTATAACGCGGCGAGATAACATCGGGAGCCGTCGGGAAGAATAAATAGTTTCGGAGCTTAATTATCCGTAATCACTGCCTCCGTAAGAATAGAGACAATGGGTCGAATTAGCCGATAATAAAATCATCGCCTCTGGTCGATCGTAAAACAATGACATAAAGACGATGACTCGAGTGCAGCTCTCTGCTATTGTCTATTTTACACGGCTAATGGACACATATTTTTTTTACGTAACTTCGCAAAACGAAAATTTCGCAGAGGAACTGCAAAATTTTAGTCGTTGACGGGTAGTCGTGGCACAGCAGATAATAATCGATATATACGCGTAATAACGACGTTGCACTATGTGTCGAGTTCGCTTATACACTGAAAATTTGCCTATATAAACAGAGAGCCCCCCCGTTACAACAAACGTAAGAGGGAATCTCGACGTTGCGTATCGTCCAGAACGTTACAACACGGCCTGGACCATGTCGTCCTCCGGATCAATAAGTTTGCTGGTTTTATTACTGCTTGTATCGGCCGCTGTGAGTATATATTTTACCCTCTTCGTGCTAGAGTTAAAATTTTTTTAAATATATACTATCTTTTTCATTTTTAATTCGCTGGTGCTTAGGGAGATTATCTCTTTTTTAAAAGCAGCGACAAGAAAATCCGCTGTCGATGAAATTCCCTCCCTTTCTTTTTAATGCTACAAAAAAATCACACTTTTTTATTCGGAATGCAAATTTTTCAAAAATGTGTAATGAATAGATAAAATAAGAGGGGTTCTTACGGCAAAACGCTACTCTGCTGCACGGAGAAACCTATTCAGAAAAAATTACTATATTTTATGGTAAAAGTGTGACATCTTTGACCTATGACAAAATTTACTAAAAAAATGTATCAAAATTTATTAGAAATATAGTAAAAATAACCGGAAACGTAATAAAAATTACAATAATCATAGTGAATTTTTCCAAGGATGTCACACTTTTGCGATAAAATGTAGCACTTTTTCTCGTGCAAGTTTCTCCGTGTACAGCTTTTTAAATGAGAGATTTACTTCGTAAGCTCCGGCCAGTTTTTGTGTGCTTTTATTTCATTTTTTAATAATATCCCTTTTTTCGTGCGTCTACCAAACAACCCACCCACACACACAACCAAGATGTCACGAGGCATCGGATCCACGAGCGAAAACGAATTAGGCGACGAGTCGAGCAGCAGCATCAGCAGCAAAAGGGTAAGCATCCGTGTGTATATAGCGTAGGCGTCGTCGTCTTCGTCGACGTCTGTGATTTTCCCGTGCGTATATAAAACGCAGTATAGTATATTAAAGAAAAGTCGATTCGCATTACCGGAGCTATTCTTCCGGAAAAAGGCACAGAGATACGACGACGTACTATATATAATATTTTATAAGTATATATTGTTCGATACGCGTCATGATAATAATGCGCGGGGTATCATGTACTTATATAATGCAGTACTGCACAAATTTGCGCGAAATATGCTGCGCAATTCACGCTTGATTAACTATATATATTGCTCATGTATATCGACTCGTCTCTTTGATGGTGGTGGCGGCAATTTGTGTGTTTTACGCAACGCACGCAGGTGGTGACTCGTCAGGTGTCATCAGCCTCGTTCTCCTCCTCCTCCTCGACGAATCCCATGGGCATGGGTATCGACGCGGCTGCCCAAATGGCTGCTGCGGCCGCCGAGGCAGCCGAGAGAGCCATCCAGATGGGCAAGCAGGTGATCCAGGGAATGGCCAACGGAGCCGCCCAAGCCTCCCAAGCGGTAAGCTAAATCTGTGTGTAATAACGAAATTATGATCCTCGTGCGTCGTGTATGCGTCGACTAATTTCGTGCATCCTTTGCAGATCCCTGGATTCGGTTAACGGCAGCAGCTCGATATCTTCTCAAAGCATCATCGCATCATTCCTTCTTGTAATACCCACGTGTACGCAGTTGGCGGCCGCCATAATATAAACTTGTTATATTATCTATCGTACGTGTAGTGCTTTATACCCTCTTACTTCTTTAATTGTTAATGCATCGTAAATATTAGCATGAAAGAGAAAATAAAAAAATGTTACTTTCACATAAAAACATTTACGCACAGGGTTGAGTGTTGATTTCTCATTTCTCATTCCGATGCGTGTGTGTGTGTGTATGAAGCTCGATTGCAATCGACGCTCACGCGACAAACACACAAATATGACTGCAGTAAGGCCAAATAATATTTAATCAACTGCTATGCGTCTATAATCGAAAATTCGACGTGATATCAAAAGCGAAAACTGCTCATATTCTCTCTGGCTTACGAAGAGTGTGTTTTTTTATGGATACATCGGATGAACCACGACAATTATAATGTGATCAAGCTTATTGGAGACTATGGTTTTGTTTTTTTGTTTAATTTTTTGTTAAAAAACAGCTGCCAATACGTTGAATGGTGAGTTTGCTTCGTGACTTTTCTCTAAAAATGACCAATTCTAATGCAAAAAAGTCGTCAGAAAATTCCCAAGTTTCTTCGTTAATATTATTTAACTTTTGTAAATTATGAAAATCACAGTACATTAAATTAGTACACATAGTACACTGTAATATTTACGCCTTTCGAAAGTTAAAATCTCGCTTTGTATCGCGAGACTGTGTTTACATCTTACTCGGCTGCTCGATTCTACTCGGACAGACGGAGCGCGAAGGAACACGTCGCCCAGTCCCGATTCGCTCGTCGCCGAATAAGTACACGGTGTAGTTATCTCGCAACACTTAGGTATCCGCTACCTATAACTAAATTACAATTTTAAAATTGCACCGCGTCCATACTACTACTACTTATCCGCGCCATGGCCCACGACGAGGACGATCGGAGAAACTTGGAGCTGTTCCAGGCCCTGCTCATAGGGATCGAGTGGGAGTACGAGGTGGCGCGACTCGAGTTCATCGACGAGATCCAGGATCTGATGGGCCGATGGCGGGGCCCTCGGCCCAACTTCCACGAGCTCTTTCCCCGAGCCGAGGTGATCGAGTGGCTGCTCTCGGACGCCCTGAACACCATGCGAGAGAAGTACCAGCCGGGACTGCGCTTCATCAAGTTCGTGCTGAACAGCGGCTACAGGGACCGCCCCCGCTTCGAGAACGGCGAGTACGTCGTGGCGCGCACCACGCCGATACATCGCGCGGCCATAATGCGCGAGCGTCACGCCGCCTCCTGGGACATGGCGATCGAGGCTCTCTTCGAGATCTACGACAGGTACGACCTGAACTACGTCGACCTGGAGACCGGCCTGACGCACTTCCACGTCGCCTGCATGTCCAACTGCGTGTACGCCGCGCGCCAATTCATCCACAACGGCCTCAGTCCCAACTACTACCCGGACGAGAGGATCGATCCGCCCCTGCATCTGGCCCTCAAGTATCACGCGGAAAACTTCGAGCGCACGCCCGTGGTGAAGATGCTGCTGAGGCGCGGCGCCGACCCGAATCTCGCCACGGCCGAGGGCACGCGGCCGCTCCACGTCATCTGCCGGAAGTACTGCGACGGCGCCGAGCTCGCCCATGTGTTCTTCAAGCTCAACGACGAGCTGCGCCAGTCCGTGGACTGCAACGTGCAGGACACCTGGGGCCGCACGCCGCTCCAGTGGGCCGTGGCGAGCCTCTCGCCCGATCTCATCGACCTGCTGGTGTATCGGGGCGCCGACTGGCACGGCTTCGTTTTTCCCGACCAGAACCTCATCCTGGAGGCCTACGAGCGCCAGCACCGACTGCGCTACAGGTTCGGCTTCAGGCTGAAGCTGGCGATGCGCGCCCGACTCGTCGACGAGTACCTGTACGACCACGGCTACGAGCTGACGGCCGGCGACGCCACCAAGATCATGGAGCTGCTGGCGCTTCATCGGGTGTTCGACGTGGATCCCTCTCTCGAGGAGCAGCTGCTCACCGATCTGGAACTCGTGGAGAACGCCCGCAACGTCCAGATCAAGACGGGTCTGACGCTGTACGACGCGCTGCGACTCAAGCCCAAAGAGTTGGAGGAACGATTGGAGCCCTGGCGACTGCACGCCTTCTGGAAGCATAAGAAGCTCTACGAGCTCAACACCTTCGGCCAGATGTGGCTCTGCGAGAAGCTGCTGGGCGAAAAAATGATGCGAGGATTTATGCGCTCGTGGGGCCTCGCCTCCTTCATGGAGCTTAACCGCTACGTGTGGCCGTTCGAGGCCGCCGAGATCTTCGTCGACAAGCTGAGGAACGGCGATCTGTGGCGCCTGTGCAAGGCGATACATTGGACCGAGGAGGCGGCCAATGAGGAGCCCGACGGGGAGGAACAGCAGCAGCCAGCCGCCGAACAGCCGAGAAGAGGATCGTTCGACTTTCGCGATTGACCCATAATTATACTTCGAACGATCGAAATTGTACAACGGCCCGAAAATAAGTAGCCTGATACGCTTACATTAGAGAATAAAATTGTAAATATATTTTATTAGTCGACACGTAAATAGAACATAAATTTAGAATTGCGAGCTAAGATGAGTGTCTCGTGTACGTACACATACGTATGTAATTAGTACAAAAACAATTGTAAATAAATAAAGCTCGCCCGAAATTTCGGTGTTACACCTGGAAGTGTGACAATCGAAATAACATAATAAACTTTGAATACAATTGACAGATAACCAACGGATCTTTCATCTCAAATTAATCCTTTGATATTCATATGAAAAAAATAAAAAAACAAATACTTTTCAAATACACTATCGATCGAGACAATCAGACACCATTTACAAATTAGATTTTTGATCCAACAGCAAAGCTACTTTGACTGACTAGAAAATATACCAATCGAAAGTAAATAAAAATCTCGAATTTATTGTTTCGAAGGACAACCATTTTCAAAGTTTGCAATTATCAATCATCGTCGCGATTGAGTCGTTCATCTCCATATGCTATATTTTTCCTGTATAATCGCGAGTTTTTGCTCTCTATCTCTCGTTGCATAAAAAGATCGCATGAGCTGATGTATATTCCAGGTGAACGATCGTCCGCGATTGTCATAATTGAATGTCAACTCGATGGAAAGATCCATCATCGTGGTCGACCATTGCTATGTAATGCAGTCTACTCCCATTTCTTTCGTTCGCAATCCCACTCTTTATGTGGCCACTCGATCGATCGCACTCGCACTCGCATCGCGCCAGCTTATATACTCCAAACTCGGCTCTCGCTAAATTATGTATCGATCGAATGGAATTTATAGATTTCCCTTTTCGCTCTCTGTCGCATATCTATAATTTTACGCTTCTCGAAGAAAAAGAAGAATAAGGAAACGCTCGCTAAAAGCTCTTTCACGAGTCTTGACGAGTCGTACAAGACGGTTGGCGTTGACTTTACAAATAAATGCTCGCAAACTCCAACCGATGTAAACTGAAAACCACGACTTGTGTACACACGTGTGTTGTACAAATGTAACGAACAATTTTCGTCTTACGCACACAAAAGTTCCCTATATGTACATTATTATATAGGTCGTTCAATCTATTGCTCCATCGCTCCTATGCGCTTTGTTCTCGTGCAAGTTTCATCAGCTAGCTGTAAACACGTCGCACACACACACCCACGTGTCTGTCATGGGGAAGCAGCACACATCGTACTACATATCGAAATCCGGTCGAGTAATTGAGTTTACATGGCTTCTACGCTGTAATCAAAGTACTCTATACGCCCGCAGCTAAAAGAGAATAGCGCAATGAGTTCTCTCGCTCTCTCTCTCTCTCGCTCGCTACGCGAGGGATGATCCGTGCGTATGTTACACCGAACTGAAAAAACTGCACGGTTTGGCTCCTCCCTCTACCCGAAAAAGGTACATTTAATTAGGTAATCGCTTTGGTATTATGCAAATTAGAGTCGCGAGCATTACACCCTTTCGGCGTTACATACTGCGTACGAGAAATGAGAAACGAGGTTGCGAGGCTCTCATCTCTTTTTTTCGCGCGCGAGCTTAATATGCATCTTTGCGGAGCTCTCGTTTTTCAGCCCAACCGACCGACTAAATCGCCCCAGCTGTATGTATGTATACGAAGGTCGAGTGTCGCGTGTCTCTCGGCTCTCGGCCGCTTTGTCGTCGTGCTATGAGGGCTAAAAGGTAGGTAGGTAGGTAGGTATACCCAATATCAAGCTTTTATACTTTCATTTTGCACGTCTTTCCGCTTCAGCTGTGTGTTGTAGTATATAACGTATGTGCTGCAAAAGCAGCAGCTTCACTTTCGATGGAAATAAAGGCGCTGAATAAATTCAATACGTACACACATAAGCGCGGGGCTCGGCTCGCTCGCGATCGCCTCGACGTAGTTGTGTGTGTGTAAGTGCCTTGCATTGTATATTTGCTTCGGAAATTGCGTCTCTTCCTTCTTCTTCGTCGCGCGCAAGCCGAACCCTGGACTCGACTTGCATGGGCATAAGCGTGTATGTACACACACGTGTGTAGATTAAATTGAAAATCCACCTTGGCATGGGACGTACGAGACAAGGATATATCCTTACTTGCGACGTTCGTGTGTGTGTGCGCGTGCGTGTGACTAAAAGTAAAAGCTCGTGTGAAGCAACGACACACTCGGACACGACGACAAGTGGACAGGAAAAAGCAGAGAAATTACTACTGGAACGCTTTTACGTACACACACAGACACGTGCGATTTTTTCCCTCTCCCACCTCCTCCTTCCTCCCACCTTTGATGCTTTTATGCCACCCGATGAAAAAAGTTCGGACTCTGTGCTGCCGGAGCTGCAGCTGTGAAAGCATCGAGACGAAAAAAGGAGCGAGACGAGCTTCGGATTTATATAAAAGGCTGTTGCCGCTGTTGAGCGCTTGAGAGCTTCGACGACTGCTACTCACACACACTTTTTGCTTCCCCCCCTTCTTCCTCGTGTGTATCCTACCTAAGCTCGTATTTATGCGCCCAGCAGCCAGCTAGTAAAGCTCGCGAGTTGATGTTTGTAAAATTACTCGTTTAATTCTGCAGAATAAGCTTTGTATCTATCTACCACTACATAACGTGCATCGCGCGAGAGCTTTGGGAAATTAAATGAAATTCGACGACAACGCCACGAGCCCCGCGTAGCTAACGAGCACTCGATCGTTTTTCTCAACTGCGCATTTATGACATTATAATTGAATTAAATATTCTGCATCGTTGCCGAGTCGCTTAATTACAGAGAGCAGCGAGCTTGCGCGTGTGGAGCTTGCAGCGAGGACTGCCTGTGGCTAAAGGTTTTTTTGGATATCTTCAACGTTGCTCTTGCTATTATCGTTGTTTCAATCGTTGTTGTTGTTGCAGTTGATGTTTTCGTTGTTGTTATCGTCAAAGCATGGCAAAACATCGAGAGCCTCTCCCCCCCTGCCTGCTGCAAGCTCGAGGCAGTACGTCGCGTACTCGCGCACGGCACTCGACGCGAGATAGTTTTAGAGCTAGTCGAGTAGAGTAGCGAGAGCAGTTCGTCGTCGGCGACAAAGCGAGCAACTTGAGAGCTCTAGCCAGGACGAGGAAAGGATAAACACTTGATTAAAGTTAGAGAGCTGCGACGAAGGAGGGGTACAACACTGCGCGGAAAATGCTTATAACGTCTCGTCGTAGTCGTCGTCGTCGTCGTCGTAGTGATTGCGTCGAGGCAATTGAATTTTGTACCATGTAGCCCAGCGAGTAGTACATAGTAACAGAAATGTGCCAAACTATTTTACGCGCGAGCGAGCGAGCATATTTCGCGCTGCCGAGTTTACAAACGAAGGCGACTATATATACTGCCACGTTGCGATAGGATTTTCCGTGCCATCTCGCGCGCGATCCTCTCTATACGTATACAGCACAATAATTCATTAGCATAGATAAATTTGTGTACGCTGTACGCCACGGTCTTTTATGTTGTATGTGTACAAGCTCGCCGTGCGCCAGCAGCAGCTCAAACTCGAGCTAGCTAGAAAAGTCCCAACAAGTATGATGAATTATTTAGAAAGCTTTTAATACTTACGAGTAGATGTGTTGCTAGAACTGCTGCTGCTGCTATGGCATGAGCTGAGAACGGACGAACGCGTGTGCCAGGATATAATATTATATACATGTAGCATAAATAAAAACAACATTTCAAAACTTCTTGCAGCGGCAGCAGAAGCATGACATTTTCTAGCTGCTCTGTCTTCTTCGCTTCATGGCTTCTTGTAGTGTGTATATACGTCTCGTCCTAGCTATATATGCGCAGCGACTGTGTGCGAGTGCAATGAAGCGTTTATATCTCTCTCGATGCAGCGGCGACGGCTCGAGTTTCCTGACTTATATAAAATGTCATTCTCGACGTTTACGTTAAATTATTAAAACACTATTAATATGCATATAGCGGAAAATGTTTTATCAAAGCCCGTTAACTTACTGTCTTATTCTCCGAATCGAATTAAAAGTTGGAAATTTATGAATGTTTCGCGCGTCGAAGCATTTCAAAAGAGTGTCACATTTTAAATGATCGAGATACAAAAGCGACGTACTGGAAGCAACAATGCATTCAACTGTTACTTTCGGAATTAATTCTTTAATAATACTCCTAATCCGCGGGAGTCGAATATGCATATTGAAAAAAACTCGCGAATTTCGCTCGATATAACAGAACCCGAGATATAACCGTCTTCGGTGAATAGGATTTGAGTCTTCTTCGCGTCTATATTCGCATTGGTGGTTGTTGAAGCGAGCTTCGCTCGCACTGCCGCTGATGCAACGCAGACACATATTGAATATTGATCATTTCGTATTTTTGAGGATTTGCTCCCATCCCGAAGATATATAGACGCGAGCGAAAGAGAACAATTTGACCAAACAAGAAGTGAGGATAAAGCCCGCCGATGCTTCGCCATGAATGAGAAATAAGACAGAGATTTGCGTGCGCGCGCGCCCGAGTAGATAAAATCTCGCCCCCGCTACATTATTCACCGCGCCACTATACCTACTTCGAGCTTTTTATCATCTCTCCTGTATAATGTTCTATATAATATTTTTTTGCTTCTTCGTGCAGTAGACTCGTACTTGTAGCATCCGAGCATGAAAGAACGAATGATCAAACTAAAGCGTATACTTATTAGGAAAAATGCTACTTCACATCCTTATAATATTATTTCCTTGCTACTTACTTTCTTTCGACGATAAAAAAGAAAGGAGACCTTGAGCGAATTACGCGCGCATCATCCCTTTTGATGCATGACCTGTCTGTCACGCGTAAGCTCGCTGCAATAAAGAATAAAAAGGAGGAAAATTGACAAGTACACGGTACACCATTCATTGATGTATATGGAAAACACGAGTAAAATTGAACATCAGGAGGGCACGATTTTATGTATACATGATTCATCGGCCTTACAGGCGCTTATATGTAGCTGCTGCTGCTGCTGCTGGGCTGGTGAGCTTGCGCCGCGTCGATGTATATCGCGAGCGCCGGCGCTGCGACGGCTAGTAGTAGTAGTAGTATAACCGAGCCGAGCTTGCACTCTCACTGCTGCGCCCGCAGCATCAGCCACCACCGTCGCCGCCGCCGAGAGAGCTTTATTGTGTCGCGACGTGTTTGAGCGTTTGGACGTGTGATACTGTGTCAGGCAGCAGCAGCAGGAGCAGTAGCGGAGAGCTTCGAAGAAAATTCACGAACAGTAGTGTCGAATTCGCACTTTTTTCTCGCTAAACACACGAGTCCTGGCTAATTATCGAGAAAAGTTTTTTCGAGAAATGACGTCGCGATTTGAACTACTCGATGGGTATGGTAAAAATTCCACGCCGATGGCCGTTGTCGAAGCTTGCAGCAGTTGTGTACGCGAGGATGACAATGAGAAAAGATCGAATGCAGATTTTTCTTGCGAGGAAAAGAAGTAATAAGTGCGCGCAAATGCCGCAAGTGATAAATAAAAAATAATGTGCCAAGTGCAATTCCAATTGACAATCGAAGAACTGATTATACAATAATAGTAATAATAATAATAATCATAATAATAATAATAATAATAAGAGCTATAAATCGAGGAAAACGAGAGACACGTGTCCGACGAACACAACGATACATCAGAATGCAGATTTTACAAGAATTCGATGGGTATGGAATTTTCATAATTCTCTTCCGATCGTACATAGCATATAAATTAAATTGAAGAAATTTTATATGCATTACAATATCATGTGTGTGTCAGTGTGTGCGTGTGTGTGTGTGTGTGTGTATCGATATGAGGTGAAATTCATTTTGCCCTTTTAATTAACTTTCATCTGGCCGCGTGTAAAAGAGCTTGAAGTGCTGAGTCGACACTCGTGCACTCCAACTGACTGAACACACACACATACAAGCTGATTTTGCACTTGTAGCAGTACACACACAGGGCCGAGCACGCGTCGGGAAATTGGTTCCTTTTTCCCGCATAAATCTCTTTTCCTGCGATTCTTATACTAACCTTTTCCTATATACGAATTTAATTAATACGCTCTACGAAAAATGTAAGCTCGGGTTATATCGATGGAGAGATTCGGTATATCGTTTTATTTCGACACGAGTGCACAATATATAGCCTTGCACTCGAGAGAGAGGGTGGAAAAGATACGACGGCGACGGTATAGCAGAAGCGATCGCGGGATTTTTAATTGTCTCAGCCTTTGTGTGTTTAACGTCCTGTCTTCCATCCGCTGCCGGAAAGATAGAGAGAGGAACGCTTTGAATGAGAAAAAAAATTGTATCCAGCTATATTGCTGCCGCCAGCCACGCGCGCGTCAAATGGAAAAAGGCAAATTTTTGCTCAAAGGCTCCTTGAATACAAGATATATAAAAGCCTTCATTTTTTTTATAACTCGCGCTGCTGGTGTGCATATAACCGAGGCGACATCGATTGAAATTTAATTCTCTGCCGCTGCATTATATTCGTACATCGATACCCTCCACAAAATTCGAGTCTCAAGAGGTTGGAAAAATTTTTATTACGATTTGTTCTTATTTCAAAAATGCACGTTTATAATTACACGTGCTCTGAAGCTCTCCAGTTTTTCGCTCCGTAAGGCATGTAATATACCATATTTTTGCCTGTGTAAATTTACTCAAGTTAGTTTGAGAAAAGTTAAAATATGCCAGAAAAAATTCCACCACTTGTAACTCCTGAACTTTCTAAGAATGAACGTAAATCGATTGTTGTCTGCTGAGCTGGCTGTTCATTAATAAATTTTATAATTATGATTCAACTCCGGTAAATCGGACTCGCTTTTACTTTTGAAGCTTCTCTTACTTCGCTATTTAGAATAACTTCTTTGATTTTCAAAATTGGAGATAATGAGTTTACAAGAATCTCAGATGTTTCTGCCACATCTCCTTTTTTCTTGGAGGGACCATTTCCAGCATACTTAATTATTAGAATTTTATTTTCGTGGGCGTCAACGTCTTAGATTTAGACCTTACACTGTTGATAGTATTTGCTGTGAATATGATTTTTCTTTAAAACTTTTTTAAAACAATATTTTATAGCACAAAAACTTAAAAGTAGCAGCAGTTTTGTGATTTTCAGATGAGAGAACTATATGAAACCGTAAATTTAATGCAGATTTGATGTGCAATAATGCAAGTATTAAAATCAAAGTAACTGATATTGAATTTTATCAAAGGAACTTTTACATAAAATTTTCGTTCAAAATGAATGCATTAGTACCGATCAATTTATTTAATTGATTCATGTTTTACGCGATATCAATCTAAAGTAATATTTTTCTCCCGTCGAGCAAAATCAACATATTACTTCTAGCTGGAGGATTCACAAAAAAACAGAATTTGCACTTGTGTAGCAAAAATAATTCACATATCAGCAGTTTTTCATTCCTTTAAGGTGCAAAATGTACCATGAGTGCACAAGCAATTCATTATAATTCGATCACATACGTTATTTTTAATGCACAATTAACAAAAAAAGATAAATTCTGCATTCAAAATTAAAACATTTCGTCCGAAAATTGATTCAATTTGTGCGTTAATTGTACTGAAATTTTATAGAAACTCGATTATAGTTAAAGCCAGCATTTGCCGCTAAATGGCGGGTAACCTACCAAGTAAATCTGCAAGTAGTATAGTAAAAATAATCGTATAAGTCGAAACATTGGTTTTGATCCAATCTGCATACGAGATTAATTAATTCCGTTTTCCACCGCTAGATAGCAAATAATTTAACCCGCGAGTCTGCAAGTGGCAAAGTGAAAATAATTGCACAAGTAAAATAAAAACTTCTTAACCTCGAAGTGATTTTTGAAATTCAATATTGTCGACGGCAACAAATTCGTACTTCTTCCTTTGTACGTGTGGGAGAAGTATGAATTAATGGGTAAATTTTTCTCCGCTTTTACTTAAATATAAAAGTAAATATTTTTAACAGGTTACTCGATAGCATTATGCAGCCTGAAAATTTTAAACCCAACATACAGCATTAAAACGAGGCCCGTGTAAAATGATACCGCGTGCGTATAATCTCACGTGTACTATATAAAATTAAGAATTTTTCCTGAATCAAGCTTACTTAAGAAAAATTCGAATTTTATTACTAGCAAAAAGCTCAGGATGCGAATGAAGCTTTCACCGTATAATATTGAATATATAAATACAGGGATCATACTCGCTCGATCCCCGTACGAAAACCGTTCGCGAATTTTCCACTGGTCAATAAATATAGGGATGTCTGATATATATGACGAATCGGCGCGAGTTCGCTAATCAGAGCAAAATTGAGCTTTCTCTTTCTCCCTTTCGCGCGGCTACTATCCACTTGCTGCAATTTGTACGTGCGGGCGCATAGTAATTTTCGCCCGCGAATCCGCACGATCGCGTCGCACACAGTGTAGACGTCGTAATCTTTTGCACAAACACTCACACACCCTTATAACGTATAGTACCACTTCTCCGAGTGATCTTTTTTATATATATCCTCCCGAGGACAGCTACGTCGACTCGTCGAGGATCAGCTACGACAACGAGACTGGCTCGTCGCTGCCGACCCTGCCGCCGAATCTGACCTTTACGCGCCAGTCCCTGTACATCGTGATCGCCTACGGCATCTGCTTCCTCATCGCCTCGATCGGCAATCTCACCGTGTTCGTCACGCTGTCGCGGGGCAGGTATCGCAAGTCGCGCATATCCCTCATGATATGCCACCTGTCCATCGCCGATCTGCTCGTCGCCTTTTTCACCATACCCATCGAGGTGAGTACTGCAGCACTTTATATAATATGATATCGCAAGGCAGCTCTTCGTTAATTTTCTCTCTCTCTTTCTCTCGTTCGCTTTATGCCGAGATTCCGATGCTCGCGCGCGTGTGTGTATGCGTGTGTGGGTGTCATCGAGTCTAGCTCATAAACGTCAAGGACTACACGTGCGGTATCGAACTGTATCGCATCGCTTCGATTTCGTACAGTATTTTGACGAATCAACAGCAACAACAATACGGAGCGTGGGAAGTATCGTGTAAAAATGTATAATCTGTTCCCGTAAAAAGAGCATGCAGGTGGTATCGATACCTTTGAGAGTGGCATTTTTTTATTCGATTTTATTTATACGTGTCAAGTACGCGCGCGGCCCGGATGATCCGATATCATTTACAGCCCACGAGCTTGCACCGCGATGATATGCCAATGCAATGTACATCCATGTGATTGATTAAACGAGCAATAAATAAGTGCACAGGCAATATAATATAGTTCAAATATTTGATTTGATCAAGTCCTTTGGCCACATATATAAACAAATGCAAACAGTTTATAATATCAAATTGTTTATGAATTGCCAACGGTGGTCATTAACTGACACTGCGCCGAAGCGCATGAGAAATACACATTCGTTTGACACGGATACCTACACATCAATTTCGAGCAGCGCACGTGTACATCATCAAACGAATCCGATGGAAAATCGAACGAGATTTCTCGGTCGAATCGCAAAACCGAGCAAAACTGGGTAGATAGCGCGTGGCAGCGCTATTTTGGCCTGTGCGGAAGCACGTGTAATAATGTAGTCGCAGTAGCAGCTCAATGACGACGAGCTTGCAGCAGCAGTGAAGTCCACGTGTGTGACATTCGAGATACACGAGATTGAGAGAGAGAGAGAGACAGGGGAAGGGGGGAAGGGAGCTAGAGGTTGAATTACACCGAGCGATGTATATATCTACACGCACTACCCCCTAGTCCCGACAATCGTAAATTATTGTGGGCGCTTTTGAGCCCGTGCCTATCTCTCTGCTATATAAAGCTAAATGCAAGGATTTTGCATTTCCGCAGATTGGATGGCGTCTCACGGTGCAGTGGGTGGCCGGTAATTCGGCCTGTAAGATATTCCTTTTTCTGCGAGCTTTCGGACTATATTTATCCAACAACATACTCATCTGCGTGTCGCTCGACAGGTTGGTATACATATATACTCTTACGGTGCAATTCATCGATCGGTGTACATGGGTAAGACGCCTCGCAGTACATTACCTTCGCAAAGCAATTACATCCGGTGCACTTACGATTCGCTATGTATAATAATACACGCACACACAGCTGCCGGTCAAAAGGAGCTTTCGCTAAATGTAAAGCTCTCGTGTAATAAAAAACCTTCATTAAAAAAATGGAAAAGCTGTGCTGCGTTAATTGGTATACGACGATTTTGTTGGCCAGCTCGCTCAAAAAAATGCAGGTGACTTCAAAGTATACGGTACGCGATGAAAAAAAAAAAGAGTAGAGTAGTTTTTACCGCACTTTTTTTGAAATGTCGTGTATCGCGTGTGCCTGCATGACTCTTTCAAATAAATTAAATGAAAAAAAGGGATTGATATATGTATAGTGAAGGACAAATTGATATGCAGTTGTGTAAAATGTATTCAAGCGAAAATCAATTAATTTTTCAAAACTTTCAAAAGATCAAATGATTTCGACCAATGATTCGGTGCGGGAATCATTCGTTCAAATTCGTGGATTTATATAAAAGCTCATTCACGTTTGTGTACAGTAGCTTTGATTCCGCAGAGTTTTGGAAAGCCGCATAGAAATTATAGCTTCAATGACGAGTGCTTCGGTTATAACTAATTTAATTATTCATCGGGCAGCTATGATAATACACGAATAAACTCCGAGCCGAAATTCCGCGCTGGAGATATTCGAGTGGGCGGTGACAAAAACTATTTGGAATAATTATATCTCTTCTCTATTCGTCGTTCGCGCGGCGATCGCATAGAGAGAGGAAATATTAATTGACTAAATGACATTATATCCAAAATGCGTATATTGTATATAGTGCATAAAAATGCCAATTGACGCAGGAGAATACGAGATGATATGCTCGCGAGAGCTAAAGGCAAAACTAATAATCTACGTAATCACTCGCCGTATAAAATAAACCGAAAATACGTACATACTTGTATATTTGTATCTGTGTGTGTGCGTGTGTGTGTGTGTGTGTGTGTGTGTGTGTGTGTGTGTGTGTGTGTGTGGTGCGTGAGGACTTTAAAATCTAAATTCTAATACAATTTAGAGTTTCTTAATCGAGTTAATGCGAGGACATTTCGAAGCGCTGCTGGCAGCAGAGCTAAATAAGTTTCAGGAAGAGCAGCTCAGCTGCTGCTGCCCGTCGTCGAGTCTCGGTAGTTCGTTTCGGCAGCGCACACACACACACACACACACACACACACACACACACACACACACATACACAATCAACAGCTGCCTGTTGAATATCTCGTCGCACGAGCGCAAAACTTTTGCGACAAATGCTGATGTATGATGAAAATCTCTCTCCGTCCGCAGGTACTTTGCAGTTCTGTACCCGTTGCGCATGACCGTGGCCCGTCGCCGGGGCAAGATGATGCTCACCGTCGCCTGGATATTCAGCATTTTTTGCGCCGTGCCGCAAGTGAGTATATACATCGACGAACGAACGGGTGCAGGCTTGCTTGCTTGCGTGCGCGCCTCGACCGAAAGCCCTCGAAACCAGCCCGTCCGAGACTTGGCAAAAGTTTCTTCGTTGCGAGCTCTGACCTTCTCGCAGAAGCAACTTAGCTTGACTTATCGTGCGAGCGTATACCCAACGAGTCGAGAGGCTCAAGTTTTCGAGGCTTTTGCGAGCTCTGACAGGGAAAATTGGACATTTTCTTAACGTTTAATTTTATATATTTCAACCGCTTGACAGCAGAGAATATGTATGAAAAAAACAATGTGCACTATATGCATACTAAAGAGGGTGTGCGAGCTTACCTGATGTTTCAAACTTTACTCCATTTTAGGAAAATTCTTTTTTCATGTTACTCAGTTACATGTATAATTTACATAAACGACACACGCGCTTTTTTTTAAGCCAGGAGAATAATTCACATATTATAATAAAAATAAGATAGTGTAAGATTTATTTTTCGTTTCTTTTTTCATTTCAGAATTTTTAAAGCGACTGGATATTTACTAGAATTTTTCAACTCATAATATATTGATGATATTTTAACTTCGAATAATCGGGTGCTTATCAATAGAATACTCGAAACTAATTTTTTAAATTCATTTACATGATTTATTTAAGTCTATGTATACTATTTTTGCCTGCTCGTCGCCACAATTACAAATTTCATTATTCATTTTTTAGCTTTTTTGGAGCTTTTTTCAGCCCTCACGGATTTTCTTTTAGTAGTACTTTTTACTACATTTTCACTATCCTCATCACTTTGGCATGCAGCTGCCAACCAAACATTATACAAATCTTTAATCGTCAGATTGCTGATGATCATTTCACAGCAGAGAATCGGCAGCCGGTAATGAATCAGCTCCTTGAAAGGAGCCAGCGTCCACCGCCGGAGAAATCCTCTCGCTAGTTTGTCAAACAAATGTGCAGCGCAAGACTTCTTTGCGCGAAGGGACCAAAAATTCCACGATTTCCTGATCGCTAAGTAGTCCTTATAATCAACTATTTTTGTCGCCTTTTTGGGTTCTAACTCGATCAAGTCTTGGAGTGAAAAATTCCGACGTATCCTTATCTTTTTTGACGTACTCACAAACTCCTCGTCGCCGTATCTGCGTGCTTCGCGATCTGCCGGCTCGTGAAACATTTTGTGTATATTAAAAAATTTCATGACCACCTGGACGTCGCTTTGGTAAAATTTGTATCCAAATTCTACAAGCCTATTAATCACGATCGGAACCCTGAAGGCCAGCTCAAATTTATCATATTTATGCCCTAGTTTCAAAGTCTTGCCAAAGTTACTCTCAGTTGGGAAAACGAATTTAAACAGTAACGCGCCATGACTCAAAAGAGTACCGACAGTAAGCGGCAGGATATTTTCTACGGCCCATTCGAGCGGTGTCCGACCCAACCTGTCCCGACGATTGACTCGCACTGGCCAATATTTTTTCTCGCTGAGCTTGAATAACAACTCTAATGAGTCATCGTCTTCGCGTCTCTGGCTGATTAAGTGCAGAGGGGTCAATTCCTCCTCGTTGGACAAACTTGGATCGGCGCCATTTTTCAACAACAGTTCGAACACTTTCTTACTGCCCCTCTCGCAGTTCTTCAGAGTCAAGTGCAGTGGAGAATCGCCCGCTGATTCCACGACGAGATTGGACAGGTCCTGGTCGAGCTTGAGAAATTTCTCGACGACGTCCACGCGGCCAGTCTCGCAAGCGACGTGAAAATGCGTGTAGCCGGACTCGTCGCTGTAATTCGCGTCGAAATTGTCGTATATTTTAAAAAGCTCATCGAGCACGATTTTCCTTTCGTGCGAGTAAGTGTATTTAGCCGTGAGATGTATAGGTGTGGTACGATTTAGTATGGGCTTGCCGTCTTCATCAATTTTGGGCACGTTTTTGTAGCCGCTCTTGGCCACGAACTCGATGATTGTTTTTCCGTCATCGATGGATGCGTAGCTGTCATTCATGGAATCCAAGAGGAGAGCCTCGATTTCTCTGGGCTGAAAGATGGCCCGGAGATCAGGAACATCATCCCACCATAATTTGAGTAACTCTACAAGCTGACTAAAAAATTCACGTCGTCCTTCTTTGTCTTCCTGATTGACATATGTTTGCATACTCTTCAATGTTTCTAAATTTGTTTCAAGGTCGAAAAATCCATATCCATCGTTGTTGAACATCTTTTACGCAGTCACCCACAACACACAATCGCTTAAAATTTAAGATATCTTGTTATCTTTTTCACTAAAATCACTTGCTGTGATTTTCATTTGTCGTCTACGCTATACGTCGCGTGTAACGTGTACTGACTGTACATTACACTATACTATTTACGTACAGAGAGTAAACGAACACCTGGCCGAGTTATAGTTCATGTAAACTGTTCAAATTAACACGATTTGAATTAAAATTGAATGTTTTTTTTTCATGAATTTGTGAACATTACTATTAATGTAATTTAATTTGTATTAATTGACATGTACTCATTTCCATATTTTATATAATTCGAGTTTCAATTATATTGAATTTGAAATTCGAATTAATATTATACAAGAAAGGGCCGATGTTTTGACTTAAACACTTCTTTTTATTTTACCACTTGCAGCTTTACAAATATAGGTATTCACCATCCAATGGTGAAAGCTATAACTTTGTTGTGGTTATACTTTCGTGGTTCATGATTATAAAAATAAATCGGTATCGAAACATTAATTTTCAATCGAAATGTTTAAATTCAGGTGTAAAATTACATCCTTTTTATTCTTTTTAACATCATGTGCAGCTAATGTAAAATAATTAATTACCCTTCCCCCGTAGAATTGAAGGCAAGCAAGTCATCTTGCCTTATCGTGCGCGACTAATTCGTGTGTATAACTAAACCCACGGCTGTGCATTGCGGTACCGTGAATTCATGCGGTAGCGCGCTGAGGTTCCGAACAGCAGCAGTTTTAAGGAAATCGACCGCTCGACACTATCTCCTAATATAAACTTGTTTCAGCGAGATGACAGGCGGGCATCAGAAAGTGACAGACATATGACTGTTAATTCTTTGTCTGAGTTATAGAACCAGATTTTGCTGTGCACGGTGGCGCGCGTGTTGCAACGTGTCAGTTAGTCGTTTCGACCGAGCCGCCGCACTCTACGACGCCGCACTCCGCAGTGTAAACAAAGAAACATCATCGCATCGACCACCACCAGTTGAGTGATATCGTAAGTGACTGTTTGTGTGCGAGTGTAACACTAACAAAACAATGTCCTCGCCCGACAATGACTTTTCAAATGAACTGAAGAATATACGTGAAATGATCAATTGGGAGGTCGAAAAAGAGCGAAGATCATTTTTCGATCGTATTCTATTTTTGCTTCGACATTGGGCGGGCCAACTTCCAAATCTCCGAGATATCTTGCGGACCGAAGAAATCGATTGGCTTCTCACGGAGGAAGAGAAGGACGAAGAAAACTACTTCGATATAGAATATTCAGTCATCGAATTTGTGTTCAGTACCGGGTACAGGGACGAGCCCGACGTCGACGAAGACGGCAAGCCGCTGTCGAGGCGCTCGACGGCACTGCACTACGCGGCCAAAAACAGGGTCTACAGTTTCAACGCCGATCGGCTGTTTGAAATATACGACAGATTCGACGTGAATTACACCGACGAGTCGGGTCTGTCGCACTATCACGTGGCCTGCAAATTTGGATATCCAGAAATCGTCGAGAAATTCCTCGAACTCGGCCAAGATCCCAATCTCCTTTGGCCGGAAACGGGTGATACGCCGCTGCACTTGGCTCTGTCCACGGGTCGCTACGATGTGCTCGAGTTGCTGCTGAGAAACGGCGCCGACCCACGGTCGACCAACTTGAACGGAATGACGCCTCTGCACGTGATTTGCAGGGTGGATGACTTTGACGCCCGATCATCGGAAGAAATAATAATCGTATTTTTTAGGATCATCGACGAGCTCCAGCAGACGGTCCAGATCGATGCCCGGGACAAGTTGGGCCGGACACCGCTGCAATGGGCCGTGGCGAGTCTTTCGCTAGTTATGGTTGATGTACTCTTGGGTCGCGATGCTAATTCGTCTAACTTTGTTTTCCCCAACGACAGTTACTTTGGCGAAAACTATGACCGGGCACATCTACGAGATTGGGATAAATTTTGTGTGGGAGACGCGTTCGGAGCTCTGATTATCGTCGATCGTCTAGAGAAAAGAGGGTACGAATTTGATCGAAGCGACGCCATGACGATCATGAAATTATTCGCTAAGCACGGATTGTTCGAAAATTCAATGGATCTCGACACACGTTGGTGCGACGACAGGAGGTTCGCAATAAAAGCGAAAGAAGTAACGAAAGATTGGAATATGTCGCTCTACGACTTGGTCCAATTACGACCCAAAGAGGTGGAAAAATTATTCACGATATCGAACACCTTAGATCTCTTGAATACGTATTATTCGAATTATCATTGGAAAATGCCTGAAAGGCTGAGGGAGACTTGTATTGAGCACCTGGGCGAGATTATAACGAGAAGATTTTACCGTCGATGGGCACTGGATCCTTTCTTGGAGTTGACACACTATCAGCTGCCGATTCTCTGCTGCGAACTCATCGTCGAGCAGCTAATGAATAGAGACTTGTATCGCATTTGCTTGGCGGCTGCAGGCCAAAGTACGTGACAGCGATATGCATATTCGACATATTTTTAAATATCTGCTATTATTCAATGTTGTAGATTTTCCATATCACTTGAATAAACTAACTAAAAAATTTTAATGAATTTTTCAATTTAGTCTATGTACCTTTCAGCTTATTTTTTAGTTTGGATAATTGGTGCCGTGACTGCTGACACACATTGTTTGTTTTTTTCTTCTGAAGCCCGACCCGCAAGACGATAAAAAATACGGAATTAATTGAAACACCGTCTCTTTTATGACTTTTCTAATCCGGCCCGTGGTGCTAACCATTTTTATACCAGAGGGTTTTGCGAGCTTACCTGATGCTTCCAGTTCTAGAGAATCAGGAGAACTCCTATTTTTTCGTACTCGACTTCTTTTCGATTACTGGCATTATTTTCGAGAATTAAAATTTTTTTGAATTCCGACATAGTATAACTTTTCATATTTTGGTGTGTGTAATTTAGATTTTGGCCTCGATGTTGCTACGATAATGAATACACAGTTAGAAATCTTTTACTTTAAATGATTGTGTGCTTATCAATACGAACATCAAAACTCATTTTTTTATAAATTAATTTATTTAAATCATAAAAAAAAAACAAATCGAAGAACACTTGAAATTCAAAAGTACTGCAATTATGCTTATCGCTATTACGAACTTTAGTCTATAGTCAACCCACAAATATGGTATAAATCTTCATTCATCAGCTTGCCAAAGATTATTTCACAGCAGGAAATCGAAATCTGATATTGCATCTGAGCTTCGAGAAAGGAACTGGTATCCAGTACCGGCAAAATACTCTCGATAGTTTTTCACACAGATGAAAAGTACAATTAGGCAATTAGGATCCTGTCGGAGCTCGAGGAACTTATTAACGGCATCCTCACAGTCACACTTGCAGGCCACATGAAAATGTGTGAGGCAGCGTGATGCACTGGTGTCGTGCGACGCGACGACTTCTCGCCATCTTCATCGACTGTGGACTTGTCCTTACAGCCAGTGCGAGCCCCAAATGAAATGATTTTGTATCCATCATTGGTATAGTTTTCCATCGTGGAATCCAAGAGAAGATGTTCAATTTCTTTGGGTCTAAAAATGCCCCGATGAACAAGAAATTAGCTTCTGCCAATCGATGGTTAAATAACAAGTCGACGGAAAAATTTGCGTCGCTCTTCTTTGTCTTCACGGTTGACATTTTTTTGCAAGCTCTTCGATTTTTCTACTTTTTTTGGTTCATGGATTTGTGAAATACTGCGTTGAAACTGTCCATTTTAATGCGCTGATACAATTTTTTTCTTCACGAAAATAACTTGCTGCGGTTTTCCTTTGTTGTCTACGCTGCAGCGCCGTAACGTGTGCTGACTTCACTTACACTACTATTTATATATAGAGAGTAACGAACACCTGACCGAAGCTAAGAAATACGAGTCGAGTGAGCTGTGTACACGATAACGAGCTGAAAAAGCTATGCACGGATGGAAAATGTACTCTTGCTTTCGTTAACTTGAAGGCAGACGTTCATTGTTATGAGTTTTAGGAGTTGCGATAATTATGGTGGTAATACACATATTGACCCTCTCTATAGACCTAGAAAAACAGAAAAGTCTCTGGGCGCGTGTGATAAGCGATAAATACAAGACCTTAAGCTCTCTATTTTTGCTTCGTAGAAAAATCTAGTATTTTTCATAAATATTCCAGCAGAAATTAACTTTTTCATATTGGCCGCAGGGCCGAGAAGGTTTGTTTCAGCTCGGGTGGCATGAAAATAAAATACACCCATGCATTATAATGTTAAAAATATTTATTTTAAAGTTAATACAATAATAGTGGAGGAAGTGTTTTTCCTTCGCGTAGAGTGAGTTCAAATTCATATAAGATATTTATTAATATGGTGAAATTAAAATTAGATGATTTTTTCCATGAATCATTGAACATTAAATTCAGTGTAAAAGTTGTTAAATTTGATTTCTTTTAATTCGCGTTGATATTCATGAACTTTTTTCATTTTCTACATTTTAAACGTACCATAATGAATTTGCAAATTCGAATTGAATAACATTATCAGTCTTCCTATATCATCTTGCGGTTCGTGACACTGATTCGTCCTCGCTTTTCCGCAGTCGACTATGTGCCTACCCGGCAATTGTGTGATAATATTACTTAGAAATACCGTGCTTTAACTTACATACATTTATTTTCATTTTACCACTTGCAGATTCACAAATAAAGGTACCCGCCATCTATCGGTGGAGGCTACCTCTTATTATGATTAAGTTTTCATTGATTTTTTAAGCAATTGTCGCATAAAAAATCGGTATTGAAACATTAATTATTAATAAAAATATTTAAATTTGAGTATAGAATCAAATCATTTTAATTGTTTTTGGCTTTATTTTCGCTTAATGTGAAATAACTAATGAGTACTGAAAAATTGTTACTGTTATTTAAAAAATTTTTTTATAATACTCGCTATAATAGTAACGCATTATGCATAAAAAATACAAAAGTTTAATTTATTGTAAACTAAGGCAAACGTGTTAAAAATTCCTCGTATATTAACTTTTTTTTGCACGCACGTGGTACTTTATAAGTTACCTTTAGATGGCGTATGGCCGAATCAGAAACCAAAAGAAAAAAAGCAAAGTTTTAGCTTTAATTGCAGAAAGCGATTTCCTTATACTCCATTTTCAATTTTATTAATTAAGAAAAAGCTCGCACACGCTCCCGTACATTATATACATACGATTTACTCGGTCCGCTTCCGACGCGATGATAATACGCAAATTCGCATCAACGCGCGTCAACGATTACGTAAATATATACAGATTAATGAAAAAAAAATCATTCACTCCGCGCTCGGCCCCGCGCGCGAGTACGCGTCCGAACGATACAGGCTCGGATATCATACGCGTACATTATAATTCATCGTTATAGGAAATGATATGCGCGCGAGGGCAGCAGGATGTGTGTTTATAAATTTATATAATGCAGAGAGAGAGAGAGAGAGAGAGAGAGAAAAGAAGCAACTGCACGGCTACCTATACACAACCAGTGTTTGCCAGCTTTTGCGTTGCACTGCAGGACAACGCCAAAGCTCGGCGCGCTCAACGTTTGGAAGCTGGGCGCGGAGCGATTCGATTCCGACTCGACTCGCGCGGGTAGGTCGAGCTTGCGCGTGTCCATCCGCGACGACGACGACGATGACGCTACGAAATATTATGTATATATGTGAATAATAATTATTATGTCTGCTGTAGTTTGTATTATATTATTCGAGCGCACTTGCACGAGCAAAATAATAATGTAACTCGAGAGATGACGACGATGATTCTCTCGTCACTTGTTGCTCGGAATATACATCCGTAATAATTCCCGCAAAAGAGCAAAGGAAACACACTTTGAGCTCCGTATACGTATGTATTTTAAAATTAATAAATTTTGGTAAATCTCTCTTTCTCTCTCGACAGAGCATCTTCTTTCACGTGCAAAAGCACCCGGAGCACTCGAATTTCACGCAGTGCGTCACGTTCAATTCGTTCTCCTCGGATCTCGCCGAGAACACGTACAACGTGTTCTGCATCGTCACCATGTACTTTTTTCCCCTCGTCATTATCTGCTGCGTCTACCTGAGGATACTCTGGGAGATCAGCAGCAAGTCCAGGGAGAATAACAAACCAGGTCAGTTCTCGTTTGTCTTTTTTTGCTTTTTGTATTTTTTTATACATTAATATTCACCGACGTTGCTCGCGAGCGATGACGCAGTATATAAATTAGGTACACGCAGGAGAAAATGAAAATACGTGTGACGAGGTGCTGCGATTTTTCGAAAATCTATATATATGCATTCCGATTGATTTTTCGATGTACACTCTGATTCTGACAGCTAATTAAAAAAACTCATGCGGCCGCCAGGCCAAAAGTCCGCGCCTCGAGGTATAAAATTCTTTTTTTCTTCTATTCACTGCGTGCGCGACTTTTCAAATGTCAACAGTACAAATGGACTCGGGTAAAAGCCGAAGGTTTTATATAAAAAATATATATAAAGTAGTTTTTAATTTCAACAATTTGAGGGGAGAAAAATTCATTTGGAAAGAACCGCAATTATTCGATACTGACTTACATCGAACAAACGCGAGCTTGGAACTTTTTTTTTCAAGTATCGAAAAATTTGTCAAAAGTATTTTGTTTATTTTATCATCACAATGGAGCGAAGGATTTTGTTAAAGTACATCGCGTGCGTGCAAGTGACGCGCAAATGTTTGAAATTCATTCTTTTTTTTGTTACAAAAGTCTCGAACTGTAAGTTGAAACGAGGATTTTCGAACGAACGATTGTACGACGAAAATTTCGATAATATAAATATCGGTCGACGTATTGCACACATTCGAATCGAGAGAGATTTTATACTTGCACTGGATATTGCATTGCCTTCGACTCGAAAAAGCAATCACTAGCAAAGCTTGAGGTCTGTTGATAATTCAACGGGGCGATTGTTTGCTATTCACTGTTTATACAGTCGAGCTTTTAAAAGTCGTTAAATATATAGTGTATATTCTCTGCAAAAACACTTGTAGCGTATAAAATCCGATGAAAGCAGATAATTGTAAATTAAAAGCCGATTGTGGTCGAGGGCGGCCGGCCACGCTCGTAATTTTTATCGAAAACTCCACAGCGCGCGCGTCAATCCGACGCACGGTACAGCAGCAGCTTTGCACACCTACATGTATACACGTTTACAGTTTTTATACAAAGCTCGAAAATTAACGTCGAGTTGTGGTGGTGGGGGTTGGGTGGTTGGGTTGATAAAATATATGTATGTTCCTCCGTGCGTGCGACGCAGTTATCGGAAAATCGAGCAGCGGCAGCGGCGGTACGATCGACGCTGCGTCGGCTGCAGCCGCGGGAGGATCGTCCCTGCAAGGCGGCGGCGGCGCCGGCAACAGTCAGGGCAGCAAGATGCGGCTGCGACGCTCCGACATGACGAGCATCGAGCGAGCCCGCAGCCGGACTTTGAGAATGACCATCAAAATCGTCGTTGTGTTCATCTTCTGCTGGACGCCCTACATAACTATGAGCCTGTGGTGAGGAGCTATATACTTTCCGCTCGAATCGACTTATCGTCATCTCGACAACAAAATGTATAATATTTACATTATACTCGTTGCGTAATAAAATAGGTACGTGATCGACAAGCAAAGCGCCAAGGAGGTGGACGAGCTGCTGCAGGAGTCGCTGTTCATCATGGCGGTGGGCAACTCGTGCGCCAATCCGCTCGTCTACGGCAGCTACGCGATCGATCTGAAAAAGGAGTGCTGCAGGTGCTTCCTGCCTTGCACCACGGCGTCGAGACGCTCCAACGTCGACGTGCATCTCATACAGAGGAGCATAGGTATATATGAATAAAATTGTTACGCAGACGCGCGGATCGGCGGCGATCTCGAAACGCTAAAACTATATTAAACTAAAACTATATATTCTCGAATGTGTTTGGGTTTTCGAGCTGGACCGAAATCAGACTCGATCCGTAACGATAATACATCTTTTTAATTTTTAATTGTTACACTTGAGCAATGAAGTCGATACTACTGAGAACATCCTAGCAGATTGGGAGTTTGGGGATTTAAAATTTCTTTGTAGCTTTTTTCGGAACAATAAAAAGAGCTGTGCTTTCGATTTCATCTCCTGGGCCTCGAGGCATATTTTAAAGATAATTTTCTCTTGATGTGATGGTTATTATGGCTCATTGAGAAGGGTACCATCCGAATTCATAAAAAAAAACTAGCGAGCGCAATAATGAAAACCGATTGAATATGAATTCAGTTTCCACTCCATGTCACGAGTCTTATAACCCTTAACAGAGGCAACTCTCTTGTGGTAGATGCCAGAGGTCCTAGCCATCTTGCGGCCGAAATGAAAGCAGTGCGCGCGAGCGAGCAAGCGAAGAGACAGAGATTCCCTATGCTGGTATAGACGTTTCAGAGATACGAGCGTCGACCATTATACCTGCAACTGTTGATTACTTGTAAAAGTCGCAAGATCAATTGCAGCACGCGAAGCAAACAGACGCCTCTGAAACCAAGTTAACCCTGCGCTTATCACGTTCGCTCGCTCGTTTTTGATGGATACACTGGCCCATACCCAATGAGTCGTAACGAATTTAGGATGAAAGAAAACTGATTTTAAAAATGGACTTGAATCCACGTATTTTATATCTAAAAAAGCTCGAATGAAATTTTAAAATCGATCTAAATTCCAGAGCTCGCGTGGTCCTCTTGGAAAAAATCTCCTAAATATAATATAAAGACAATAACCTATATCTTTTCCAAATATTTATTTCATCTTTACTCTACAGTTCAGAGATATATAGGCTTTGAGTTTGCCTGAAATCCCACCCAAATCCCAAGAAAAACTACTCTATCCGTAATTTTCGGGTACCCGCGCACAGCCCTATATGGAATGTCCACAAAGCAAAGCATCGCAAGCAGTGACAAGCGCTGATTCGACAATTTCAGTCGAAATCCAACTCCATATCGTCATAAAAATATAACATACACGAACGACAGGCTAAGCGATATTTTTGGCGGGTCGAATTTACACGTCCGCGATGAAAAGTAACTCATTGCTTTTACAACTTCACGCGTGTGTTTGCTGCTGCGTATGCAGCGCTTTTTTCTATATGTATATAATAAATAATAATTACATTGTGCTGACGCCCGGGGGTGAGGCTGACGAACGAACGAAAGCCCAAAAAAAAGAAAGAAAGAAAAAAAGAGAAAAAAAATGACGAAATGAAAATGGCCCCACCCATGTGTGTGCACTGTATATGCTTGCAGGTTCGAAATTCCAGCCAGCCTCGGATTTGAAGTCCCCGGGCGTCAGCAAACAAATAGTTCATAGTGTGCGCCAAGCCGTGCACGGCTTCTTCAAAGGTCTGTATCGTTGCTGTTGTTGTTTTTGTTGTAATTGTTGTTGCTGTTGTTGTTGGACGTAGTAACGCAGCGGCCGCGTACCTTAATTGAAAAGCTCATCCACCTTGCTAACTTTGCTCTTTAACGCGTGTGTGCACTTTGCATTACAGTCGGCAGTGGCCAGACCAAGAGCACCAACGTCGTCGGCCTGAACAAGGCGTTGGCAGTTGTGCAGGCGCCAGCAGCCGCGACGACGACGCTACCGGGTAGGCGGCGGCCTACCAGTCCGAAGCCATCCGTGTCGAGCATCAACGACAACAGCCTAGCGGTCGCCGTTGCTCGGCAGACGGAAAAAGTTCAGCTCTGCACCATGGTGAGAGAATTAAAGAATCGTGTGTAGGCAGCACTGCCCAAAAATGTGCATATTCCGCTCTGAAAAGTCGCGAAAAAATAGCTAGTTTCCGGGGGGCCGAGCATATTCATTAAAACGCAGCGGAGCAAGTACACATTCGACGGTGTGTGGCGCGCAGCACACGTGTGCAATTATGAATTCTGTCTTTCGAGTTATGTAGGCAGAGAGCGAAGCACCGGGCAATTTGACCTCTGTTTCGACACACGGGTTAATTGCATGCGTCGTCGTCGTCTTCCTTTGCGCGCCTCGCAATTGCCATTTAAACGCCACGCCACGCCATTGTCGTCGTCGAGTTTGCTGTTGTAGTCGACGCGAAAGTTCCAATTGGTATTATAATACCTCTGGTGCTTTGGGCCAAAATTCAAAAAGAAAAAAAGAAAAGCACTCGTAGTCGGTGCTCGTAGATACTTTTCTTCAATCAACCAAATAGTTCGGTCGTACGAATAAACACAATGATAAAGGGGGAATATTCATGCGCGTCGTCGTTGTCGGCTCGTTAGAATCGAAAGTCTCGCGCTTTTTAACATACAAAGTAAAAAGTTCGCTCGATAAAGTGTATCGTTTTACAATTTCCGCAGCAACTTTTTATTTATTTATTTTTTTGGATTTTTCTTTTACAATGACTCTTCGTCGCTTTTGTGAAAGAAAAAAAGAACGACGAGCTCTTCTCTTACAAAGATATACATAGCAATATTTAACAATTATCAATATACAAATGTAACATCTGCGTAATATATATATATTTCGACGGGTGTTCCCTTTACAAAGAGCACCGCACGTTTCTCTCTTGCGTAACGCGTAAACCCGTGCGGTGCTCTTTGACGTCGTAAGGGCGTCGATTTTAATTATCATCATGTAGTAACAAACAAACAATTATATACGCGAACGACGCGCGAGTATCGACGTCGTTCTTTTGGCAACATTAAATTCTACCTGCGGGTGCGTTTCTCGTCGTCATGCGCTCTCTTATATACGTATTCTATATAATATGCGTGTATTTATGCGAATCGTGTAAGACCAAAGTTACGTAGGAATAAGGAGGAAATCGATTTCACATAGACATTTCTGAGGAAAATGCGTGTGCCACCGCGCACCGCACAAGTGCAATCGCATCGACGAATTCGACGGCGAATTTCGACGAATCGACCTCGAGCAAAAAGAAAAAAAGAGGAAAATATTACTTTTCAATACGGGATAAGGAGTTTTTTTCCACGTTACTACGCTTACGCGATGAAATGAGAAAAAGAAACCTTATCCTCGATTTGCCTGCCGAGGTATAGGTATATAGCAATGCGCTGCTCCATTGTTGTACTTATAGCTGGAGAAAAGTGATGAAAAAAAAAATTGTAAAATGAAAGTTGAAACCTCGGAGTGTGCGGGGTTCCAACTGTATAATTCTAGCGGCAGAATCTTACATTAATATTCATCGTTACATTACACACACACTTGCGAGTAGAAATTTCAGCAGAAAATCACAGGCGAAGACAACAATCGCGACACACACACACACACACTTCACGCGCACATACACACTGCAGTCTAGGTCTTCACAGCTGTCCTCTTTCTCTCTTATCATTGCTCGAGCGGCTGCTCGGCCTCGTCCCTGCCGTTGGCCCCCTCGGCCTCCTTCATCTTCTTGCGCAGCGCCCGGCCGCGAATGTTGAGCATGGTGCGCGACACGAGCCAGACGGCCCAGCGCTCGCAGATCGACTGCAGTCCGTTGACGGTGCCGAGGATGATGCTGTGCGGTGGATAGCCGCTGGTGCGCTGCTCGATGCCGCAGGTCTTCAGCGTGGCCTCGACGAAGCGCTCGGGCGTCGGTGCCATCCACGTGGCTCGTCTGTGCCGAGAGAGAGAGAGAAAAAAGATTCGTCGATTAAAAAAAAAAAGACATTCGATTCTGGTCTAGACTGACTAGTTTTCGAGCGCGATTCTTCGCTTCGTTTCTACTTTTTCTACTTTATTTTTAATCGATCGTTTCCATCCGAATCAATTTGATCGATATTGTATTTGATGGAGCTGAAATTATTACCGCGTCGGAGCAATTTATCATTATTATATAGATCAATTTATTATAACGAGCTAATGATCGAATCGTTGTGACGGTCAGCCGATCGACCGATCGATGATTTTCTCTCCTCCTCCTTTTTTACGTAATGCAATATAATGCACACAATGTCGCGCGCGCAAAAGAGAGGGAGAGAGAGACCGCGTGTTGTTGCTCTTTTCTCGGGAAACGCGCGACGTTATTCCAAATGCACGAGACGACAAAAAAAGTCAAGCGCGCGCACACACGATTCCACATTTTCCTAAAGCACACACGGACTGCGGACGAAGGCCTCATTAATAATGCAGCAATTTTTCTCCGTCTTTGCGTCGTTACGAGCCAAAAAAATGAAGGAAGCAGAAGAAGAAGAGGAGGAAAGATAAAGACGAAAAAATGTGTTTGTGTGTGTGGAAGCTCACCTGATCTTGGACATCTTGGTGGCCACCGGGCCGGGCAGGATACACTGCACGGTGACGCCTCGGGAGGCGGCCTCCGCCGCGAGATCGGCCGAGAGCTTGTCGACGAACATCTTGCTGGCCGCGTAGACGGCCAGGTAGGGGCTGGGCATGGCACCCGCGGCCGAGCCGATGTTGATCACGACGCCTCGGCGACGCTCCATCATGCCGGGCAGAACCTGACGCGCCACCCCGGTGAGTCCGGCCACGTTGAGCTGGATGATCTTGTAGATCGTCTCCTCGTCCACGTGGGTGAACAGCTCGGGATGGTCGTAGCTCCTGCCGGCGTTATTCACCAGCACACCGATCTAGAAGTCGAGTCGGAGAAAAGATAAAATAATTGAAACATCGTGGTATTTTGCGCGCAAAGTGAATTTGTAATTCTCGCGAATCGAGCGGTGATGGTGAAAGTAGTATCGCGTAACGAAAGCGACTCCTTTCTATATATAATACAGCGCACGTACGTGAAAGTAAGCTGATATACGCGGCTATATGTGTATATAGATACAAGACGTACCTCGAGATCCTTGATAGCCTCGCCGATTTTCCGGTAAACGGGCAGTCCACCGGTGAGATCGGCCTCGACGTACTGCACCTCGACACCGTAGGCCTGCTTGATCTCGGCGGCGGTCTCCTGGAGCTTGGCGAGCGAGCGCGACACCAGCACGATGTTCATGCCCTTGTTGGCCAGCGCCTGGGCGAAGGCCTTGCCGAGGCCGTCCGTGGCCCCGGTGACCACGGCCCACTTGCCCTGGCTCGGCAGGTCGATCGCCAGGCCCGGCAGATTGGGCGCGATGAGCTTCTTCCAGGCGACGACGCTGAGCTTGACGAAGAGCCGCAGGCCCACGGCCGCCACCACGACGATCGCGATCTTTTCCCAGCACGTTAGCTCGACCATGTTTGCAGGCAGTCTGTGCGTGTGTGTCGTGTCTCTATGGAGTTCAAGTCCGGAGTCTGGGTGGCGAGAAGGAGGAGGATGAATGATTTCGTCAAAAATTAGTATTTATATTTACACACACGCGCATGAGCTTATATAAATATATATCTAAAAATTGTAATAACACACAGCCTATTAATGAGTGAAAGTTCTTGATATTACGGTATTATATATAAAATAATTGCGCAGGTGTATTATATACACACGCTTCAAGACTCCACTGGCACCAGCGACGATTCTTTCCGTGCGAGACCGTATACCACGAGTGCGCGTACAAAATTGTGCCGAATCGCGCGAAGACATTGAAAAAAAAAAGAAGAGTACATTTGCAATTCTTATCGGTGTACGGCAGAGGTCAGTCGCTTTTACAATAGAAAAAAACGGCGCCGATACTCGCTCGCGATACTTACAATAGGCCGGGCCACTGTATTACTTAAACTTTTTCGTACCGTACACTTACTGTGTTGCCGCGTGTCCACATTATTACTTTATCGGACGACTCGGCGAGCGAGAGATATCGCATAGTACTTATGTACATCGATGTATATAATTATTATACGCGAGCGTGAGTAAGCGTTAGATTAGAGCCAAGAGAGAGAGAGAGAGATAATTTCGGAAGTCGATTAGCGAAATTCAGCTTTACCGACGATACGATACCGAAGCAAGAGAAAAAAAGTCGAAATGCGGCGTGTGACTCGAGCGTATTACACTTGTAGGGCTGGGGCGCTGCTGTGCAGGCTAAAGCTCAAGCTCTGCGTTTTGCGCCGAGACACGCTGCTGCTGGGCTTTATTTACGTAAACAACGCACCGCAAGGACGCGAAAGAGAAAATATTCACTTACCAGCTTGAAATCATGTGCAGTGCAGCTCTCTCTCTCTCTCTCTCTCGCTCGAATCTCCGGAGTTTTTGGAGCTAGTGCAGCACCGGCTCTGGGAACAGTTGTTTTCTCTGCGGCTCGATCGTAGCAGCACCGGTGCGACTGCCCAAAGATAGTCGATACGAGAGACGCTTCGTCGTCGTCGCTCTGCTATGCGTGCGTTAACGTGTATGTGTGCGATAGTATCCAACGCGTGCTCCAACGCAGGCGCAATGTCAGGGCTACTACAACACAACTGCCGCCGCTGTCTGCTATAACGGAGTGCGATACGTTGCCTGCCGATCCCCTCCCACAGCGGCTTAGTTGTACACACTGCATAAATGTACGCGCGCGGCGAGTTTCAAAATCGTTCCGTCTTTTTCGCGCTCGTACATTATTATGGTCGTCGTCGGCCGACCGCAGCAGCAACAAGAAAGTTTCCCGTGTGCGCTGCGAAGAAAGTTTTTAAATGTCGTTGCTACCATACTACCACTGCTATACGGGCACGGGGATTTAAGTGGGTTATAGCGATGGAAAGAGCGAACGACCTGTACGCGGGTCCCCCTCTACGGCTCGTCCGTTCTTTCACTCGGCGATGCGTATATGTACGCCGCCGTTGTAGCGTATATAGAGCTTCCTGCTCTTCTCCGACCGTATATGCGTAGCGGATCGCTTCGTAACGTTTATGTATACCCACGTATTTATTCGCATCATATGTGTGTACGTACGACAAGGCTTTTAAAGAGGCAACCTTTTTCACTCGCGAGCTTCCGCGGTGTGCGGGTACACACGATATCGCTGCCAGTAGTAAATGTTGCGGTGCTTCAGGCGCGAATTTTTTTCTTCATACCGATCGCCGTGTCAAAGTTTTGAATATTTTTGCATCTCTAATCTATACCGATATTGCGCTTGTTCTGCTCGATTTCTATTGCGACGCGGCAAAACTAGACAGGCCAACATTTCTCAATCAGTTTCTTTTTTTCTCTATTGTCGCAGATTCCGATTCTCAAGACGACCTGCAGCGAGCCAGGATTCGGTGAACAAATGCAGCAGACGTCGCTGCTGAACTCACCGTCGGCGATCGTCGAACCGAGGACTGCATAGACAAATGCTGCGACGTCGTGCAAAACGACGAGCAAGGGGGACGACTCATCGTGCAACTGCGTCTGATGCAGAGAGGAAGAGAGAAACAAAATTTGAGACAAAAGTCAATAAATGCAGCGTGGACCGTGCACGGCTGTTTACGTTTTTATCGGCTACTTCTCTCTCTGTCTTCTTTCTCGCTATAAAGAGCAACATGATTCGGGCAGCTATATGTTGTTCGTTCAACTCGTTGGGAGAGATGCAAGAATGCAACTAAAACATCTCGGGATTATCTCGAAAAAAAAACGTAAACGTTTCGAGTAATATACACTGCACAACCAAATTATGGCAACAAACATTTTCATCGAAATTTCCAAATGCTTTTATCTTCGTCTATTTTGTAGAGCGCAAAAGTCGTAGAGAGCTCTTTTCATTTTTAAACTACTCGTTGAAGAAGTACTTTGCGATGACGTATGTTAGATTTTGATAAACAAATTACTATAGTCCAGATACACGTTTAAACAATCGTTTTTTCAGTAATTTATAATATTGCGCTCGAATACTATACTGGTAGTTCGTTGACTTAAACCCATTCAAAGCATATATTTATTCGAAGAGGACAAAATTTCCTTATAGTCAAAAAATATCGTCTCGATACGATCAAAATACACAAAGATAGAAGCATTTGAAAATTGACAAAATTTCGATGAATATTTTTGTTGAAATAATTTTTTTACACAGTGTACATCTCATTCATTTTTTTTAATATCGAAACGATATATTGTATTCATAGTTATAAATATTACACCTTACTGGACGATTGAAAAAAAATAAAGTGTTATTTAATAAACTTTTAGCGTATACGTTGTCATTTGTGAACGAGCTTGATGCGTGCTAATGAACTACATAATGAGTTTTCATTTAGCGCTCCAGAGATGGTGCTAATAATGTGTATACTACTGTTGCGAACTCATTAATTGTTTCTTCGTAATAGCTGTTGATATTATTAAAAAAAACGCCTAATATGATTAACGAGCGTTTGTTGTGAATATTTTTATATAATTCGTGAAATCGCGCTGACGACGAATAAAATTTGAAAAAAAAAATTACTCGACACGATGAATCATATCCCCGTAGTCTGTAGTTAAACATTATTAATAATTCATTGTAAATAATGAATCGTCTATTGTTAATTACCGCTCAATCAAAACCTGGCTGTAACGATATCTATGACTTTAATTAATTTAAGAAAAATTTTATTGTCTCCTCTAATCACTTGCGTTGCTCCTCAAGTGCTTGAGATTGATAGTTAATAGTATACATTATATTTTTTATTAATTTTATGACATTTGGAAAACTGGTTCGAACTTGATAAAACAATGTCGATGCATCTTGTCGAATGAAGAACGTTTTTGTTAAAACTTTTATGTCATCATATTGAATTTTACGTCGAAAATTGCATAGTTTTAACTTTTACACCCTCGTATGACAAAGAAAGAATTTGTAGCGAAAATAATTTTAAAAATGGCAAAGCTAACGACGTTTGTTCTCGAAACAGACCAGAGCAGACTATTATAATTAGAGAAAAATATTTTTATGAGTAATCTTTCGTCATTGTTTAACATGTCCAGGGGGCAGAGGAAAAAATTTATCAAATGAAACTCTTTCATGCATATAAATATGATATTATACTAAGCATACTTTCGTCAAAAAATTCTGTGCCATAATTGTAAAGTTTAAAAACAAAGAATTAATAATATCCGAATTATTTCCTATGCATTAAGTACAGCGAGAAAGTAAAAAAGAAAGAAATAAAAATGATATGTTTTATTAAAAAAAATATGAATGCTTCTCGACGTTTCTCTCTTTCGTAAATATTCCACGACGGGGGGGATTTGTGTTTTTCTTCTTTTTTTTATGTTGCAGAGAGATGCAGTTATCGCCCGATTGGCTTTTGGATGTTTCCATTTGGAACCAGTCGCGCGCAGTAGAGAGACTCCGGGGAGAACAGCAATTTGTAAATATTTATTTTGAGTGCTCGCACACAACTTTATTGCGTTTGCGAAGCTCGGGGTTGATTTTACAATTTTTTTTTGCACTTGATATTAAAAACTTTTTTGCATTTTTTTTTTCATTTTTTCCTTTGCTTCTACGATCCGGTGACGGCGACGATTTGCCACGAGCTTGGACTTACGCAGAGCGCAGACTGCCGATCGCAAGGATGCTTCGACAGACGATGATCGAAGTTCAGATCGACAGCGGAGCCTCAGACCGTCGGCCCTCCAGACACACCACTGCTGGCCTAGCTGCCCGTGCCCCAACACTTTTTACTCAAGCGGGTTTACAAGATTGACATTTTTGCTTTGCGGTTGGTTCTCCATAGTTGTCCAGTGCCGTAGGGCTGCGTTCAATAAAATACGATAATGATTATGATTCGTTATTATAAAAAATGCATAAAAAATTTTTTGACTTTTGATTATCGAACATGAAATCATGAGTAACCAAACGACTCAGCTCGTCATAGTTCGTTTGATGTTGTGCCTTATTCAATTTTCATCGAATTACATTATTACAATATTACATTTTAAAAGCTGTTATCAATTCTGGCTGTTATTTAGGTTCGTTTCAATCAATCACGTACCATTGCATAATCAAAAGTTAAACGAATGCCCCATTATAAATAATCAATCACTGAAATGGCACACTGAATGTCGAAAAAATGACGATTTTCAAATGAACCGTTCTTGTTCAATCACAGTGATCGATTTGTCGATAATTCATCAATTCCAATACGACACGATTCGATATCACAACTTTGATCTCGATATGGTACCAACATTTTTGTCGACAAATAATCGATATCGCGTCGTATCGTGCTATACTCGATTCGAAAATTGGACCGATAGAAAAACACATCGCATTCACGTACTCCAGTTGATTAACGAGATTTTCCAGCTTCCGAAGCGGCAATATGTCCATTTTCTGCTTCAACGTCTCTCGGACTCGTCTCTCCATGGGCTTGGCCAGTTGCTCGGTCCTGGCGCTCGTTGGCTTGACGCGTCGAACCTCGCAGCAGGTCGCGCACGGCGAGTCGCGTTGCTTCCTGTCACCGTCGTAGACGAGGTTAGCGTTTTTTTTTTCGTTCATAGGAGCTCTCGAAAATTCACAATCGTAAAACACTCACGGGGTCGCGAGCAAATCCTGATGCTCCTCCCTTCCCAAGAGCTCGCGAGGTATGACTATCGGTATCGAGCACCGCGGCTTGGATCGTTTGCGCTTGAATCCGCAGCGGACGGTCAGGTTTCTCTCCTTCTTGCACTTGATGACCTTGGGCCCGTTGCAGCAGACACCCTTGGCAGGCTGCTCCGGCTTACGAACAACATGCGATCATAATCGTCTTCTCTGTCTCGCTCGCTCGCTGCTACTTACTTCTTCTTGTTTGCAGCAGGTCGGCGGTGGATTTTTGCACGGCGAGTCGCTCGGCTCGGGGTCTCTCCCTATCGTCGGTACTCTTTTCCTCCTGTCGTCGTGTAGGGGTCTATTGAGCTCCAACTCGACCGGCTCGGCGTTCCGCACGTCGTACGGCTGGTCCTCGAGCGGGTGCACGAATTCTTGCGGATCCATTTTTCACCTCGGATACACCGGATCGTCGAGAGCAGCAATAATGGAACACTTGGCGATTTTGCGAGATTTTAATTTGTCCGAAATAAGATCGGAGGATGTGACGGGTATCGAGTAACCTTAAAGGTGGTCGAATGCGTGCGTGTTTGCTCGCTCGCTCGACGTCTCGCTTGAAGTTGCATCTTTTTGTTTTTCCACGCACGTGCGTAAGTACAGTCAAGCCGCATTATCCATTATTTAAACGGGCTCTCTCGCGCGTTATTACTCGTTCTTTCTCGTTGATATTACGGGGGTATTATTGAACGTTTCCGCGAAAAGTCATTGAGTTGTAAAAATTTTTCTTCGAGAGTTTTTTTTTTTTTTTAATGCCTCTCGCGTACTCATACGTGTAGATTAAGCCTTGTTTGTATATTAGAAACGTAATCCCTTGCGCGATGAGGCGGCCCCGGACCGAGCGAGCTTCACAATGAGTCACACGCACGCGTGCTTAACTGCCCCGCAACGTTCGACGTGCGTACAATTACCGATACTTAAAAACAGGATTTTATTATTTTTCTCGCGCGTACACGCTTTTACGAGATAAAAACGTTATCGACTCGTGTATAGAAGCATCGCAGGAAATTATCTCGGCTCGGAGCGCATCGAGTCGAATATACGCGTATGTATGCTTGTTATTGAGATTGTCGAGCAAACGACGAATTCGCAATATATATGAAGCTATAGTGATTGGTGGATGACGCAATTTTTTCGTGAAATTCCCGCGAGAAACTGGAGCGTAGGAATAGAAATAGAAATCATAGGAGAGCACATTATAGATAAAAAAAACATGTAAAATGAGAGAAAAATCATGTTTTTTTACCTATTATGTCCTCTCAAATGATTTCTATTGTTTCAACCATTATCAAACTTGTTCAAAAATTGTATTTTAATGTATCGATGAATATATTTATTTGTTGAATTTAATGCAATTTTCGGTTTTTAATGGGTGAAAAGGTTATGAATATGATTTTTGACAAAAAAATTTAAACTCTTTATCAAATTTAACATTAGAAATCATGTTTCAAAAAATTTTCATATTTACATTTACTAGTACATACTTTTGAAAAGTTCGTTTGAAAAGTACTTTTCAAAAGAATGCATCCAAAATAATCCATCTACCAGCAAATTTATCAAAATTTTTCACTAGAGCATGTTGGATCAATTCAGAGTCGTGTATTTGGTAAGGTTTATTAAAAATCTAGTAGTCAACTAAATGCTTGTCCGATTCGCGATTCTACATGAGAAGCTTCCAAAAAAAATTTTCGGATGATCGTTGCATGCAAGAGCTGGCAGAAATAAAATAGCCAAATAATTCATTGAAAGTAATTATTATTAGTTGCGGAATCTGAAAACCCTACAATGTCAGTGAATAAAGGTGTGATGATAATGGAACGCCCAAGGTTCGAGTAATACGCAATCATATTTAGAAAAACATATGTATGAGTAAATCTACACATATCTACTCATTTTTATAATAGTCAATCATCATTTCTTCTCGCATTTGTCTCAAGCAAAATCCTTGCGACCTTCGTGGACTGCTTTATGGTGTTGAATCAAATGCACTTTTTGTCCAAATTTTTTCTCGCACTTGTAGCATGTAAAATCTTTACGACCTTCGTGTACTTGTCTTTGGTGTCTGAGCAAATGTGTTTTTCGTCCAAATTTCTTCTCGCAACTGTCACATACGAAATCTTTCTTACGTTCGTGGACCGTATTTTGGTGTTTAAATAATGCCGATTTTTCTCCAAATCTCTTCTCACACTTTTCACATGCGTAATCTTTGCGACCTTCGTGTACTATCTTTTGGTGTTTCATCAAATTACTTTGAACCCCAAACTTTTTGTCGCATTTGTCACATGCATAATCTATGCAACCTTCGTGTATTATCTTTTGGTGGCAGAGTAAATTATGTATTCGTCCAAATTTCTTATCGCACCTGTCGCATGTGAAATTTTTCTGATTTTCGTGTACTGTCCTATGGTGGCTCAACAAATGCGATTTGTATCCAAATGTCTTCTCACACTTGTCGCATATTAAATCTTTCCGACCTTCGTGTAATGTTTTTATGTGCACAAGCAAATGCGATTTATATCCAAATTTCTTATCGCACCTATCGCATATGAAATCTTTCTGACCTTCATGTACTGCTTTTTGGTGGTAGAACAAGCCCGCTTTATGTTTAAATTTCCTCTCACAATTATCACATGCATAATCTTTGCAACTTCCGTGTACTGTGTTTTGATGCCAAATTATACTCGATTTTTGTCCAAACATCTTCTCACGCTTCTCGCATGCAAAATCTTTCCGACCCTCGTGTACTGTCTTTATGTGAGCGAGCAAATTTTGCCTTTTTCCAAATCTCTTGGCGCACTTTTCACACAAGTAATCTTTGAAAACGTCGTGGAATATTTTTTTGTGCTTAAGTAAAGTTGATTTATTTTCAAATTTCCTCTCGCACTTGTCGCATGTGAAATGTTTGCGGCTTTTGTGTTCTGATAGTTGGTGTCTACTTAAATGACTTCGGAACTCAAATTTCATTTCGCACTTGTCGCATGCGTAATCTTTTTTTTCATTGTGAATTGTGTCTCGATGTGCTAAAAATTTTGATTCTAGTGTAAATGCCTGTTTACAAATATCACAAACGTATTTTTGGTCGTCCGAAATTATAATGTCAGGTTCACTTGAATTATCTTGAGAAACAATTTCCTCGAATTTCCTCTCACTTTTATCCATTTTGGTGTACAAATTAAGCAATAGTTCCTTCTATTTAGTACCACAAAAATTAAACTAGTAAAACTTATCTTTTGGTATTATGGCCAGAAAGATAACATTCAAACTAATTTGTTTTAACTATTATCATGATCAGTGTGTCGAGGAAATGTGTCAAAATCGTTATTATAAGCTTATTGTTTACAATTGAAGTACCGATTTATCTGTTTATACATTATCCTTATAATAAATATTTAAAACATTTTAAATTTCTCATTCGGTGACGATTCGTTTGAGGATTTTTTTGACCTTTTACAACTGTACTGTAAAATTCAAGCTAGTGCCAAGTATTTTTCGTCATTATTAAAGAAAAAATATTTTGTTTGAGCTTACAAACTGAACATTTTTATTGTAAAAATATCATCACATTAAAAAAATTATGAGTTCATATCTAAATTATATAATTTATAAATTTATAATTATATATACAATTATAATTATATTCTTGCGTTAAATCAGGGTTTCAATTGAAGGTATTATTATTGTGATTCTTATCTTCTTCAGTGAATTTTCAATATCTTTTTTTGTTGAGATTCCGACTTTTTCTTTTTATAGTAAAATAAATCCAACTTACAACAAATAATTGCAAACTTCTACAATTTTTACTGGTCATAAATTCGAATTGGACATTTTAGCTAAGACTATCTGGTCATATCAGGAAAGTTTTGTACTAAGAGTTTTTGATACGACTGATATATCAGACTTTTACCAATTGCACATCTAGCGTTGGCGGACAAATCAGACGGTCGTTATTGGGTAAAGCTAATAAGCTAGGGATCAATAATATTTTGGTAAATTACAAAGCTTGTTATATTCTTTGATTGCTTTGCCTTTTTCACAACGATATACCATTAGATAGTTTTCATTAGCTTCGTTCGTGTGCAACAATATCGCTCAACACACACAACCAGCAATATCCCGATATTCATCCGACATAAATGTATTGTCTTCAAATAATCAATTGTAAAATTAAGAAGCGTGCGTTTTAATGCATTGAATTCTATGGGTCTAGGCCAGCTATTCACACGTTTTTTCATACCCTTACGAATGATATCCCTAAGATTTTTATTTTCTAAATTTTTTTCTTCAACTTCTTCAAAAATAAAGTATTCTTGCAAATTAATGATAGCCTTTGCATTACTTTTAGCATAAAGATATTCTCGAGTTATAAGAAGTGGCTTTGTTTTTTTTATTAGTCGTCAGAACATTTTTATCCTCGATGATAACGAAATTGAAGAAGAACAATTTACGTGTCTAAATATATAGATTGATAAAGAGCACTGATAAAATCGAAAACATTATTTTTTCATGTTGCAATAAGCGATTGAAAATGGCAAAATTAGCGAGTTTTTGACTTTGAATCGCTTATAACTCGAAAAGTATGCATTTTAGAGAAAATTACCAATAGTAACTTCTCTTTAGATTGGTCCAAATTATCTGAAAAAAAAGGTTTCAGGCAAAAAGTTTAAAAATTCTTTATTGGTTTAAAAAAATCGATTTAAACAAATTGGTGCGGGCTAACTCAAAAGTAAGATTGGTCTCCACATTCCGGAGGTCCTCACGGAGGGAATGACGCAAAAATTATCCATTACTCTATTTTTCCACGTTTGCGAGGATATCGTCTCAACTATACGAGAACTCGTGGCACGGTGGCAACGTGCTGACTCCGTATAAGCAAATATATTTAAATTATTCAACTCTATTTAGTATATTATATAAAAGACGAGAAGAATGTAGAGGAGAAAATAATCAAAACGGAGTTGATTCATTTTATTCTTTTTTTATTGATAATCAATAGCAATATTTTTAATTGAATGATTCGCATGTCTTATGTTTTTAAATAATTTTTTACAAAAAATAATTTAACTTTTGTAGTATGTTTGTTGAATATATTACAAGTATTTACAATTCTGTTCCCAACTTTACAATTATTTTTTCACGTGCAGGTCACTTTTTTGCGGTTATGTTTTTCCAATATTTTAATAAACCATTATTTTTCTGATGATACCAAGGAACCATCTCAGCAGTCTTCTCAAAGGATTCGTTGATTTTCGCGCAGGTTGGTCAGATACAGCATCCTTTGGGTTCGCAGAATTTAATTTAGCAAGTTTGGCTATTGTTGCAGTTATTTCTTGAAAAGAAATTGAATCCACAAGTGTTTCATTATCTCTATCGAAATATTCCTTGAGAATTGCATCGATTTTGGCCGTAAGTCGTGCGCATTCCTCTTCTGCTTCCAACAACATGTTTTCTATTTCCAACGTGGCCTGATCAGATGCAGCAACTTCCGGATCCACCGATGAGGATTGAGCCACATTAGATGGGTTTGCAGCAATTTCATTTAAACACAACTCGAACTGGGCCACCACATCTGCGTATTTGAATTTTGCTTCAATATCTATCATTTTAATGTTGAAATTTCCAAATCACTGATTGTCTGAAGAGAGTCCAAAAGAACAAGTCCCAACTACTGCGTTACGTGTGTACTCGGCAGATGATCAACGACGTTTGAATGTCTGCACACAACCTGCTAGTCCGTCCAAGCAGTGTAACACTACACTGAACTTTGGTGCGCACTTGACTCTGGCGCATCAGTTAGGGAATAGAGGTGAAGCGGGTACACTATGTGTAAAACGAAGCCTTTCCCAGCAGAAAACGCAAACAGAGCGAATACGGGGCTCTACCTATGCTAGCCTGTATACTACTATTATTATTGACACGTATGTTATACACGCAGGTGGCCCTCATTAAGCTATGTTTACGTTTTTCTTTGGGAAAAGAACCGTTTTACACATAGTGTACACTATCGATCGCCCACCACAGGCTTAAATTGCTTTCTGTGACTGCGTGTCTATGTTTATTTTACTTCATCTCAATTATTATTTCTTACCGACCGATGGTAAATGTATGAACTTCGAGCGCCACTCACATGATGGTGCTTGTGTAATTTGTCAGTCTCGCGTCTCACCCTACAAAGTGTTCTGACAATGTAACTTCAAGTTTTGCCAATGAAAATTCTACAAACTCAATTCAAACTCGCGCTATCACCAGATAGAGGAGATCGGAGAGACACGGAGCCATAGAAAGCGATCGATAGTGTACACTATGTGTAAAACGGTTCTTTTCCCAAAGAAAAACGTAAACATAGCTTAATGAGGGCCACCTGCGTGTATAACATACGTGTCAATAATAATAGTAGTATACAGGCTAGCATAGGTAGAGCCCCGTATTCGCTCTGTTTGCGTTTTCTGCTGGGAAAGGCTTCGTTTTACACATAGTGTACCCGCTTCACCTCTATTCCCTAACTGATGCGCCAGAGTCAAGTGCGCACCAAAGTTCAGTGTAGTGTTACACTGCTTGGACGGACTAGCAGGTTGTGGCAGACATTCAAACGTCGTTGATCATCTGCCGAGTACACACGTAACGCAGTAGTTGGGACTTGTTCTTTTGGACTCTCTTCAGACAATCAGTGATTTGGAAATTTCAACATTAAAATGATAGATATTGAAGCAAAATTCAAATACGCAGATGTGGTGGCCCAGTTCGAGTTGTGTTTAAATGAAATTGCTGCAAACCCATCTAATGTGGCTCAATCCTCATCGGTGGATCCGGAAGTTGCTGCATCTGATCAGGCCACGTTGGAAATAGAAAACATGTTGTTGGAAGCAGAAGAGGAATGCGCACGACTTACGGCCAAAATCGATGCAATTCTCAAGGAATATTTCGATAGAGATAATGAAACACTTGTGGATTCAATTTCTTTTCAAGAAATAACTGCAACAATAGCCAAACTTGCTAAATTAAATTCTGCGAACCCAAAGGATGCTGTATCTGACCAACCTGCGCGAAAATCAACGAATCCTTTGAGAAGACTGCTGAGATGGTTCCTTGGTATCATCAGAAAAATAATGGTTTATTAAAATATTGGAAAAACATAACCGCAAAAAAGTGACCTGCACGTGAAAAAATAATTGTAAAGTTGGGAACAGAATTGTAAATACTTGTAATATATTCAACAAACATACTACAAAAGTTAAATTATTTTTTGTAAAAAATTATTTAAAAACATAAGACATGCGAATCATTCAATTAAAAATATTGCTATTGATTATCAATAAAAAAAGAATAAAATGAATCAACTCCGTTTTGATTATTTTCTCCTCTACATTCTTTTCTTCTTTTATATAATTTACTAAATAAATATAAAAAAATAAATCATGCTGAGTTAAATAATTTAAATATATTTGCTTATACCGAGTCAGTACGTTGTCCAAGGTGCCACGAGTTCTCGTATAGTTGAGGCGATATCTTCGCAAACGTGGAAAAAATTGAGTATGATTCAAAAACTTTCACTTTTTCGAAAGTAGAAAAATCCAACTTTTTATCTTTTTTACTATAATTTTTATAATTTATTTTTCTTATTACATATAATTTCAAAGATTGATTTCACGCGCCACCTGCGAGTTAGCTGCGTTGGTTCATCCGTTGATATTTTGAAACGTGTAAATTTTCACTTTTGTAAATGTGAAAGTTTTTGAATCGTGAGGTGACAAACACGTGTGGACTCTGCATCTGGTGGCATAAGGTATACGCCCCTATTTTCGATCAGTTTACCCAAATTTCGATGAAATTTAAATCAATTTTTTTTGTAGGATTAAAACTTGATATTTGATTTTGAATGATGTATTTCTGTTAAAGATGTTCGATTCGTTCAGCCAATTATTAAAAATAATGTTCTTACGTACAATTAAGTTGTTAATATTAATCATTGATCGAATGTAGGGACATGATCGAAAATAGGGGCATATACGTTACAGGCCTATACTAAAAGTTAGCTTTTTTTTTCATCTTCGCCTACAATCAGCTGGTTTGGTGGCGGCTATCTTGAATCTTGGATCTCAGTTCTCAAATTAATAATCAACTTAAACGTTTCAAAAATCTCCATAAAAATGAATGTTTAAGGTGGCTAGTCAGTAATCATAACAATGGTACAGCAAAGCCTCTGTCTGTTCATTTCTCGCATTAGGCAGGCAACCGCTCGCACTATTCGAAATCAATGATTTTACGCACATTTTATTCAATTAGTTATTTAGTTAATTTGACAAGGGGTACTTTTTAACTTACCAATCGAAAGATAGTGACTTGAAGCATAACATGCTCAATTTTGGTTAACCCATTAACGCGCAAAAGGGCAATTTTGTGCATGAATTTTCTGTTGTAAAAAAATTATAGATAAAGTTAAAATATTTTCTTGAAAATCCTTACCCAGGGGTTTTTGAGTATGCTCTTTTAGTATCCGGTGTTATTTTTGCGATAAATAAACATTATCATCGTTTATTTTGCCATTAAAAACAAAAAACGTGATTTTTTGACTCAAAATTTTTTTTCAAAGTCGATTTTCTACCTTGCCTTGCCTTCGGAGGGTTCCCATAACACCAGAAATCGTGCACTTTTTCTCTGAACCTTCGAAAAATGCGCTGCCGCGATTTTTATCTAGCCGCTATATTTCTAAAATGGCGAATTTATACCGAGCAGCGATATGAAAATTGCCTTTTTTTTATTTGTAAATTATTGACCTTATAAAAGAAAGTCATACAATGAAAAGTGTTCAAATTTGTTCAAAGAATACATGTGATTTTTTTTTAGAATTTTTTAATAATTTTTTCAGAATTTTTCAGATTTTTTTTGGAACATTTTGGGATTTTTTCGACAGGCCGGGAAATGGTCGTATTTTGCATAATTTTCAAAGTGGTCTGAAAAATTCCGAAAAAATTCACACGTATTCTCTAAACGATTTCAAATAAGTTTTTACACTCCAAATTGTACTTTTGAGTTCATATTTAGCGCATGTAAAATAGGTTCTGAGTAAAAAATGAGTGAATTTTTATACCACTGCTCGGTATAAATTCTCCATTTTAGAAATCTAGGGGCTAGATAAAAATCGCGGCATTGCATTTTTTGAAGGTTCAGAGAAAAAGTGCACGATTTCTGGTGTTATGGGAACCCTCCGAAGGCAAGGCAAGGTAGAAAATCGACTTTGAAAAAAAATTTTGAGTCAAAAAATCACGTTTTTTGTTTTTAATGGCAAAAGAAACGATGATAATGTTTATTTATCGCAAAAATAACACCGGATACTGAAAGAGCATACCCAAAAACCCCTGAGTATGGATTTTCAAGAAAATATTTTAACTTTATCCATAATTTTTTTACAACGGAAAATTCATACACAAAATTGCACTTTTGCGCGTTAATGGGTTAAGATCTGTTGTTGAATAAAAAAGTTATGGCGTAAAATGTATGAAATTATGGTGGCCTCCCATAAGAGCCCATGTTAAATTTGCTATTTTCAGCGGCTTCGTTCTCAAAAATTGGTTCGATAACCCATGCTGAAATTTCTACAGCATATCAAGGGCACTTTAAATGACATTTCTGCAAAGTTTTATAAACATCTGTTGCCGACCCATTTTACCGACTAGCCACCTTAATAGTATTTTTTATAATTATATAGACAGTCGACAATTGCTTGCAAACGTTGCCTTCGCCCAAAAATTGCGAATTCTGAATTCAACAACGAAAATTAGTTCATAGTAAAATTCCGTTTTGAAAACTTTAATACATAAATAACTACATTAATACCATATTTAAATAATAATATTCGATAGTTTCAATTTATTTGACTAAATGAATAAGCTTACTTATATTTTGTAAGTGTATACTTTCAAATAATTAGTCAAAAATAAAAGTTAGTAATAAATTGAATAATTTATAAAAATTGTAACAATTAAATGTTAATTTCTAGCAGAAAATTTTCATAAAGTTATTGAAAGATGTTCAAGTTATTGAAATTTTAAGAATAATCATTTGGCGCTGTTGTGATTTGAAACTCATAAAACACCTCCATTTGGTTGGTACAATAGAGCAAATCAAATTCTGTCAAATATTTTTGGTGAAACAGGAATTGAAACGTGTATTAGCATACAAAATTTCACATTCCACTCGTCAGAATTGCTGCTCGATGGAACGCTGGAATTTCCTATGCTTATACACGTTCCACTTCCATGGTTATACACCCGCCTCCGCTGCTCACTTTACAATACCCCCCACCACAAAATTTCGGCGCCGCGCGGTAAGTGGCAGCTAACCATCATCAGTCCATTGTAAGCCATTAGCTGTAATTCGTTTAGTCTGTAGCAGACAAGCGAAGCAGAAGCACGCATCTACGCTCTCTCTCTTATCTGATTTCCAACTGTTTCATAGTAAAGAGCCTCGCGCGGTGCAGTTCAGTGTGCATCTGTCCGTCTTTATAACGCCACGTGCAAAGTTTTAACTTCATAATTCTACGCAAGTGATTTGTGCGACAAGTGAACATAAAGTACATTATCGCTACGTGCAAAGTTTTAACTCCACAATTCTACGCAAGTGATTTGTGCGACAAGTGAACATACAGTAAATTGTCATTTTAAATCCAACCACAAAATGAAGAGATTCGTGCGAAAAATCTTCAATTCGAAAGAAAGTAAAGGAGAGCCAGAGGTCAAAACGCCACCAGAATATCTTTACAAAAAGTTCCAAGTGATCAGCGACGAAGACGATGAGTTCAGATCATCAGATCTGTTGGACGCCTGCAGAACCGGCGACGAAGATCTCGCCCGAAAATGTCTCAATCGAGGGGTACACCCTGATTGCTTTGCTCAAAGAACAGCTAATTCACCGCTCCATTTGGCCCTGTATTACCAACACAAGATGATAGTCCAATTACTTCTGAGACACGACGCAAATCCTAATTGGGGTAACGTCGAAGGCTCGACTCCGCTTCACATCATCGCAGAGCTAAAGAACAAGGAAAATGCCCATAAAAAATTGATAGATATGTTCTTCGAGATATGCGACAAACGGAAACTCAAGTTGGAAATCAATGCCCAGGACAAATTGGGTAGGACTCCGCTTTACGTAGCTGTAGCCCATGGATGCATCGAGTTCATAGAGATTCTGCTCGAAAGAGGGGCAAATCCAAATTTAGCTAGAAAGGGAAAGTTTAGCCCTCTGCACAAGCTCGTCAGCAGATTCCCACAAAATAAGATCTTGTTCGATCAGTTTTTAGATATATGCGACAAGAAGCGTGTGGATGTTCAAGTCGACGCTCAAAATTTATTGGGCAACTCACCGCTTCACGAAGCTGTATCTCGTGACCAGAGAGGCTTGATCAATTGTCTGCTGAAAATGGGCGCTGATCCAAATCTTGCTAACAACGAAGGCTCGACAGCCCTGCATATTATTTGCAGAAGATGCAAAGCCGATTTTAAATACGAAGGTTTGTTGGCCTATTTCTTCGAGATCTGCGAAGCATTGAGCATAAAGTTGCGGGTCGACGCCCAAGACAACCTGAAACGAACACCTCTTCATTGGGCTATGATGAATCTTTTGCCATTCGATGTTGATATACTCTTGGCTCGTGGCGCTGACTTGAAAAACTTTGTTTTTCCACGTGGGAGCGATTTTCACGAGGGATTGGAATCGCTTCAGAATACAGTTGTTCCGCCTAAACTTAAAGTGATTTTGGCATCTAGTATGATGACCATCGTCCAGCTTCTCGAGCGCTGCGGGAGAAGAACATTTAAACTGAGCCAAGAAAACGTAAAGACGATTATAGTGTTCTTCGCCACTTACGGATTGTTCGAGAGCTCAACGCAGTGCCTCGAACGATTGTGCGGCGACAAAAAATTCGTTCGCTCGGCCGAAACGCTTATGATAAAGGAGAATCTTTCGCTCTACGATCTGATCTGTATGAAACCGAGCAAGGCGACGCAGGAAGTCACGTGCCTAGATTACTGGTACTTCTCAGGCACGAACAAATTGTTGGAGCTCCCAACCTCAGAAGCTCAAGAGATTTGTGCCCTCCACCTGTGCGAGAAAATGTCAAGAGAATTTTGTCGGCAATTCGCTTGGTCACGTACTTGGCCGCTGATGCGAAATGGCCTGGAGACCATTGTCGGTTCCATGTTTACTGGAGACTTGATTAACCTAGAGCTGTATACCGTTATCTTGGCGCCGTTAAAAATTAACTAATAGTTGCACATTGAAAATTGTACATTTTCTGTTTTGCTCAAATAAAAAAATTTGAATAAAAATATCATCCACTGCTTTATTAATACAGTCAACCTCTTTCCTTCGTAAACTCTCCTCATTCGTACAACGTTGGTGCCTTCCTACTATATAAATTTGTGCCTCTATTTGCATGTCTCTTAAAAATAACTTACACTTAAATTAGCTTATACAGTAAATTTTAGTTTAATCGTCAATTCAGTGCAATCTAAAAATGATTGCACCAAAATAATCAAACTAAAATGATTGCTATTCAAAAAAGTTTTTTTTTCACATTTATTTGTGACTTCAAAAAGGGTCAAGACAATTTATGCATCAAACAAGCGCACGCGAGAGAAATAGACAGAGAAAGACATATCGACGAATTTTATAGACCATAGGGTAACACGTACTTACGATCATCGCCACGCGATAATTTATTTAGATTTTCGGAAAAACCCATTTTTGTGATTTCCGGACGCTCGTAAATTTTAAAATATTCAGTATCGATATATGACCATTCATATATGAGGAGAAAGTTCAAAACTCCAACTATACGAATCACATGGATAATGGGAAAAACCACTTTTCATGTAAAGAATGTTTTTGTACGTACAGTACGAATAAAATGTTTCTATCAGGTCTACGATTCAATGAAAATTACGCCCTTTATTTTATACTTACTGCTTATTGCGTCTTATAAAGATCGTTCGTATTTGAGAGAAATTCGTATGCGTATGATCCAAGTTGCCTCGATAGTCATGGCCCGGGTTTTTCATATTCGTGGCACAGACTCGGGGCTAGATGTACGAATCTCAAACGTTTCTGCTTTGATTGTCTTCGCTCGCTTGTTCACTTCAAAATCCATATACACAACGCGCGTACTTACATACACTGTTCGATACGTAACCATGGCCACCGGGCAATCAAAGATTGTTTTGTTATAAACAACGAATAACGGGCACGGTCGAGCGAGCCTCCAGAGAGACACGTCAATCGCTTTCGATATAAAATCCAAAAATCTAATTTTATTTTGCAAAGGATCACTTGTTTTGTGAATACCTTTGATAGTGAGGCCTCGGCCAATTCTCGTTTGAATTGTGCTCATTTAATAAATAAAAATAGTGAGTTTTTTGAACGTAAAATTTTTCTCACTTTAAAAAAAAGTTGTTGTTAATTTTTATTTATTTTAAAAAACAAAACTATCGGGACTCATTCGAAAGAAGAGTACCAAGCATACATTTTGGTGCCGTGACCAGGATGCAGCCTCGATCTTCAATCCGAGCTCACAACGTCAACCAATTCTCACTGTCATTTCTCTTCGCCATCTTTCACTGCCATCCGTCTTTCATCATCGACCTGCTGCCCTCTCGATCGTCTCGCAAGACCGGAATCAGAAATAACAAGCCAATTTAAGTACCATTTAATTATATATTTTTGGGGTTCTTGCAATTTTTGATTCGAGTCTACCGTAAATTCTTTCTCGTGTGTTTCGATACACAGTCTTGGTTGGACGGTAGCTAGCAAGATAGGCATCTCACACATACATTAAACAATCCAAAATAATTACAGTTGTCGTGGAAGTTGCGATTCGTTTAAAAAAAGTTTACCCTGTTCGCTGACAAAAATCAATAAAGAGATTTCTTGGTTAGCTCGTTGTCATTGACGCGTTGCCGCGACTATTATCTGTTTCGAATTGTCGCATCAGTGGATTGAAAAATGACTCGACTAAAATTCATAAACCAAAAACGCTCGACTCTAAAGGGACAGATCGCTCAATTAGAAAAAAAATAGTGTCTGATCCATTAGACAGTCCGGAAAAAATTGCATCTGTAAAAGCGCGTAAGGTTCGATTAGAAAAATTTTTCGAAACGTACGTCGAATTAAATGATGAGCTTGCATTGCTCGTACCGGCAGACGACGAAAATCTCATCGATTTTCTGACGGTCGAAGAGCGGTATTTCGATGTAGTTGGTAGATGTGACGCGCTTAATTCGAGTACAAATGATAACGCGATGAATACGACTTCGATTGTAACCGGAAACAATACGCATCGTTTAAAATTACCCGTAGCTGACCGTAGCTGACTTACCGAAATTTGACGGTGATATATCGAATTGGTTATCTTTTAAAAATACATTCATGACGATGGTCGGCAATAGTGATATTCCAAAGTTACAAAAGTTTATGTACTTATACAAAATTACCTCCTGAGCGACGCTTTACGTAAAATTTCGATATACAACGTGAGTGAAGAAAATTTTGATCATGCGTGGAAATTATTATTAGAATTAGAATCCTCACTTAAAATAATGATGGACCTGAAAGTGAAGCCAATCTATTCGGCCTCTGATTGGTCGACTGACTTTTGACTCGAGTCGAAAGATAATAAAGTGACATCTACGGTTAAAATAGCAACTTTTTCGAAACTGACTAAAAAATGTACGCGCGCGAAGCGCGCCTGAAAGTTGCTGGTATCATATAAATCCGATAAATGCTTAGCGCAAAGACCTGTGATAATATATAAATATTGGCAATGCGCATCGAGAGAGAGAGAGAGAGAGAAAGAAAGAGAGGAAGAAACGAGCCAAAGCTCAAAGTCCCATTGCGCTCAAAGTTCAGCGTACGATGCGTGCCTATATGTGTGTGTATGTGTGTGTGCGTGCCGAGCCTCGCTAGCGGCCTAGTTATCGTGCACTCATAGACTGCGTGGTTGTACATCGTAAATAGACGTCGTTCCGATGATTCGGCACACACGCGTTCACACACACGCAAACGGTCTCGATACTATACAATGCATATACGCACACGCACACGGTCTTTCCGATGCAAAAAAAAAACACCGCGCACGTACACACTGTATCTTTACGGGCAATTGCAATCGATGGAGCGTTCGAAATGCTAGACACGCGCTTCCTGCCGCGCTAACACCTACTACATGGCAACACCTATATATACTGCGCATATAACATTATAATGACTATATACGTACTTGCAGTGGGATATAAATTTGTCGAGCGCGACAATAGATGCTCAAAACTCGAACTCGAGATCGTTTATAATAGCTTCGGCTATTTGCAAGTCGAGTCATTTTGCTGCTGCATAAGCTGCGCGCGGAGATGCGGCCTCCGCCTGCTGCACACAAGCGACTTATCTCTCTGCGTACGGGTATACAGATAAGCGCGCGACTTGTTTATTCGAATTCGAGCTTCGAATGCAGAGCAGCAATGCGTGCAGATTATTGCCCGCTTACATACAGCGTAGGACGCGACGATAGACATTTTCATTCGTCACCGTGAGAATTGGTCTTTGGAAGATCGACGGAATTTTTTCGGGTCTTACTCGCGTCGTTGCAGCGGCAGCAGATGTGTCACGCGGGCCGAGGGTGGGTCCCGTACACGGAAAAGGCCCTAAGTACGATGTAATGGCTTGCTCGTGCGCTGAGGTAAACCGATCCCGCTGCAGTACGAGAAACAATGCCAAGTATCGGCGCGCATAGGTATAGGATACCTATAATACATAGATTCTTCCCTCGAGTGCGACACCCCCGAAGTAATCCAAGAAGCTGGCTATTGCGCGTTTTTCCATCGTCAACCATGTCCTATACCTACTGCCCTCGCGGCCTTTTCTCGTGCAGCCCTAAGTGCTATATATACATACAGCCTCTCTGGAAAGACGTTCTCAAAAAAGTGTACGAAAAAAGAAAGAAAAAAAGTTGCCATTAGGCATGTTTCGAGAGAAGTCGATGCTGCTGCTGATGCTGTGTGTGTGTGTTATAAGAAAAAAAATTCGCCGATTCCTCGTATTTTTTCTTGTACGAGAAGCAGCGAGTCTCGCGAACTCGAGTTCTCTCGGAGACACAAACAGCCTTTTTTTTCGCGCCGCAACTGGGTCAAATTATGAGGCAAGAGCTGCTGCTGCTGCCGTAGAGCGATTAAAGCTCGCGATAGTACCGCATTAAATTCTTCTTCTTTCTTTTATTTTTTTTCTCTTTATGGGACGCGTGAAAGAGGATAAGCCGAGAGTTAAGTGATAATGTACTTATATCGTTCATGTGCACGGACTCTGATCGATGTGTCGCGTCTTTATATACGATATATACACGAAAAACAAACTGCTTGTAAGCATATATATTAACGCGATAACCCCGGCGGTGACATTACGAGCCCTGTTAGTAGTGCGCGAATCGTTTCCCAAAGCCTCGCGCGGAGTACACGTGATACATTACCCGAGTAGTAAGAGGAAAAACATTTAAAAAGCGTCGCGCGGGGGCCTCTTATATACGATCGCTAAACTGCGAATTGTTACTCGCACTTTTCTCGTTACTACTACGATATAATAACAGTTAACAGTACTTGGGTGTAGTGTATATAGTGTGGGCGCGCACACACATCGAGAGAGGCACGTTTCATAGTCCAAAGCGATGAAGCGAGGAGAGGTCCAACGACAGCGGACCAACACAATGCGACTATATGTGCTCTGCGTATGTAATGGTGGGGACGCGCGAATCGCATGTGGATATACAAGCCGCGTGCTGTAGTAGCAGCGGTGCACGCCACAGTCTTATAGCAGTACTCCCTCTTTCGCACGCCGAGCGCGTGTTGTGTCTCTCGGCACTCGGCAGTAGTTGGCTTTTTAGCGCAGCGGATACTGTTCAGTATTACGTTCGTGTTCTGCGCGCGCGTATCGTACGTAACTTGTGCGTGTGCTCGCGGCCACTGAAGGTACTGTCGACCACTGGCGACTATCTGCATTTTTTCTATTTACATTTACATGTACTTGTCGCATAGTACGCGAACGTAAGACAAAGTCAACAGTGTTTTTAGATAATAGGACTCGTTCCTAGTTTAGTGCGCTTTTACTCGCGACAACAGTGTTTGTGCACAGTGCAGCTCTCAGCGAAACTTCTCAGGAAACACGAGAAAGCTCGCCTGCAACGACACCCCCGTCGAGTCGTCGTCGTCGTCTGCAACAGAGAGCTAAAATATAATACGTACACGAGGACCAGTGTCGGGTGTCGCTGCCGCCTTTCACTCTCTCTCTCTCTCTCTCTTTCATATCCTACCCTCGTTCGTGTTCGTGCGTGCATCGGTGCCAGTATTATACAGTATATACTATATACAGTTCGCGCAAGCAGGAAGCAACATCGACAAAAACCAAAGCGAAAAAGTGCAGCGCTCGAGCACACAGCTGATTTTCAACGGCCTATATGACGCGCGGTATACACAGGGGGTAGAAGTTATATAGATTTGCATGCCGCCGCCTCCCCACTGCTCTCGCTCACCCCTTGCGTGCGAGATTATATTGCCTCGTGCGCAGCTCGAGCGCAGCCGCGTCAATCCAGTAGCACATACAGCCCTTGCACACACACACACACATATATCTATAATTCGCCGTGCAAGACTCGAATGACGTCATAGCAAAACAGACCACCGACGCACACGCGATAGCAGCAGCAGCAATTTAAAAGTCTCTCTGCTGCTGCTGCTGCTGCTGCTGCTGCTGCACCAGCCCCCTCCGCTCCAACCCCCCCGGAGCTCCTCTCTGCGTGCTGGCTTCTACTGCTGCTGTCATACCTAATATTTTCTGACTGCTGCACACTATAACTGTGTGCGCCTCGAGCTTCGCAACTAGGCTGCTGCTGCTGACTGGCTGGCCTGCTGTACCAGAAAAACGCACAGAGCGAGACGACGTGTGTATCGAGAGAAAAAGACTCTGTGCGTTGACGTGCTGCACGAAACGACAGAACTAGTGCACGCCAGTGTGTCTATAATATTCCAGAGGAAGAACTAGTGAGAGAGATAAAAAAAAATAATAAACGAAGAGAGAGAGAGACGCGACGACGCGATGACGAGTAGATAACGAATGCAGAAAATGAGGTGCAGCGTTGTTGTTGCTGACCTTCTACCCCTATTGTCTTCGTCGCATACTGCTGGTCATTTGTTTGTCGCGCGCCTACTCCTCGTCTTGCTGCTCGTCACGCTCAATCGTAAGTCCAATTTTTCTTCTTATTCTTTTTATACACACATTTTCTTCACCTCTTCTTGCTTCTTTATAATCCTTTGTCGTCGCGGATATCGTGCTTGTAAACACACACACATACACACTCGTCCACGCGAGTATAGCCGCGTGCACGCGATCGACGACGTTCTTCCTCTCTCTGTAATACTTTGATTATAACGTCGAGAACGTTTAGCTCTTTTTTTCTCACGCGCGTCTTGTATCGATGTGTGGCGCACGTATATATTTCGTATTACACATCTATATAGGTATACACATAACACACATATATTTACGTGACAGTAAAGCGCGTGTGGACTGTGGATATATATAAACACGCGCGCGCGCCCGCGCGGCTGATATAAAACGCGCGACACGCTTCGATGAAACCTTTTTATTATATTTTGTGTGCGTTACCATCGGACTTGAATGGAAACATACTTGTAACACGACCTCGGTATTATTGTTGAAAAAAAAGATTATATTATGTGAACATTGACACGTTCGTTCGATCATTTTTTTTTTCACCTTTATCAAGGAAACTAGGACGCGTGTAGACAATCACAAAGGCTGAAGTAAAAAGTTACTTTGCCGTGTGTGCATGCGTGCTGCTGCTGCTGCTCATGCAATACATTTGCTATATTACGCTTGACTACCCTTTGATCTCCGATTTCTAATTGACTGTCAATTTTTTCATGGTACTTTTACAGACAAAGCGTTGGCTGGCGATGGACAGTGCAAGGATATCAATGGAGTGAGTCATGAGACTGGGAACCACTATGTTCCTGGTCCTGAGCCCTGCACGCTCTGTGTTTGTAACAATGGTAATCCCACATGGTGCAAGACGGTGTACTGCAAGGTATAACAATTTTTTTTATTTTAATAAATAAACAATCTCACAGTAAAATTTCATTTCAATTATTCTTTGCAGTACAAAGATCCAGACTACTTGTCGCACAGAAGTTGCAAAAACTTTAAATTTGGTGACATATGCTGCGAGGTAATTTGCCTTGATGAAGTATCAAATGAAAAATCAGATGGAACTAACATCTTAGACAATAATGCTGGTCTTAGCTTGGGACTACGATTAGTTGCTAGTTGCATAATTGCTCTTCTTTCATTAGCTCTTTTAATATTCCTGATTCATCGCTTAAGGCAAAGAAAACTCAGAGGTAACGTATATTAAAGTTTAGCAAAGAAAATTTCAAATTGTTAAAAGTACTTGAAAATATTATTTGAAGTTTTCTATTGTTTTAATAATAGAATTTAAACACTTTATTTTAAATAAAATTAGTTTGTGCAGCTGGAGAACAAAATCATCAACTGGCCGATGATCAAAGATCAGTCAGTAGCATGGTCTACCTGGATAGACATACTGTGTCAAATGGAGTGCCAATAGATCACATGCCATGTAGTGCTGGATATCAATTGTGGAAATCGCCAAGTAGTTATTTCCCGCAAGGGGAAGCTCCACCACCTTACGAAGAAGCAGTCGCTGCTGCAAGGAACGATCAAATGCTACTACTCAGACAGCACGCTTCACCTTCTAATTCTTCGGCTAATTATCTAACGGTTCATAATCCCACTAATATATCGCTTATAGCAAATAGTCAAAATGGTTTACCATCTAGTACACCTGTGCTTACACATATTAATCCCACGTGCTCGTCGCCTCTAATCTCTGCTAGTAACAGGCCTTTAAGTAGTCCAGCTGCGCATTCTTACTATGAATATAATCCAAACGAAGCTGTAGCCTCTGATTATTGCTCTGGTGCTTGCTCCTCCAGTTATGGTACAGAAGCTAATGTGTATGAAAATCTTCCAATCGCTGCGCATAGATCTCGTGAGTCTTAACAACGAACATTCTCAAACGCTTTTTACTAACAAAAATTTTCTTAGCCGCTAATCTTCTTTTAGCCTTGTCGAGTAACAATCCCAGCATAGCGCCTAAACACGCCTCGCACATTAGCAAGCAACTCATGCTGCCGACTAATCAAAACGCACCACCCGTTCAAAATTATCATCAGCATACGACATTGCCTCGTCAAAGCACCGCTTACACAATATCCTCGAGCATACCGAACACCAGCGTAGGCTCTCACCGAACCATTCCGAGAAGTCTTGCGAACGGCAGTGGTGGTGGTGGTGGTGGTGGCAGCAGCAGCTCGAGACTGCCCAGAGAAGAGAGCAGCAGCGTGCATCAATCGGTCGCTGCGCCGATTTTCGAAAAATTAGCCGATCATTCCGACAATACACAAAGCAAAGCCAATAATAATCGCTCGCCCAGATCGATGCTGCCAGTGTCGATCGTTCCATCGAGCATCTCATCCGCTCTGACCAGTTGCGAAGCTGCCGTTAGTACCAATACTTATTACAATAGTTCCTCCATTGCCAAGACATCTTACACGCTCAGCAAAGCCGTGGAGCCCAAATCGAGCAGTCAAACCTTAGCTTCTCTTAATTTCAAGGTAAGTTTTGCATGAATTCAAATCTCCTAGTACGGATATTTCAGCCTTTATTATTCTCTCCTCTCAGCCTCCGTTAGCGAGCGCGAACCAAGTCAACGAGGAGGGAAGCTTCGACTCCGTGACGTGTAGCTGCAACAATGGCCAAGCCGCAGCTCCTACCATCTCGACCATTCACGACGACGATTATCGCAGCGAGTGCGAAAACTGCAAGAGCGCCAGCGCCTCGAGGTATTACGCCGGAAACGAGGACGAGCTAGTCGCGTCGCCGCGTGAAACCATGACATTGCAGCGTCGACCGGCCGCCGCGGACGCCGAGGCTCACCATCCGAACAATTCGACCTGTCAATATTATCGAACGTGTCACACGCTGCCCACGAACACGAAGCAGCAGCAACGCACCAGGTAAGAAAAAAAAACGATTGATTGAATTTTACAATGCAGCTCGCGCGCCCCGTTGTGTCAGCGCGCCTGCGATCGTAGCCAAGAGAGCTTATTTATAGAGCCAATTGATACCAAAGCGGGATCGTGTTTCTAAATCTCCTGTTACTTAAATGTGTGACCGTTCGAGTTACACATTTTCTCGCTCTCTCGATTGAATGCTCGGCTCGTTTATCCATCATCATCGTCATTAAAAAAAAAAAAAAAATGAAATAAAACAGGCGCGTTTTTTCTCTATTTACAGGAGTAACAGCTCGCGCGAAAATTGGTTCAGCTCAGTGCCAAGAAGCTCGACGGAATCTTCGGAAGGTGACTAAGTCATAACGTTCTACACTACAATATTAAAGCAACATTTAGTATATAATAGTATAATAATAGGGACGTGTGTCCGTATACGCGATTCGACAAAAAGTATGAATCGTTACTTTTTAAGCTCTACTTGTTTACTTGCGTACTCGTGCGTGCAAACGTGATGTATATTTATGCGTGCGCGCGCTTGTGTTCAGGTATCGATTTTAAAATCTTAAAATCTGTGACAAACCATTGACGATACCGAAACATAGTTTATATAGATAGCTCGAAGCATGTATAGCAGATCGCTCAACGGTTTTGAATAATTTACTGATATATATATCTTTAGCGTATCGCCTAACGATATAGAGCATTGTGATGACGATGATTTTAAATTATAATAAATTTTAAAATAATTTTTTCGTTCAAGACGCGCGTTAGAGCGCATTCCTTAACACGTTATCATAGAAACTTATAGCATTGAACGCCAGTTTTTCTAGACTGTGCTCCTTACTCATTTTCACCAGATCTGTGATTAATTAAAGAAATCTCTAAAGGTAAACGAGGTACCAAAACGTAATAAACGCGACAGCTTAACTATTTTTTAAATGACATCCAAAGTCTAAACTTAATAATACAAAAAACATTCTATTTCACAAAGGTTAGACTGATAAGATTTTACGGTTCGATGTATAATGAGCGAATCCGCGCCTTATCCTAAAAACTAATGCTTATAATTAGTTTATTGTATGAGACGTGGATTTGCTCATATGTATATGATCTGCTTAACTAATTAATATAGTTACCACTAGCTGAATCAAAGAATTAACAGTATTAGTCATTACACATAGTCTCTTACAAATATACTTATATGATGCAGATAAGTTTTTTGACCTCTCTTATCGTGATTCTCGTTGAAGGTTATGTCACAAATCTTGAATATAATATTTGAAATGTAATTTCCTGAGTTCTTACGCGAGACAAAAGTTTAAGTCGAATACACAAAACGCTCGAGGTCAATGTTAAAAATTTGTGTAACGATTTTTCAATCGATATGGAAAGTATGAAAAAAAAACAAAAAATAAATAATACGATGTTTTTTTAAATCTCGAAGGCTAAAATTTCGATAAATAAACCCCAATGAATAAATAGGAAAATAGATAAATATATATTTCCTCATAAACTATTTTATTAAAAAAGAGATTAATAATGATAATTAAACGAAGTAACGTTTAAATTAAACTTTAAAATGTTCAACACTTTGAATAAGTTGTAAAAGAATAAATCATGTATTCAATGTAAAAACGTCACGTTATCAATTGTAATTCAGTTTCTTAAATGAGTAGTCATTGTATGACAAGTAGTTATTTCTGACACACAAATTATGCATCTCTAAAGATACGATCCAATGATTTTTTTTGTAAGAAGTTTAACTTGAATACTGAGACTATTTACGATTTATCAAGTCAAGTAAATGTCAAACGGTCCTACATGCACGAATTTAAATTTTAATTATTAGTTAAATGAGCATGGGATCAATTCAAACACACACAAAGTGTGTCGATGAATCAAGTGCTATTCTGTAAATGTAATGCTATTTGATTATTCAATTATTACTGGTCAATGTAGACATATCAGTATTAGGTGTTACATGATTAATTTAAATGTGTTATCGTGATTTTTAGTACTTTTGATTTTTAAATCGTTGTAATGTTAAATTTCAATAAAAGATTTTTTTGTTTGTTATGTTTCTGTAGAAAAACAACTTAAGAATATGCATTACTTAAAAGTACATCGACCAATTTTTCTTGTATGAAAATTATACACGTCAGGGTGTGTGTTTTAACCGTTAGTGTATGTATTCTCAGCGAATGAAGTTTAGTCACTCGAATAGTCTTACGTAAACGTTTCTTAATTTGTTGTTTAAGTTTGTTTTTGTTTTAAACGACATTAATTACTACGTATGCTCACTGTTTTTTTTCTCAATTGATAAAAGTCAAAGGTCTGCCTCCAAGAAAGCTAATAATCTATAGGCTACACTTCGGTCAGACAATATACCAAATATAAATAGATCATTGTCTGTTTCCTGTGTATAATTTTGTAAATATGATACTCTTCTTATCCTATACTTACTATTTAAACGTATATTCTGACCAAGTTCATAAAACGACTGAAACTAATGAAATCAAAGCTTTTAATAAAAACGAGTGTCTAACCTGTCGCCTTGACGAAAAATCGTTGTAAAAACAAAGTTGAAAAAAAAAATAATAATTGAGCGTTCAAAAAAAACAACAACAGCATACTGTAATTATAATTCGGTATATAATAAAACAGAATCCAGAAATGTGTTCATATGTGTATATCAATTACATTAATATTTTATCAATTGATACACAAAGTGTTAACATTCTAAAAAATGAAAATATGAATTACGTAGGGTTTTAAATATTGCAATGTAGAAGACGAAGCCTGTGTATAATCTCTGCCATACTTGGACTTTAAAAATAAAAAAAAAATTAGACTCCGTAGCAGAGAATTAGCTAATGAATCATGTATTAAAAAAAAAAAACTTTTCTTTCTCCGTGATATGTGTTTATGTATAGTAGACGTAAGAGAATATCATCATTATAAACGTCTCATTATATGAACAAGCGCAGTAATGTAATAATTACAAAATAAACGTACGTACGATGCGAAAAAGGTTGAGCTTTTATTGATTTTTTTATTATTATTACCGCTACACCAATTTACTGCCTCGGGCGGCTTTGACATTGGTCATTGCCGCGCGAGTCGAGGCATCGCCTTTGTCTTGTAAATATTTCTGATTAGCTTGGCCGATGATTTTTCAGTCTTGGTGCAGTTGGCATTGTTGTAATCCACCGAATACAGGCCGTAGTGCAAGTTGCGTTTGCTTTTGTGAAAAAGGTAATAAATATATATCGTCACTTGGACTGCGTTCGCACGCGAAGCGGCAAAGTGAATTGACTTTTTCCATATGTACCTGTAGCTATTCATCCGTGCGGAGCTGCTGTCCATAAGCGACCAGGCCAGATATCCGCGAACGTCGATGCCGGACTTCAAACACGTTAGTAGCTTGCTCAAATGTTCGTAGTAATAGACGGTTCTATCCAGGTCGTTTGTACCGCCCGAATCTCCGTAACCCGTGGCCGTAACGATCAGCTGCGGCAAGATGTAATCGGCGTTCAAACGCTCAAGCGACTTTTCGAAATTCTTCGCGTCGGCTACGATGTCTTCCTTCAGCCGGGTCAACCAAGCGGCGCCCAAGTCGCTCTCCTTCGACGACGAGTATCTCGCCTCCCGAGTCCGAAAGTAATCGATCCCCAAAAAGTCGAGACTGCCCCGGATCATCCTGACCTCCTCGTCGGTGAATTCGGGCAGTCGCGATCTCTTCAGACCTCTCATGGCGCTCCTCATGCCGACCTTGAACCGCATCACCTCGTGATAATTGCCCCTCTCACCGAGCAACGGATTGACGAACCAATAATTGGCGAAGATGTAGCTCATCTCGGCGGCTTCGATGTCTTTGTACGAGGCCGGGTCGTAGGGCTCGAACCAACGAACCTTCAGACTCATACCGATTTTTCCTGTACGATTGTACGAATGCACGTGTGCGGAAATGCTCTCGAATTACACGCGCCATTCGAATAATGATATATCTACGGGAGCTACTGTGCTCGCGACTTACCGTTTTGCTTCTTTTGAAACTCATGACGATAAATTTGATAAACCTTGGCGTGAGCCAGCAGTACGTGATGTCCGCATAGATAATTGCCGAGTCGCAATAGTAGCTGCTGCTGCTGCTCCAAGTTGGAGGTCGTCGTCGCGCTGCTGCATACCGCCCACGGGTCGTTTATGCTTATCCAATACTTTACCTACGCATTTTCCGCGAAACTCAGCTTGTTTTTCTTTCTTCGCGTAAAAAACAACTTACTCGGTCGCCGAACGCGGTGAAGGCGACGCGCGCGAAATCCACGAAGTGGTCGATCATCTTCGGATTGGTCCAGCCGCCGATCGGTTGCAGCTTGTGCGGCACGTCTCCGAAGCCGTGCAACGTCACGAGAGGTTCGATTCCGTTCGACAGCAGGTCGTTGAAGAGGCGATTGTAATAAGCAACGCCTTCGACGCTGACGCGTCGAGATAGAGCGTCCGGCATGATTCGAGTCCAGGATAACGAGATTCGGTAGCTGTTGGCCTGCGAGAAGGTCGCGAATGAATTACGTAAATTCAAAGTGTTATATTTGTAAATATTTTTTTGAGTGTACCCCCAAGTTTTTAACAAGACGCGCGTCGTCTCGGTGCTTTTCCAACGATTTACACGCCGGCTCATCTCTCTTATCTTTAGTCCAATAATTCCACGTCGATTTTCCTCTGCCTTGTGGCGAAAATAAATAACTTCGTTACAATCTGTCGCGCTTACGAATCGCAGTATCAACGCGACTTACCTTGAGAATCGTAATCTCCCTCGATCCGACCTGTGGCGGCACCGAATAAGAAATTTTCTGGAAACCGATTGTGCGCCAAAGCTTTCACAGCCTCGACGGCGTACGTGGAAAATTCGTAACTCTTCGCGTTGGCCAATCGATTCTCCACTACTCTCACGTTCTCGTGGATCTCGATGTGGCTTCTGTAGTCCGAGGTGATAAAATTTCCCAGTATGTTGATCAGAACGTTGATCGTGGTCAATTCCGACGGTACCCACATTTTGACAAACTATAGAAAAAATAACAACACAACGAAGACGACCTCGCTCGAATCGCTCGAGCGAAAAATGTATACGATACATTAGTCGTGTGCAGTCATTTTCAGGTACGAGCCAGATAATACATTATAATTGGCGTAATTAAAATACAAAGCGATACTTTATTTTGTCTTAAACGTCTGGCGGTATTTATTTACACGGTGAGAAAGCGAGCGAAAAAATTACAGCAACAATTTTGTTTTTCACTCGCTCGTACAGTTAACAACGCGGCTGAGCAAAGCCAAGAGTCCACAGATCAGAAAGAAGTTCGATATCAGCGACGAAGCTCCGCTGCAGAGTTTTTTCGGATCGCCGCTCGGCAGGGCGTACTCGATATTTTTCTCGAACACGTCCAACGGCGTCAGAGTCGTCGAATTGCCCATCTGCAAGTCTAGAGCCAGCCAAATGTCCTCGCTGTCGGGGCCCAGGTAAAACAGGACCTTCATGAAGTACTGTTCACCTCGGCTGACGAGCTCAAAGACCAGCGCGGAGCCGCTGTTGGGCAGCTCGAATGCCGGCATGCCGAGAATGTCCATGACGCCGTAGAAAAGTCGCTCGTCGCCGCTGTAGGCCGTGATCTGTCGTCCCGGCAAGGAACCGTTGATAAATTTTCGCGAATCGTCGACGATCCGCTTGAGGAAGGCGCCGCCGTTCAGCTGCTGCTGCAGCGTCGTCTTCGAGAGCAGCCGGTAGCCGTCGAGGCTGGCGTTTTTCAGCTCGCCCAGCTTCGATGGCACCCAGTCGGGCACGGATGCTTGGTTCAAGTCCATCTGCGGAATGTAAAAATGTAATGCATTAGTTACGTGGAATCGTTGATTGTAAAAAATCTTAATGCATGCGATTCTTACCACATTGGCGAGGGCGAGATACAGAAGTGAGATATCGATGGGGCTTTTCACGGTTATATTTTGTGCGTGCAAAAATTCCATCAATTTGGATTTTTCCTTCGCGTGAAGATTCAGTACCGCCTCGGTTTCGCGCTTGAAGCGAGGACACGTCGTTCCGATCATGAAGATGTCTTCGTTTTTCATTCTGTATTCTAAAAAAATGTATCTTTTATTATGATTGTTAATTCCTAAATTTTCAGTTAATCTACGCTGTATTGTTGTTCAAATAGTTCGCTCTCAAAATTGTGACGAAAAAAAAGTAAGAAAAAATTAAAATTTCAAAAAAAAAAAAAGAGCGTAAAAGCGGCAAAAATTGAATGCCTATAGTATGCTTTAAAAAAAAACTAAAAAAAGTATAAAAAATGATGGAAAAATAGATAAAAATGTTTAGCGTAAACTTGTATACCTCGTGAAGCAATAAAAAATTTTTAATTTTTTAATTTGCTTTAGCGACGTAAAAAGGTAATTCCAAAAAATTACCGAAAAATAAATTCTACGGTAGGCTTATAATTCCTTAATTTTACTTATGCTCGTGAACTCATCGATACATTACCAAAAGGTATGGGTTGCCACATAAGATCGGCGTTCCATATCTGTTCGCGAACGGGCGGATAGAGTCCGGCGTTGACCAACTCTCCAGCCATTTGAGATACCGGAAACTCATTTGTATGCGCTTTCATCCTCTCGTCCATGTATATGTCGTTCAAAAAAGCAGAGTACTGCTGACGAAGTTGCACACCTAGTTCGTAAAGCTGCTCTTTCACGGGCTGCAAAATGAAATGTATAAAATGTGAAATGTGTTGAATACTCGAACACAAAATAAATAGTTTGAAAATTTGTAGTTTATATTTAATAGTTCGAAAGTTTACTTACATTTGGTATTAAAAGAGCATTCTCGAGGAAATATTCGTACGACAGATTTTTTGGGAGTTCAAATGCCTTTTTTGTGTATGAAACATTTTTCCCATTTTCATAAATACTCGAATTTGAACTGAAAACAATTGAATATTTCTTCAATTTTCTTACATTCGGGGGAGTGGGTTAAAACTAATTCGCTAAGCATATTTTTGATTTTTAAAATAATTTTTTTAGCATACCAGAGTATGCCTGGCACGCTTACCGCATGTATTATTATGACCATTATATTCTTTTATTTTACTATATGTGCCCATTGGATAATTATTTTTACAATATTTATACAGATCCAAAAATTTACGAAAAATCATAATAAGTTAATTTGTACAGCACAACCAAAATATCATTTTTTGAAAAGTAGAGTGAGAGAGACAGAGAGAGAGACAGAGAGAGAGAGGGAGAGAGAGAGAGAGAGAGAGAGAGAGAGAGAGAGAGAGAGAGAGAGAGGGGCAGTATATTGGCGCAAATCGAAAGCCAATACCCGGTGTCTTTGTAATTTACATTTGCGATGTTTAAAATTTCTTAAAAAACTTTGAAGAGTAATATTCAATTTTATGACATACAGGTCTTTGAGAGCCAAATTTATGATCGCCATTTTGAATTTCGTCATTATAACTATTTTACAATAAAGTATACACGCCATTGACTAAATTTATATGCGAGAGACCCACGAGCGAACCTTCTTTCCGTGTTGAAATTTGAGTTGAACGAGATTTTTTTCTCGAAATTTCATGTTTTTTTTTACAAAATTGTTTATAACTTTTAGTTAAATAATTTTTTTTAAATTCTGACACCGGATTCGAAAAGTACATTAAATTTTATGTGAGTAATGATGTCTGAAAAGTTTTTCAAACAATTTTTAGTCGATGTAATTCATCGCTATAAATGTTGTCTGAAAATGGTCATTTCAGGCGTTAAAGGGTTAAGTACAACAATATTAACCCATTAACGACCAAAATGCTCGATTTTTTTGTTGGTTTTCGCAGCGATTTTTTTGTAGTTTGAGGCCTCCAAAAAGTTTCGTATGGACCTATTTCGATGTAAAATTTAATGTCCTTTCAGAAACTGAGCTCAAAATTTCGATTCTTCGCGTAATAAAAAAGTTATGGCTACTTATACGAAAAAAAACGTAAAATTTTTTGCAAAAAATCAAGTTTTTGATTTTTCTTCACCATGTTAGGAAATCACGATATAAATATGATTAGGGGTGATCACGACTATCAAGGTATCTCAGAGAATTTTTATGGAATTTTTGAACTCCTTTTCAAACTTTGGTTTTTTGCACTTTTTCTCTAAATTCAGTAGTTTTCGAGTGAAAATGAGTTATGTTTTATATGATTATAAGTTATTTTTTGTTTGAAGTAGTGGTTCGAAAATTCCATAAAAATTCCCTGAGATACTTTGATAGTCGTAATCACTCTTGATCATATTTATATCGTGATTCCGTAACGGTAACATGGTGAAAAAAAATAAAAAACTTGATTTTTTATAAAAAATTTTACGTTTTTTTTTCGTATAAGTAGCCATACCTTTTTTATTAAGCAAAGAATCGAAATTTTGAGCTCAGTTTCTGAAAGGGCATTAAATTTTACATCGAAATAAGTCCATACGAAACTTTTTGGAGGCCTCAATTTGGAAAAAAATCGCTGCGAAAACCAACAAAAAAATCAAGCAGTTTGGTCGTTAACCCATTAAGTCCCAAGAGGGCGTTTTTTTGACACTCATTCCGGTCGTTGTATTTTTGATGAAAAAGGGGTTAAAAAAATATGCGAGTAGCCTGTTCTTATGTAAAATTTGATGCCCTTTTAGCATCTAAGCTCAGATTTTCAAAAAAACAATCAGGTCAAAACTTATGGTTGATTTTATTTTTTGATTTTCCAAACGGAAAGCATTTAAAATCTCATGGTTTTCGTACAAATATCGCGTCCTCGATGTCTAAACTAAAAGTTAGAGGCGTTCCGATTCGAAAAATTAATGTTTAAACAAACAAGATGGTGGTCGGAACGCGAAAAAATGAAAAAAAACTTCTAGAATTTTTAACTCGAAAACGAAGGACTTGAGAAAAAAATTTTACAGAACAAAAATTGTTTAGAATTGATCAAAGATTACGTGTAAATTTTTTTTTCAGAATTTTCGGAGCGATTTTTGGATTTTTGGATATGACCATTTTTCCAAAAATCCAAAAATTGTTCCTAAAATTCTGAAAAAAAATCAAACGTATTCTTTGATCAATTCTAAACACTTTTTGTTCTATAAAATTTTTTTCTCAAGTCCTTCGTTTTCGAGTTGAAAATTCTAGAAGTTTTTTTTCATTTTTTCGCGTTCCGACCACCATTTTGTTTGTTTAAACATTAATTTTTCGAATCGGAACCCCTCTAATTTTTTTTTACCCCTTTTTCATCAAAAATACAGCGACCGAAATAAGTGTCAAAAAAGTCCTCTTGGGATTTAATGGGTTAATGGGTTAAGATTGTTCTATTTTGTTTGCATTATTCAAAGTTTTTTGTTCTGGTCGGTTACTTTTCGTTATTTTGAGCTAAAAAATTTAATGAATTTTCTTTGGATAAATATTTATCATATGCTAAAAAAATAATGTAGAATATATTCAAAATGAATTACATTAATCCTTATTATAAAAATATTACATTTATATTTCATATTATGTATTATTTAGCAGTAAACCAATTTTTGTAATACTTTTTCTCCCATTCACGTGTCTATGTCTTTGGCATATACACTTGTAATACATTGTAGTACATTAAATACTTATGTTAGTTGTAATTATTGCTATGTTCTTAATTTTGCGATAATTATGCGCGTCTTTTATGATATTCATTCATCTTTTTCATCTCTTTATTTTCCAAAATGATACGTACGATTTGTCAGTCAGATTTTGCATTGATTCCTCATCGTAGTTTGGTACGTAAAATCGATTGATAGCAAGCTGAAAAATAATCACATTTAATTTTGCTGAGTGAATATTACTTGAAATTTGATAGGTAACGAATTTACAATAAAATATTTGAACATTTTAAAATAAATTTGGAATTCGTTAATTTAAACCGAAACAGAATTCATTTCGAATTTCTAAAGATTATATGATCGTTTTATAAATTGTCAGCGACATATGCTACAATTCTTTTTATTGTACTATATTTTTAAAAAATTATCGAACGAACAGACGAACGTAAGAAACAATATCATACGGTCACCTAGTCATTGTAATGATACGTCGAAAAGTTTCAAGGGGCGGAGCTTAGACTTTGGTTAATCACTTGGCTACTACAGCTTCGAGAGGTAAGAAAAGAGAAAGCCGAATTAGATGGGATTCAAACGCAATGGAGCCTCTTATCTCACGTACGTAAAACAATCGATTGTATTTTTTGATTCACAGAAAATCGGTGTGCTACACATCGAATCGTTCTTTTTTTCTTTTGTTTCGCTCGATAAATTACAATAGTCTAAGATAAATCGTATCCCTTACCACATGCAGTAGACGCAGTTTTGTCAACGCTGTTTCTTCCACCGCCTTGGTCAACCGATCATCGTCCGTCGCATTTTTTGCCGCCGCCGCTGTACACGTGACCAACAACGCACACAAGCACAAAAAGCTCGCGCTCGTGCTTTTGCGAAACTTCATCATCGTCATTATTATAATATATTCAATCTCACGCACATGTGTTCACCTATACGAGCATATACGCAGTTGCTGCCTCACGGATCGCTTCACAGCGCCTCACTGTCGACGACGATATCAGCGGTTCGTTTTTCTTCGAAAGGAAAAATCGCGAGCAGAGAGAAGATATGTAATAATCATCTGCAGACGCGGGCGCTTTATTATCTATAATTTTACAACCTGGATTAATAATAAATACGCAATCTCTCTCTCACCTCTCTTTTATCAGAGTGGCGTCTTTGGAAAATCGTATACGACTGTGTGTATACGACTCGGCGTGTGTTATCTTAACTGCTCGTGAACGGTGAAAAAACTCCTGGGTTCTGTCTCTCTTTCTTCGCGCATAAACATATCAATTAAAATATACAAATTTTATTTTATGTGTTAATATATACGAGCTTCTCAATTGTGCGTATGTGTATATATCGTAAACTTGGCCTATAGGCCGCCCTCGCCGCCGCAGTAATGTATAGTAATGTATACAATATATCATCGTAACAAAAAAATAAACAGCATAATTGCTTTATCTTATCAAAACCTTGGGGCGCGCTTTTGTCAACTTTCCTCTGAAATAAATTTTTTTCTGCACAAGTTTAGTCAATGCAAATTCGCACGTGTTGCGTCGTTAGGCGGTGCGTTGGATACGATAGATACGTTGATTATTTTACGCGTCGACGCGTGCTGAGTAGTAATATATATATACAGTGACTAGTAGTAATATCGCGTGAACGTAACATAATTTTTCATCAATTATAACGCGGCTATCGAGTGACAACGACCTTACACATAAATACGTTTACAGAGGAGCGAATCCATTGGAATGTAGGTGTAATTGGATCCAAGTGATAGAGTTCGTTTTAACAATGAATGGAGTTACAAAAATTCTCATCAAATTATGCTAATTGACTTTCACTTGTTACAGCGCAGCAGCATCGGCGTATCCGGTTACAATAGAACAATACAATTTCCTTAGAGGAGTAAAAACCCAAAAAACCAATCGATCAAATCATGTGCGTCGTCGTCCGATAACGCGACGATGCAGCCAGTTCGGACATCTGCTTGGTCCCTGAATCTTTTTCCCCCGCCACTCAATTTTTGGATGCAGGCGTAATGTGTATACCAAGGTACATAAGCATTTTCGATCAGTTTGAAAAGAAAAACACCAAATCAGTTAGTATCGTCTCAGCTACTGTGACGCACACATCTCGTGGTATGCTCTCTCCGCAGTCCAGCTAGTACAGTGTTAATACTTGCTTACTCCTGGTTCATAGTGCATACCCGGCGCTTCTCCTGCAACTGCATAATTTTGCCGATTATCTAGAGTAAGTAATCAACAGCAATTTTTAAATTACATCGAATATTGATTTTTAACATTTAAACTTACAATAGTTTTATTATCGCGAAGCTGAATCGCCTCTCGCTTATTGTCGTGTTTGAATTTTGAGCGCAAACTCGTGCATGCGACAATTTCTCGTTATTATTATTATTTTAGCTTCGCGCGTAGCATCATCATCTTGTGTGTGTGTATCGCATTATTGCCCCCCTTCTCTCGGCTATACGCATGTGCAATAGTTATGTATCTCTTTAATACAATATTCTGCTAGTTATGTTACATTTCGAGAAGATTATAAGAAATAAATATAAATCTGCACGATGTATCTCTCTGCGTGCAAAAGTTCAATAGAGTCATGTTCCCGTCTGTCAGTCGTTTTTATAGTGCCGCCGTCGTCGAGCGATCGTGTGCGTATATTAATATAATAAACTTGAGTTGCCGCTGTTGCTCCAACCCTGTGTTAGAACAATAGTTTTTTTAATTTAAAAACGTGTGCTTTGTCAAAAGCCAAAAAAAAGCTTGTACATTGTTCGTCGCTCTGCAATTGTCGATAAGAGATGCCAAACTATACGAGATATAATGTGTTATTTGTGCACGTGTGTGAAATTACGATTTCGCTGTGACGTAGGTGTCTCTCTCTCTCTCTCTCTCTCTCTCTCTCTTTCGGATTTTATAGACACGACGAAAAATCATGCGCCTTCAATTAAAAAAATGTTTTTTTATGCCCACGAGCTCGCCGAGTTTTCGGCTTAAATATTAAAATTTTCGAGCCAGCGGCGTTACTCGAAGCCGCGGAGTCGATTCAAGCGCGCGCGCCCACGAGACACTTTTTTTCTTCGCTCAAAGTTTGTAAATTATCGTTATTATTGTCATTTCATTTTGTGTGTGCCTGTGCGTGCTCGCGTAACAATGAACAGAGAGAAAAAAAATTTTTATTTTGACGCGAAGGCAGACAGATTTATCTTTAGTCAATTCATCAATACTAAATGTTTTTTATGACTACATAATTCTTAACAAAAAAAAATTGAAAAAGAAGTAATTTTTCTGTTTGCACAATGATTATTCTTTACGATTACCTCGTATTATCGCAATTTAAAGAAATGTTTTCCGCCAATTTAACATTATATATCGAATCGCTCATTTTTTTCGTATAAACTCTATAGTCGCTCTCTTTCGTCAATTCTCGTACACCATATATACAGCCAACTAATTCTCATACTCGTCCCTTTTTCAGAAAAAAATCATCACGATGATTCACTTCGCTGGACTGACTTTGCCGCTGCTCGCGGCGACGATGATGATCGCCATTCAAGCGGCCCATGGCAAGCTCGACGAGGACGTCTACGAGACCAAGCACATCGCGGTGGTCTTCAGGCACGCCGATCGGGCGCCCGACCCGGTCGAGCTCTTCCCCAGCGATCCGCACTACGAGAGCGAGTTCTTCCCCTACGGACTCGGCGGGCTCACGAATCGCGGCAAGATGCGCGAGTACGGGCTCGGCCTGTTTCTGCGCGAGAAGTACGACGAGTTCCTCGGCCAGCTGTATCGGCCCAAGGCCGTGTTCGCCCGGAGCACCGATTATCCCCGCACGAAGATGTGTCTGCAGCTGGTGCTGTCGGGCCTGTTCCCGCCCCAGGCCGAGCAGGTCTGGAACAAGAATCTGCCCTGGCAGCCGATACCCACGGTGTACGAGGCGCCGAAACGCGACTGGCTGATGATACCCGAGGAGTGCCCGGAGTATCTGCACGAACGCAACAAGATCCAGTGCGCCATGTCGAAGGAGCTCAAGGGCTACGACGAGTTCCTGGAGAAGCTGACCTCGCTCACGGGCAAGGACATGACCGGCCACAATCTCACCGAGGTCTACAATCTCTATCACATCCTGACGGCGGAGACCCACCTGGGTCTGCCGATCGCCGACTGGGCCAAGGATTACTATCCGCACGGCAAGATACTCGAGGTGACCAACAAGTGGTACGAGATGTTCAGCAAGACGAATCGCATGCGTCGCCTGAACGGCGGCAAGCTGCTGCGTCAGATCATCGACCACATGGATGCGAAGATCGCCGGAGGCGACAGGGCCTACAACGTCTCGCTGTTCAGCGGCCACGAGACCAACGTGGCGGCCGTGCTCCAGGTGCTGGGCATCTACTATCCCCACGTGCCGGCCTACAGCAGCGCCGTGATAATCGAGCTGAAGCGTAAAGTCGACACGGGCGAGCACTACGTCGAGGTCATCTACAGACGCGGCATCCCCAACGACCACGAGACCGTGCCCATACCCGGCTGCGACCCGATCTGTCCGTACGACAAGTTCGTCGGGCTGCTGGAGCACGTCACCCCGACGACCCAGGAGCTGGCCTGCGACAAGGACGCGCCCTTCGAGACCAACGAGGTCGAGCATGTTTGTTGAAAATAATTAGAAATTGAGCGATTGTATTAGGGAGTGAATGTTGATGTACTATTTGATTAGTTCCTGGATGATTGGTAGTGAGTATATAGATACTTTTAAATTTAAACGAAATAACGACAATTGTGATCATGTAAAAACTATAATTTTTATGTAAAGTAATAATATCTGTAGATATCGTATAGCAAATATTTTAAAACATTTGGATAACTTGACAAAAATATCGCAACTTTTAGATGGATTATGCTACTTGTAAATTGATTCAATGAATAAATTGTATCTTTAAATTTTTTGAAAATTATTTATTTATTTTTATTACAAATCCTACGAATCTATAGCTGACGTATCTGTGGTGAGAATTCTTTGAATATCTCTGGGTTCTAAATTTTGGAATAAACACATCATCTCTTCGTCAGAAGGTAAAACGGGATCGATGAGCTTCGTGTACTCGTCGAGAGGACACATTTCTTCGCAATTTTTCAATTTCAGAGTTCTCAACTTCTTGGGAAATCCGGACCACATCGACAACTAAAGTATACATTTAAAAATATTACAATTCTGAGACTTAAAATTTTTCATTACAATTTACCTTGACGTAATGCTTATCAAAATCGTCGCTGTACTTTTCGAGCACTATGGCTGAGCCGTAATCGGGCAACTCGGCTAAATCCAAATCGTGAGCTCGAGCGAAGGCGTGCAAATTTTTATCGTGTGAGCTGTACAGATAAATTTTCCTACGATTGGACTCGTTGAGTGATTTTCTTATGTTTTCCAACATTCGTCGCACAAAGGTTCCACCGTTCAATCGTTTCAGATCTGAATTGTATGACAAGGTCTCGAAGTGAAATTTCGTGGCCCTTTGGAGTTTTGCGTAAATGTCATCGTTGTACCACTGCGGTAGATTTAACTTTAAATTTTTCTGTCAAAACAAAAAATGTATAAGAATTTATGCAAGCGAATACTTCATGTAGTAATATATAGCAAACCTGTATAAATAAGGCATTATAAATGCAAAAAAGATCGCCTAAATCGAACTTTTGTCCATAAATGTTGCCAACGATATTCGTAACCTCCTCGTGTTCCGCTACCATAGGTTTCAATTCAGTCGAATTTATCAGATCATCTAAATATTTTTTAAATCTACAGAAATTTCAAACAATTTTTAACTGCAAAAAAAAAATTTCAAGAACTCGGACATACACTCACTTTACGCAGTCGCGCGGCTTGTTCAGCACGTCGAGAGGTCTCGGATCGGTAAAAATATTGATCGGCATCCAATTCAAATGCTCGTTCCATCTCAATTCGGCAGCGGGAGGAAATAGCGCGGCCAGAACCAAAGCCAAGGAATTTTTCGTGCGACTCGTGCCCGAGGAGTGCGCGTATACGTGCTCGGGTCTGTACAGCTTGGGCAGGAAACGATCGTACGTTCTACGCAACATTTGACCGATCTCGTACTCTTGCATCATTCCACGCTGCGAAAAATGAAAATTATCGAATTATACCACTCGATTTTTCAGAACAGTGTACATCGAACTATACATTTGTCAATTCACCGTAACCCCACGGGTCGTAAGACGATGCGTTGCTGACCGCTTGCAGCATCCTCGATTCGCAGTCGATCGGTGTTCTCTCGCCATGCCTAAATAACTGAAAAAAAAATCGATTATATGTTTGAAGCCGTAAATTATAATCGGAACCGTCGTCGTAATACTCACTACTTGAATCAGATCTAAACTGTAATTATTCTCTAGGTTGTCACATCTGACCATATAACTCGTGCAGCACAGTAAAAAAATCACAACGAAAGACATTATTGCTTCGCGCGTCTTTGCAACCCATCAGATTCGATTTGACAACTGTTAGCTAGATAGCTGAACTGCGCGAATCCAGAAGAGCCTCGAACGAGCTGCTAAAATCTAATCTAGAACATATATTTATTTTAGCAATTGATGACGAACGCGGCAGAGATCAATTGATGCATTTGTCGAATATTGATGCTATTCGAGCTCGCGCTAGCGTAGCTGATAACGCATTGGAAAAATGCCGGAATTGTTTTTTTCCTGCCAACAACTTTTAAATTTCACTCCTTTTTAATTGCGAACGATCGACCTCGAAAGCAATTAACAGACATGTATTTAGACTTTCATCGGCTGCCTAAATTACTATTTTTTTTAATCTAATGCATATTTATTTGAATATTACCAAACCGTGCGTACTAGACTGACAATATAAAAATCGATTTTTCAAATTAACCAGGACGCCCCTAAAAAAAAATACTTCCCCTAACATTTCGGTTAATTTTAAAAATAACAGTTTTTTTATCGAAGTCTTTTTCCGGATAAATTTTCTTTTCCCGCATAGGTAAGTTTGAAGTTTTAAAGAAAATAGAAACATACAAGATGCGACAAAACTATGGAAACCCTTTAAAAAATCTCACTTCAAAAACTCGAACACTTAAAAAAAACCCGAAAACCTCCTATGCAACGTCTTTTTAAAAAAGGAATTGAATAGTGATCTTGAATTTGACCTTAAACGTACCCTGCTGAAAAAAATCATGGGAAAAATCATATGATGTTTTGGCATGATTAATAATATGATTTTTTACATGATTTATCATATGATTTTTCCCAGCAAGGGAAGTAAACCCTTATTTTAATATGAAATCTATTGAAGAGGAAGTGCCAAAATATAATTTAAAGTCTGAATTTATTAATGTCATTGAAAATGAAGAAACTTCTTTTGAAAATAGCTTAAAAAATGTACATTCAGAGCACTACAATTTTAATAATTTAAAAGAGTTGAAAAGGAACGTAAATGGAACGGTAAGAGTAGTGATAAATGATGAACCCTTTCTTTTCATCTTCATTTTTGTCGTCCAAATTGCAATCGATTCTTTCATATTTGGCAATTGATCATAACGTAAGCCATTCTGCTATCACTGATCTTCTCCACAGTATCAAAGGTGATTTGCCAGATTTAACTGAACTTCCTTACGATTTTAGTCGTCGACGACAAAGGCTCAGAAATGTCATTTAAAGTGCCCTTGAAATGCTGTAGAAATTTCAGCATGGGTTATCGAACTAATTTTTGAGAACGAAGCCGCTGAAAATAGCAAATTTAACATGGGCTCTTATGGGAGGCCACCATAATTTCATACATTTTACGCCATAACTTTTTTATTAAACAACAGATCTTAATCAAAATTGAGCATGTTATGCTTCAAGTCACTACCTTTCGATTGGTATGTTAAAAAGTACCCCTTGTCGAATTAACTAAATAACGAATTAAATGAAATGTGCGTAAAATCATTGATTTCGAATAGTGCGAGCGGTTGCCTGCCTGATGCGAGAGACCGACATACGCTTCGCTGTACTATTATTATGATTAGGGCTGTGTGAGTATCCGATTTTTCGAGTTTAACTCGACTCTAACTCGAGTTCGAGTCGAGTCGGGAAAATTCGAGTACTCGAGTTTTTTCGGGTACTCGAATTTTTTCGAGTAATCAATTTTTTCCGAGTACTCGCAATGTATTTAAATTTTAAGTAAATAAATGGTGAATCAACAGTCTCTAGACCACCTCTCTTTATGTGTACAATGTACATGCTTATAAGTGTAATATTCGTAGCGGATTGGATTGGAAGAAGAAAATTATTTAATTTTACTGCACTTCATCACACTTGGCTGTCAGTACTGGTTTTTTTTTCATCTTGGTCCATTACTGGCTGGATACTGGAATGATAACTGTAAATCAGTACTGGCAACCAGTATTATGCCAGTACTGACCCAATATCGAGCCAGTATCAAAAAAATATTTTTTGGTATCCATTACTGGCCTAAGATTGTGAAGAGTGTGGGCCAATACTGGCTGCCAGTACCGATTTACTGTTATCATTCCAGTATCCAGCCAGTACTGGTCCAACATTAATTTCAGTACTGACAGCGTTGGGGTCAGTACTGGCCCAGCACTGGCCCACGATAAGATAGCTACGTGGGATCATAGTTCACAGTGGCACACGAGTATTGCTTTGTTCTCTGCTTCTATTACATTCTGCCGACAGATTCCGCGAAAATCACTCCTAAGATGCTCTTGTAACGCTCGTGACTACGTTAAGATAAATAAACATAAGAAATTCGTGCATGTCTGATCCACTACGCACAAACGAAGGTCGATGATCATTTTTAACATTCGAATATTATGATATTCCGAAAAAATTTACGTAAAGAAAAATATTTCACATAAATGTGAATGAAACTTTGCAAGCAATTTTTTGAAATAAATTTCGATTTCGTCAATATTAGAAGGATTATAAAATTAATTATCTTTATGTATTAATTTTCCTTTAAAATGTAGCTAAAATATTCTAAAAAAATTCCAATGAGAGTATCTACATAAGTTTTCAAATAAACATAACAAATAATTTGCATTTAATTTTTTTGTAACTCTACTTTATAGCATAAGAAAATCAAATCGGTATTAAGATTGATCGTATTTCAACGAAAATCGTTTACGATCTAAAAAGAAGTGTAAAAAAGAGTGTAAATAGACATTTTATTCTACTGATTAAAGTCAACGTCAATTACGTCATTTCTATTATAAAATGAAATCAAGCAAAACGCAAGACGGAAATGAAAAATTTCGACGCCGATGCTCGAGTATTTCGTGACAAAAATATGCGGAACGTCGAGCGATAGCTTAAAAAGAAAATAATTCCACGAGCCGTGCGTGGCATTCTCCAATTTATCGATCGAGCCAATCTGAATATAAACACGCAGTGCAGTACAATTGATCTATGCCGCGCATGCATTCGTCACCAATGGCTAAAATAAATATGTGCGCTCTAGATTACATATTTGAACGCGATCGCTCGCGAGATGCCTTTTTAGATTCTTCAATTATTCCATCGCTATTGATATGTAATGAAAAAATTCGATTGAATTTTCAAATGTTATTTCGTCGAATTTATTATCAACCTCGGAATATTTACATGAACACTTTACTCGCTACTCAATGAATAATAAGAATACATCATTATTCTATTACTTTACATTATAATACTATAGAAAATAATAAAATTGGTAATTTTTTGCAATTCTGTACATGAAACCCTTAAAAATTAAACTCAAGTTACACATTAGTTTCTAAGCAAAGAGCATAAGTATGTAAGTAAAAAACTATCGAAAAGCTACAAAGGATTTATTAGTGTTTTAAATAACGCGTAAATTTCCTATTTAGTAAAAATCGTTGCCTCGCGATCTCGCGACGGCCGACTCGCACTTTCCATCGTATTCATATATCAAAAGTCTGTACAGATATCAATCACACAGTTATTCTTTCAGTAAGTTTTGGCCTCGACGGCGAGGGCGAAACTTTCGATCTCGCACTCGTTGGTGCCTCGTAGAATCCGGAAGTAGCCATCCTCGCCCCATTCACGGCCCCACGAGTTGGCGACTCGCTGTCGAGAAAAGATAATATAAACATTAGATTCGTCGGTATAATTATAATCGTAGGTCGCTCGAGAAGGAACGTCTCTTACCCAGAATTTGACGGGGCTGCCGTTGAAAGCCGAGGGCTCCTCGCCCCAGCCGATTATTCTGACCGAGTGATAATCGTTGGCGTAATGCTCGGACAGAATCGAGTGCTTGTAGATGCCGGACTCGTAATTGAAGAAGTCCTGATAGACCCTCATGGTGGCCTGGACGGGCCCGTACAGCATGATCTCGTGCATCATGTCGTGCTCGGTTCGCACGCGGAAGGCCGGCCCGGTCTTGTAGAACTCGTCCCTCAACTCGTACGACTGAGAATTTCTCGCCCGGCAATTGAGCTCGGACAGCGTTCCTCGGCGCCGTTGCAGCATGCACTTGTCGCTCTCGCCCGTCCACGGGTAACACTCCTCGTCCGTCAAACTGCGGGGAAAAATTCGAAGAAATCAATTAACGCGAATTATAAGGCTAATAATATAACGCACGGATACATACCCGAATTTCCTGACGAACGTCCAGGCGACGTCGACGTAGCCACCGTCGCAGGCCCTCTGATACCTGTTGTTGCACGAGAGCAGATGCTGGGCACTGAGCTCGACCCTCTCCGCGCCCTCGCTGGCGATCGCGAACCTATCCGAGGCGACGTCGGCCGTGCTGATGGCCCACGAGGCGGCGCACCAGCCCTGATCTCGAATGCCCGCTATGTAGCCGGGCCACTTGTGGCGTGCGTCGAACTCCTCGGGCAGGTCCTCGACGTCGTAGTCGCGCTTGAAGGGCGCCGCGTGCACGTGACACATGGACAGGGTCGGATTGAGGGTGCCGGTCTTGCGCTTGATCGCCTCGTTCAGAGTATAGCCCCACAGCTCGGAGTAGTTGCGCGCGATCCAGCCCGGATTCTCGAGAATGTTGATGCGATCGATCACCTCCTGGTCCATGACGCAGCGGTCGCGCGAAGTGCCGCTCGGCTCGCACAAGATCTCCGAGGTGCCGTTCAGCGAAGAGCATTTGCTGCGAATACATTTATGTACGATGTAAGACAAGTGAGCACACGGTTAAAGTACAGTAAAACTTCGATAATTCGAGATCCTAAATACAGGCTGTGTAATTTTGAATTATCGAGAATTTCGAATTATAGAAAAACGCAGGTATTTTTATTTATTTAATATGTAAACACAATTCTAATTAAAATAAAAAGTCATTCTAGATTGAAATGACAACTTTTGTTTTTGTTTTTTTTTATACAAGAAAGGATTCAACTTTTTACATTGCAAAAAATAAATAAACACGTAAAGAATGCGGAAAAGTATCATGGTTACAGCTGTTACTCAGGGAAAGTTAAAAAATTTTTAATTATCAATGAAAAATGGCAAAGGAAAAAACATCCTGCTCAAAAATCGAATAAAAAATTGAGTTTAAGGAGTATGTATCCCTTTGAATATATTTTAATAATTCTACATTTTAAAGTCCCGGGAATTATATTTAAAGTTGTAACAATTCCATATTCTCAAAATGACGTACAATTTCCATAAATCAGTTACGTTTCTAATAAAATATTAGTTTATAAATATGCTGCATTAAAATATTTCCTTATTCGCTAAAAGCTCCAAACGTATAAAGTTTACTTGAACATTCAAAAACTAATTACAATGATATTTTACGAATTGGTTGCAATTTTAATTTTTTTAGTAATCAGTGATAATTTTATATATTCTAACTGTAGAGAAATTATGTAGGTATAATAAGCCGAAAATCTTTATAAAAATGTATCAATAATAATTTTTGAATGAAAATGTTGCACAGTCACAAAAGTATGGACTCCGAGAAGTTGATAATGGATATTTTCAAGATGGGGAAGAAGGATTCCGATACAGAAAAATCTTCAGAAGAACCAAAAACTTATTACGATCACTTTGTTTTATCGTTAATGTGGCCTCAGGGTAGTTGTCATTACTTACAATACAAGGATATAGAGGATAAAGATAAACAGAATAAAGCGATCATTACATCCACAAAGAAAGAGTGTAGCGAATGCGACATGCCAAAAGACATTTATAAATGGACCATTCACGGCTTGTGGCCAAGTAATAATAGCATACCAGAGACTAAAAAAATCAAAAAGTTATATTTTTGCGAAAAAGAAGAAAGAAAAAAGAAAGTTGACGAGTCATCCTTCTCTGATGATTTAAAGAACAATCTAACATCATACTGGTTTTCTTACAGTAGCTTGTCTAGCTCCGATTTTCGTCAGTATGAATGGAACAAGCATGGTACCTGTGTGAAAAAAACAAACATGAACAGTCCAGATCTATACTTTACAAAGACCATAGAACTCTACCTGAGGTACCAACCTGGTAACTATCTGTCTGATATAGATAGAATCATACCGGGAAAACCGTACTCAATTACAAATTTCCTCCAACATCTAACAGATTTCCTGGGTGCTACTCCTACTATCGTCTGCTATAAAACGGTTCGTAAAAAATAAAAATGTGAAATTTAATACTGATTTGAACGCCTTTTTTATAAAAAAACGGTCTCAAATTACAGATGAATAAAAATCAATATATCCAAGAGATACGTATTTGCCTGGACGAAAAACTTGAAAAAGTTAAGAACTGCAAAAATACTCTCAGCTCATGTTATAAGGATAAAACTGTTATTTATCAGAAGCCTAAAAAACCTTGCGACAACCGTAAATATATAGAAGAGCCTGGAAGAAATCCACAAAGGCTAATAAATCATTTTTACAAGTAGATATAAATTTAGAGCTTTAATAATTTATTAGTTTTAATCTATTAGTTTGTAGGAAATGTACAATAAACCCTCTAAATGTAGCGGTCCTCTCATTAAAAATGGCACTTATGCTAATCAGTTGAAATGTCCCTCTTTTAGTTTACCTATGAAAAAAAAAAACTTATCACGTGCGAGCGTTCAAAATAATGTCAACGAGCTAATGTAACCTCAAACACCAACGGCTCGAAATGTAAATTCAGGGAGAGCTTTTCAGGTCGCACGCATGAACAGAGCTTCATATATAAATCGCCGTGCACAATTTCCTCACGAAAATTGCCGCTGCGCTCGCGACTTCGTGCTCACGATTTTGAGTACCACGCGTTTCGAGCCCGCGTTCACAATATGAAAAAAGTCACAAATGGCGCTCGCAGCACATGCAATTGTGGCGTGACAGCGTCATCGAGACAAAAAAATCCTGTATAAGAATTCAGACTCATGTGAAAGCATGACAATTATAATGTAGTTTGAATTGATTTCTCAAGACTTAGAAAGAAATGATTTAATTAAATTTTAAATATATTGAAAATTTAATTTGTTTAATTCAAATTAATTTTTTATTTACCGATATGATGAACATAAATCCATTTTTATGGAATCTTTGATTTGACTTATACGATTATATTTACTTTGTCACTTGCAGATTTACAGGTATAAAGGTACTCGCCATCCAGTGGTAAAGGCCGGATTTAGTTTTTATTGCATGCTTATACTTTTCTTGTGCAGTTAACGCAAAAACTAAATCAATGTTAAAACATTAATTTTTTATCATCGTATTAAAATTTGGCTAAAAATATAAATGTTTTTCGTTCAGTTTTGCATAAAAAATAATGTGTACGATTGAATTTTCCCTGACTCTTTTGTAAAGTCAATGTTAATTTAATCAGTCCTAATGCATTATACCTCAAATAAAATTAAGCAGTAATACAGTTATTTTAATTTTGATTTAAATTTGTGCCTCGAATCTGCATTATTTAAATTAATTTAAATATAAGGTTTTTCTCAACAGTGTGCAGCCGAGCTCACAGATTTATTGCATCTCTCATCGATTGAACGTTGCATTATTATTTATCGACGCCACGTCTCAGAGTCAGCTCACGATTTATCTTCGATCGTGAAAATTAATTAGAATTATATAGATTCTCACCAGTGATTGCAGTTGATCTTGAGAGTGTCGCCGTGAAGATAGGTTCTTCCGTTGTGATAGCATTCTGCGAGACGAAGAGAAAAAAAACGCGTAAATTAGTTTTATTTCTCATTATTTCTGTGTCAAGTTCAATCGTACATCCGCATGACGCGCTATAAATAGCTCGCGATACTCACGGCCCAGATGAAGATCGCCCGGCCTGGAGAAGGCCTGCTCGTTCAGACAGTGCGAGTAGTAATCCGGACAGCAGTCCTCGTCGGCCGAGCGGTTCCTGCAGAAATCGTCGCAGTAGCAGAGCGTGCCCAGGATCGGCACGCTGCACTCGTCCTGCCGGCCCGGGCAGCAGTTGTGCTGCTGGAAGTAGCGCGAGCAGTAGGGCCCCTCGAGGCCGGTGTAGTCGGGCCTGCCGCAGAGGCCGTCTCGACTCTGGAGCAGCACGAGCGAGAGGGCGGCGATCGCGGGCAGTAGCCACGATATTCGACGATTCTTATCCTTGATCGACCTGCAATCGCGTGCAAATACTTTGTGGTAATTATTTATGCATAGAGGGAGTACGATTTGTATCGTATATTACGAGTGACAGATCGGACTGTAGCTATATAATACGAGCGATTGACATGGAGCGCGAACCGATCTCGAGTCAGATCGGTATGGGTGAAAAAGACTCGCAGTACTGAGAAAACGAACTCTCGCGAATTTACATAGTTTATCTCGCAACGTTATTACATATATCTCTCGCGCTATCAGTCAGTGCTATAAGTTAGCGGCTATTAATCTTCGACTGGCAATGACCTGCCCGCCGCCGCCGCCGCAGCCACCTCCGAGTCTATTGTACGCGCACACGATAGATCCATACGCTTCCATACATACACGTTACTAACTAGTCAGCCTCTCTCGCGTGTCTAGGCATTTTTTTTCTTCGGTGTCTCGTATACGTGCATCGCGAGGCACACCGATATACCCACGACGAAATCGGGTAGACGTGACTGCAGGCGTCCCTCTCTTTTCTCGCTCGTACACGTGTGTCTATCTGTCACTTTTATACTTGAAAATACGCCGTGCGCGTGAAACGTTCGTTTATTCAATATATTTAGCGGTTAATGCGGCAATAATTATCTCTCTCTCTCTCTCTCTCGATGTGGAGTGCACCATTGCGCAATTATCATCGCACCTAGGTTTTTTTTTCGTCGATAAATAACTGCACATATAAAACTCGGCCTAGCGCGCTCTTTTTCTCGGAAACTTTTAGCCGCGTCTAGAGTACATGTATCGATAAAAATCGCATATAAATCGTTATGCCGCTCGCGCCGATAATGAATATGCACTCGAGGCTTTAGTGCACTAATAGGTAAAACGTTACAAGATGCGCGCCGATAATGACAATTTTCAATAACAGATGTATTCGCAGCTGCTCTTATGGCTCGTATACACATCACTCGAACGTAAGATTCTTGCCTTGCATATACGAGCGCAAATTGATTGACGCGTACCAGTCTAGTTTATGACACATGGTACAAATCGAAAAATTATTAAAGTAATACATCAGCAGCGGCGTAGCAGTACCGAGTGTCCCTTATGTAATATTTACTCCAGTTCTCATGTACGCCAAGCTTCATCACACACATTATATATAGTTATGAGTCGCGGGGCTTTTTATATAATGCGCGCGCGTCGAGAGATAAGAAATTCATTGTCTTCGCGCGGCGATGACGACTACAAAGCGTTATGCTGCGTATCATTGATTATTATTGTTTTATACGCGAGGTATCGAATCGCGTGCGAAATATTTATTTTTGTTTATAGAAATCTGATCGAGTGCCAAAACCTTTCTGAGCTCTTATCTCGGCTCCGAGATGAATCGAATTCGGATGGATTTGTTATTGCGCTTGACGATCGAGACGCATAAATGCGGTTCGTTGCACCGTCGGCTGATGCCATAAGCGCGTAACCGAATCAAATTTGTGTATATATAATATCGCGCTCCGATATTAAAAAGCCCCTACGTCGTCGTCCGTCGAATTTTATGTACGTAGCTGCTGCTGCACTCGTATTCCAAGATGAATGCATAATATCGTAATATACGCGCGTTACGGGATAAATCACGAACTCGCCTTCGTGGAAGATCAAAGCGCGGTTAATACACGTATATGATATACCCTGCGCAGATCTCTGCGGCGGCTCTCGGTGCGACGATATAATGCATATTAATATACATATATCCTGCTGTTAAAGTTACTCAATGACACACACACACACACACACACACACACACACACACACACACACACACACACACCACACCACACGAGCTGCTGGGGCCCAAGGAAGAAAATCATGACATTTTTTTACCAACGGCAACAGCAGCAGTAACAGCTCGAAATGAAAACGTCTTTCGCTCGTGAGCGTCGAACACAAGTGGTAATTAAATTTTATATGTCCGCGTATACATGCACTCATATGGAGACAAGAGTGACAATTGTTTATACCCGTGCAGTGTACTCTAGCATATATAGCCAGGGTCCGGCCACGAGATCGAGTAAGTAAAAAAAACAACAGAAACAAACAGAGATATACTTTATGCTAATGTGCGTATATGTACGTCTCGCGCGCGAGAACAATAATTTCATCATCGTTTCGTCTCTCTCTCTCTCTTTCTTCTTCTTCTTGTTTCGGATCGCGACGCTATTAAACCATGCGTGCACATGACTCTTTCTCGAGAGAAAGAGAGAGAGAGGCAGAGTATACATGCCGCGTATGACTCAGACAGCCCGATATTCCTTATCGCGCGCGCGTCTCTCTCATATGCATAGTTATGCGCTCGCGAACGTGGATTATAATCCTCTCTCTCTCTCGCTCGGGCGTGAATCTCGACGACGATGATATCGTAAGCAGAAGAAATCACCGAAATAAAAAATGTTGAAAATCCGAACTTACGAGGCTTATACATCGTGCTGATCTCTCGACTTGTGTCCCGAGTAATTACATTATTACGATACATCAGCGCGTAATAATGTACGCTAAATCACACGAGGGCTAACGTTACTCACGCGGCTTTTATTATCACATATATACATACACAAAGTCCGCGCGAAGCATCTCTTATACTTTAACATTGCGGTTGACCATATATACCGCGCGCACGCGGCGATGGTCGTATATACTCGATCACCATATATAACCCGATGAACATGTAACGCACTTAATCTACATGTTCACTCGAGAGGTGCGAAAGTGTAACACTTCGAGAGACGACGCGGACGACGACGACGATATAACGTAATAGCTTATGGCTACAACTTATTATGTATTCTGGAAATTATTAATCGTTCGCGCGCGCGCGAGTCCAAGAGTACATCCGCGCGCCTGAAAATCGACTTTATCGAATCGCAGCGATTGGCTTATTTAAAACGAGTACGATGATCGTGTCGGCTGAATTAGCGACGAACATAAATCTCTCTCGCGCGTGTACATGCATGGGAAAACGATCTGTCAACGTATATATACCCGCGCGACTCGAGCAATCGGCTAACGAATATGTTAACGATTAAAAATCTTCCGTGTTCCAGGCTGCGTTTTTATTTTTCATTTATTTAATTTTTATTTTCAGTCGAGAGCCGCTTCATAGCTGTACATTGTATTATATAGCTGGAGTGACAAGACGCGTTAGTCACGATTGCGCGTCCTATTAATGCAGTACATAGCCCTACAGCAATCGGCGCCGAGATGTTTCCAAGCGAATCATCTATACTTGGTAGGCGATCGCCGTTGACGATGATCGCGTCAATATTTAACCAACTCCGTGCGCTTCGTGTTTGCCTGTTCGTATGCACGCGGTACTTACTTACTAATAAACATGGGCTGCAGCTAAAAAAAAAAAAAAAAACTGAACTCGATCTGTCGCTGCGCGAAGCAACAATTCAAATTGATTAAATTGTTTGTACATACACACGTACGCGGAGGCGCACGTGAGCGAGCTGGGCGCATTATCGCAACATTGCACTGCGCTATGTACACTGCAGCTTATATGCTTTTACGCGAAGAGGAGCGGACAGCTGATCGAAGTTCGTGGCAATAATTTAGCAACAACAATAGCGCGCTTTCCAATTTCGCGCGTATATAATCTAAATTCTCGGGAGGGAAAAGATTTTCGCGACTCTTCTGCTTTCCTTCCACCGAATCCATTATTATATCGCGATTCCACTCGGTCGTATATTGTGTGTGAGCCGTCGTGGTACGATCGTCTGGCACGTAGCTTGTAGGCCACGAGTGTGCTGCATATAGCTGTGTGTACTCGGCCACGCGAGATAATATCCGTATCAAAACAAAAGTGCACACACGAAGTGGTTGGTGCCGCGCAAAGAGAGAGAGAGAGACCCGTATAAATTACACCGTGCCATAAACGCCGGAAGAAACCGAGAGAGAGAGCTACAGAAAAAAATAAATGAAAAAAAAATAAATAAAGCGATTACGCCGACAAGGAGAAAAAAAGGTCTTTTTACCTTCCCCCACGGTGTTCGAGCGCATTATGAGCGTGCACACGCGGCGCGCGGGCCGCAAATGTATCCCACATGTGTGCGCACCATCATCGCGCGTATAATATCGAAGGAAACGGACCGAAAAAGAGAAATGTACGGAGAGAGAGAGAGAGAGGAAGTCTCAAGAAGCGCACACGAGTACGTCCTGCGACGTAACGGCAAGATCTATTATGCGACAGGGCGTGTTACGTATAGGTATACACGATGCTGTTATCCTCGCCGCGCACCGATTTATATTATACGTACGTTCGAAAAGGAGCAAAAAAAAAAGTAAACATCTGCATCTGCCGCCCATGAAGACGCGTGCGCGCCTGTCCGTGTTGTGTATGTATACGAAAAAGGGCAAAGTAAGACTTCGAACTGCTACCGATACGAGTAGCGTCAAACGCATTTTATTTACGCGTTATACTCACATGGTGTTTTCTTGCTGTAGCGATGTCCACCGTGCGCCAATTTGTTTGTGAAGAAAAAAAAATTATCGAGCACTGCCACAAAATCACAGAAAATATTTCACACAGGCGACAAAGCTGGAAAAGAAGAATTCACGATCCTATCGCAGAGGACCACTACGAGTTGATACACGGGTGCAAAACAAGAAGGTATAGCGCGCACTTATAACACTTAGAGAGAAAAAAAGAGAGATCTGCTGCTGAGCAGAATGTGCTTGCAAAGCGAAAGCCCGAGTCTTACTGACCTGTTGCACTATACAGGCGCGACTGCAGCTACTACCACCACAGCTGCTCGGGTACGAGCGCGCCTATACACAAAGCGGAGGTAGTATAAGCGCGCAAAAACGTTTACCAACGGATACAACACATGTAGAGGTATATAGATACATACACGAGTATGCGTGTGTGCCGCGCACGACAACGTTTTGCACCTCTCCGTGTTGTGTCGTGTTATATACAAAATCGTCTCTCTCCCCGTCTCTGTCTCGCATATATATATACGCGACAACTACATATACATATTTGTGTACATATTTGTGTATTTTTACGTCGGTGGCGTAACGTTTTTAACCCAACGCTGTGCTGCCCCGAGGATTTTTCGTCGTCCTCGCGAGATTTTTGTCGATTGTCGAAAAGCCGAAGTAACATGCCCAGAGGCGCCCGCTGTCATCGACATTTTTTGCATACTTCTTCGACGCCTTTACAATATCATTGAATAAGCCCAATAGTCTTTTCCTCGTTCAAGGCTCGCGTTTATACATTGCGCCGGCCTTTTTTAAATGCGATCTTTCGCAAACTCGAAGAGATGATAATTACTCGCCAGAGGACCTCGGCGCTTTTTTTGCGCGCGCGTAAAGACTCAACCGGTTATGTTATTATTATGTGTTTATACTAGAGAGATCGATTATGCGGCATCGAAAATTTTACGCGCAGCCGTGACTAATCATTGATAAGCGCGGGGAAAAAAAGATTCACCGCAAGGAGTTGAATATATTCTCGAAAACTCGTTGTCTTAATAAATTACCTCTAATGAGCTGATACGTATTCAACAAAAAATATTCCTCTTTTCCCGAGTTCGAAAATATATAGTTGATTAGAAAAGATAGAATGGGTATAAGCGTGTGATTTCGAGACTCGCGCGCAGCTGCTTCTGCCTAGACACATGCCACTTATACCTAAAACTTGGTGGAGCGTGGATGAGCATGGTATATACGCATACAAGACGTCGAAAAACGGCCGGTGGTGTGTGTGTTGCGTGGCCCGGCCTATCTATCTGTATCTATTTGGTAAATTCCACCACTCCAACAGCTCGGCGCCGTGGCTTAGTTGGTTAAAGCGCCTGTCTAGTAAACAGGAGATCGGGAGTTCGAATCTCCCCGGAGCCTAGTGAAAAAATGACGTCCAGTGGCTAATGGACGTCATTCTTTTGCCCGCGTCGCGACCCGATAAAATTGATCGCGGCGTGCCCACTTTTTACGTTCGCGACTACTGCACCGTATAGTTTCGCGGTCTATGCGGAGGCTCGACGATATCTCGGCGCCGTGGCTTAGTTGGTTAAAGCGCCTGTCTAGTAAACAGGAGATCGGGAGTTCGAATCTCCCCGGAGCCTAGGAGGAATATGGTGTCTAGTGGTTAATGGACGCTTATTTTTGCTTTCGCGGCGCGAACATATACTTACAACTCGATACTAATTTTTTCAAAAATTTGATTGTTCGTGCGTGGTACCGCCTATATCGCGGCGCCGTGGCTTAGTTGGTTAAAGCGCCTGTCTAGTAAACAGGAGATCGGGAGTTCGAATCTCCCCGGAGCCTAGGAAAAATGTTGGCCGGTGGATGAAAGACACATTGTTTTGCCATCAGCGCGATTGAATTGAATGGTTGCAATTGAAAGAATACCAAATAAATCATCGCATAGCTCATTAAGAGTTTAATCAATAAAAAATATTGAAATATTACGTCAGTATCATTAATGTTATTAAAATTGATGATTTGACAAGATACCTCAAAATGACTATTATTGACTACTTCCATTGGTTAATATCTTCAATAATTAACCGAACTTCGTCCAATGAATGACCTACATAATATCATGCACAGTTTTATCAGAATTGAACACTACTCTTCGTTAATATGATAAAATCGAATCATAAATCATTGTAACTGATTAGTGCTCGTCAAACCAATACTGTTTGATTTAATTGTATGCAAAAATAAGTTTAAGTAGATTAAGATCAAACTTTACTCGTATGCTATTGTATGTTCCAAGTAGTGGTTAATAATTGGTCGTATGTCAATCAATGCCTGGTCCAATATTAACCGCCAAAAAATTTTCAATATTTTGTTAATTAACAGTTAAAGGCTTGAACGTTAATTCAAAGTATAGGTATAACATCACTCACCGTGGTGGGAAAATATTAAAACTAGATTAATATTTATGAAAACAATTTATAAGTAATTATTCAGAAAATAGTCAATTTTTTGCGGTGGTAAAAATTTGGGCGGTTTACTATACTTACTTTTTCATTTTATTTAAATTTTCGTCTATACACCTAACGATTCGAATTGTTTGTGACTTTATTTATTCGGTAAATTTATAAAAATAAAATCATTCTAAACAATTATTTATTTAAAAAAGCCTGCTGTATGATCCAAATTCACATTGAGGCTAGTGAACCATTACTTCGTGAAGCGCATGCATAAATTAATTAATTTAAATTAATTTGATATAAACAATTTTTAAAAATTGGTCATTGTTCAATGAACGCTCTTATTAAGATTGAATGTTAAAAAAACTTAAAAAACACAACTTAACCACATTTATAATTCGGTTTCAGCGACTGAAAAAACGTATAAGTCCGTCAACTCACGAGCTTTTTTATCTTATAATCTCTGTAACTTGGCTCGTTTTTGTGCGAACAAGCTCATCGATATCTCATTCTAAAAGTAATAACCTAAACAATGGTGTAGTATAGTTTTTATACAAATGAAATTGTTTTTAATGCAGTTTGTAGCCGTTTATAATACGTAATTTTATGGCTGCGACGTACTTTTCATTTGTTTGTACGCATTTTTCGCTTAGATAAATTATTGAAAAAACTTGGCAACCCGGTACAATTGAAAGTACGTCAAAAACCAAAAATTTTGAGATGTTTTAGAGGTAAGTGGCCGAATAGATGCCAAGTTGTTGAAATGTAGCGCTATTACGCAAAACATAATCATAAGGCGCCGTGGCTTAGTTGGTTAAAGCGCCTGTCTAGTAAACAGGAGATCGGGAGTTCGAATCTCCCCGGAGCCTTGAAATGTAATGTGTCTAGTGGGTAAGACACTTTTTTTTCTTTCATGACACGCATCTATTTTTTCGGCTCTACTTTTCGTACATTTTATAGTTGTACGCTTACCAAAAAAGTACAAACAGTTAGATTTAAACTTTTATTTTTTTAAAATAGTCTATAACGGAGTTTTTATACTCTTATAAAAGTATAAGTATGCACTGAGAAAAAGATTTGGTTAAGTCAATAAATATATTTTATTGAAAAAAATTTAATTTATATAACAAAATTGTATTTGAACCAATTGATTATTTCCTATAAATTATATATAAGAATACTATATATAAGAAATAATTATTTATGTCAATTGAATCATTTAATTTTTGGATTGAACAGTATATTTATCTATCACGAATAAATATTAGGTTGTTTTGAAAAACTCGTTCAATTGACTCAATAATATCAATTTCTTTATTCACGCATATGAATTTGAATAAAATATTTATTTAAAACAAATATAAAGGCTTTACTTGATCATGTGCCGTCTAAAAAATTACCTTAAAAAGAATAAAATTTTAGTCCGGTCAGTCATCTCGCGATTCCAGTCTTGGTTTTTTTTATTAAAGTAAAAAAAATCGTTCTGGTGCTAGAACTAAAGGTTCAAGTAAAAATGGAAATTATTAAAAACGTCCAGAGAAATAAAATTTTGAACGAAATGAACCATGAATAGGCACGCGAAGCAAAAAACAAGCATAGATAAAAAAGTATGCATTACAAAAAATAAAAAAGTAATGAAAAGTTATCATTTTCTAGGCTCATAATCGTCATAATTGTTCCGTTACTTGACAAATAGAAGTAGATAGTGAAAAACCCCTTAAAGGAAATTGGGCACAAGTGGCGTTTGCTCGTAATCATCATGAAACAACCCTTCAGAATAGTTGCTGAGATTCCGCTTGCAACGGATTGGAAAGGAAACGCAGACTTAAACATCGTTTCTTTTTTATCAAAAACCATTAAACGATTCTCGCAAAGATGTCACCTGCTACAAGTTCGAAGAGAAAATTAGACGAATTGGGACACGACGTGAATTACAAATGACAATACACAAAAGTCTCAAAGATTTCGCATGCGACAAGTGCAAGAAGACATTTGGAACGACTTTCGTCATCCAAACGGCTTCTCACAACTGTTGCATGCGGAATCTCTGCGACTCTTATGTAAAATCATTTATAACTCAAGCCGAGTCCCAAATCGCCTAATCCTCTCCTCGTACTTGCAACATGTGAAGTCTCCTCGAAAATCGTCAACTGGTTTTAGATTAAAAAACAAAACGATGTTCACGTCTACATTGCCTTTCCAATCCGTCGCAAGCAAAATCTCAGCGACTACTCTGGCGGACTAGATCATAATGAGTCTAAGCAAACGCCACTTGTGCCCAAGTTCCCTATAGATACCACAGCCTGGTGCCGGGATACTCCGAGCTGTCTTATCTTTAACACGTGGCCTTATGGGAGAAAGTCTTTTCCTGGCTGACGCTAACCAGTGGGTCGCTCTCGACTTTATCTTTTCGCGAGCATTCAGTCCTACCCCTCGAACGGCAATTTCAGTCCGGTCACTCGGCGCGTCGTTCTAGTACGAAGAGTCATCTAGCGATTTTAGTCTTGGTTTTTTTTTCTTTAAGGAATAAGTTCTACTGATTTATCTAAACAGTCAATTTATTCCTTAAAGAAAAAAAAACAATTTAATTTTCCCGAAATTTTTTTAATCCGAAATTTTGTTTTTCCGAATTTTTCATATTCCGTTTTCAATATTCCGATTTTCAAACATTCCGAATATTCATAAATCCTAATCTTTATCATTCCAAAATGTGATTATGGCTCGCGCTGTGCGTGTTCGTGCGTGTTTCTCTCTCGCACTCGCAGACTTAGCTGTAAGCTTATAGTTGAATTAGGGCAAGATCCCGATTGTCACATTCGGCAAGGCAATTCGCCGCTAAACTTGACTGATATAGGGCGGACACGATTAGGCGATTTAATCACTACTGAAAAGTGGTGTCGATCCGAATTTTGCGAATTCGAAGCTAAACTTGGCTCTATGAAACGGACACGATTAGGTGACCGAATCACTACTGAAAAGTGGCGCCAATCTGAATTTGGCGGACGGTTCAGNATATGAAAAATTCGGAAAAACAAAATTTCGGATTAAAAAAATTTCGGGAAAATTAAATTGTTTTTTTTTCTTTAAGGAATAAATTGACTGTTTAGATAAATCAGTAGAACTTATTCCTTAAAGAAAAAAAAACCAAGACTAAAATCGCTAGATGACTCTTCGTACTAGAACGACGCGCCGAGTGACCGGACTGAAATTGCCGTTCGAGGGGTAGGACTGAATGCTCGCGAAAAGATAAAGTCGAGAGCGACCCACTGGTTAGCGTCAGCCAGGAAAAGACTTTCTCCCATAAGGCCACGTGTTAAAGATAAGACAGCTCGGAGTATCCCGGCACCAGGCTGTGGTATCTATAGGGAACTTGGGCACAAGTGGCGTTTGCTTAGACTCATTATGATCTAGTCCGCCAGAGTAGTCGCTGAGATTTTGCTTGCGACGGATTGGAAAGGCAATGTAGACGTGAACATCGTTTTGTTTTTTAATCTAAAACCAGTTGACGATTTTCGAGGAGACTTCACATGTTGCAAGTACGAGGAGAGGATTAGGCGATTTGGGACTCGGCTTGAGTTATAAATGATTTTACATAAGAGTCGCAGAGATTCCGCATGCAACAGTTGTGAGAAGCCGTTTGGATGACGAAAGTCGTTCCAAATGTCTTCTTGCACTTGTCGCATGCGAAATCTTTGAGACTTTTGTGTATTGTCATTTGTAATTCACGTCGTGTCCCAATTCGTCTAATTTTCTCTTCGAACTTGTAGCAGGTGACATCTTTGCGAGAATCGTTTAATGGTTTTTGATAAAAAAGAAACGATGTTTAAGTCTGCGTTTCCTTTCCAATCCGTTGCAAGCGGAATCTCAGCAACTATTCTGAAGGGTTGTTTCATGATGATTACGAGCAAACGCCACTTGTGCCCAATTTCCTTTAAGGGGTTTTTCACTATCTACTTCTATTTGTCAAGTAACGGAACAATTATGACGATTATGAGCCTAGAAAATGATAACTTTTCATTACTTTTTTATTTTTTGTAATGCATACTTTTTTATCTATGCTTGTTTTTTGCTTCGCGTGCCTATTCATGGTTCATTTCGTTCAAAATTTTATTTCTCTGGACGTTTTTAATAATTTCCATTTTTACTTGAACCTTTAGTTCTAGCACCAGAACGATTTTTTTTACTTTAATAAAAAAAACCAAGACTGGAATCGCGAGATGACTGACCGGACTAAAATTTTATTCTTTTTAAGGTAATTTTTTAGACGGCACATGATCAAGTAAAGCCTTTATATTTGTTTTAAATAAATATTTTATTCAAATTCATATGCGTGAATAAAGAAATTGATATTATTGAGTCAATTGAACGAGTTTTTCAAAACAACCTAATATTTATTCGTGATAGATAAATATACTGTTCAATCCAAAAATTAAATGATTCAATTGACATAAATAATTATTTCTTATATATAGTATTCTTATATATAATTTATAGGAAATAATCAATTGGTTCAAATACAATTTTGTTATATAAATTAAATTTTTTTCAATAAAATATATTTATTGACTTAACCAAATCTTTTTCTCAGTGCATACTTATACTTTTATAAGAGTATAAAAACTCCGTTATAGACTATTTTAAAAAAATAAAAGTTTAAATCTAACTGTTTGTACTTTTTTGGTAAGCGTACAACTATAAAATGTACGAAAAGTAGAGCCGAAAAAATAGATGCGTGTCATGAAAGAAAAAAAAGTGTCTTACCCACTAGACACATTACATTTCAAGGCTCCGGGGAGATTCGAACTCCCGATCTCCTGTTTACTAGACAGGCGCTTTAACCAACTAAGCCACGGCGCCTTATGATTATGTTTTGCGTAATAGCGCTACATTTCAACAACTTGGCATCTATTCGGCCACTTACCTCTAAAACATCTCAAAATTTTTGTTTTTTGACGTACTTTCAAGTGTACTGAGTTGCCAAGTTTTTTCAATAATTTATCTAAGCGAAAAATGCGTACAAACAAATGAAAAGTACGTCGCAGCCATAAAATTACGTATTATAAACGGCTACAAACTGCATTAAAAACAATTTCATTGGTATAAAAACTATACTACACCATTGTTTAGGTTATTACCTTTAGAATGAGATATCGATGAGCTTGTTCGCACAAAAACGAGCCAAGTTAGAGAGGTTAAAAGATAAAAAAGCTCGTGACATTTGAATATTCTTACGAGATCATGTCGGCGAGTTGATGGATTTATACGTTTTTCAATCGCTGAACCCGAATTAGAAATGTTGTTAAGTTGCGTTCTTTTCGTTTTTTAATATTCATCTTTAAAAAGAGCATGCATTGAACGATGACCAATTTTTAGAAATTGTTTTTTTCAAATTAATTTTTTAATAACAAAAAATTGACCTAAACTCGACCTGGGTGACATTAAAATTCGGTTTCAGCGACCCAAAAAACGTAAATCTTTAAACTCGCCCATTGGATCTCGCAAGAATACTCAAATGTCACCTGCACCCGGACCTTTATTGGAAATTAATGTCTCCGTTTTTGTAAAAAATAACTCATAACTAGTTAATGAGTGAATCAATGGATAACATTTATTATCTTATCTAAGTATCATCGAAATAAAAAATAACAAATGTAATTAGAAAGATGAAATTATGATTTTTCATCCAAGTATACTATTTGATCGATATCGTTCGGGGCATTATGTCATGGCAACGCGACTGCGGTCGTAATTCCGTAAAAGCCAGAGCCCAAGTCAGCTGCGACGGTGTATCTACGCGCGTAAACGTGTTTCATAGTGACACACATTTAATTATCGTTTCTCTCCTTTCATTTTGACACAAGTACCAATTCATTGACTCGATATATAGAGCGCGGGCGAGACAATGGGCAATACAGAGAGTAACGTGACAAGTGGCGTGAAGAAGCAAACGGATGCCTCGTCGATTTTATTGTACAAACTCGTCGATTTAAAAGGTATAGACACTTGTGTCTTTCTCGTTAATTCGCCACATTATTTCGTCGATTCTATTTGTAGGGGGTGGACTGCTGGTCGACATGATGAAACGTGCCTCGCAAACGAAACAATACGCCGAGCTGGATCACGCCATCAGGACGAAAGTCGAGCCTTACCTGTACAATAAAGGAAAAGGAAAGTGGATACCCATATGCAAAATCGTGCTAATGAGAAACAAAGAGAGAGCTAGACACAAGCTGGTAATATTAATTGCACCCGCACACGTGAATAAAGACAAATTAGTTTTGCGAAAAATGATTACAGAGTTGCGAGCGCTACAAAGCTAAGAGGACTTTGAAATTAGGGATATTATTTATTGTTGTTTTTCTAGCTGCCTGAGCTGAGAAATATGGAAAAGCCCGAGGAGTACGATATTGACAAAGATTTGGAGGGACAGCCTGAGCCCGACGAGAATACGATTGGTACGTGATTCGACCTCATAAGAATTAGATATAGTCGGATATTGTTTTACCGTTTGCGAATTTATAACACCCCATCTGTCAATTACACTTTGATCACGATAGATTTTGTTAAAATATAAGGCAAATTCAGGGACATTAATTTTTACATTTTTCTGAAACAATATAATTCATTTTTAAAATCCACGAGCAGCCGTGTCAGAGCAGCTGTCAGAAGTAAAATTGCAACAAATATAATTTTTCCAAAAATATACGTTATCAAAATATACAACAACCGACGAGTAAATTATACCTCAGACAAGAGCAAGTACCGTCTGGTATGCTGGCGCCTGAATCAGCGCGGCGCCGTGGGCGAGACGATCCTCCACCTGTGCATGCTGCACGCCACCGCCATCCACGCGGACCTGGCCAAGCGCCTGCTGCGCTTCTATCCCAAGCTCATCAACGACATCTACATGGACGACGAGTACTACGGCGAGAATCCGCTGCACATCGCCATCGTCAACGAGGACCCGTCCATGGTCAAGTTCCTCCTCGACAGCGGAGCCGACGTGAACGAGCGATGCTTCGGCAACTTCATGTGCCCCGAGGACCAGAAGGCGTCGCGCAACGACAGCGTCGAGCACGAGTGGGTCTGCGTGCAGCCCGAGACCAATTACGACGGGTGAGAGAGAGTTAGACGATAGATATGAAATGGAACGATACACGAGATACAGAGAGAGAGATTAATCGACGTCTGTCTCTGAACTCTCTCGTTGTATTGTTGCAGTTACGTGTACTGGGGTGAATATCCGTTAAGCTTCGCCGCCTGCCTGGGCCAGGAGGAATGCTACCGTCTCATACTGGCCAGAGGCGCGGATCCCGATAAGCAGGACACGAACGGCAACACCGTTCTCCACATGCTTGTCATTTATCAAAAGCTCGCAAGTTACCCATATATCATATTACACAAAACCCTTATATAGCCCCGCGCGCGCGAGACTCTAACTGTTCTTTCGCGCGCGCACGGGAGTATATGAGCGATTCTGTAAAGAAATCTTTAAACTGCCAGGCGATTAAAATGTTTGTCACTTGATTGATCATCGTATCTCAGAAGCTAACTATTTTGCTGTTCACTTTGCACATCTTATAATTATTTTGCAATTGCTGACTTTTTCATTCACTTATAAATGGATAAATCTACGATGGAAAATCTATACATCGACGCTGTAAAGGAAGAGTAGCACGTTTCTGTACATTTTTAAATGTAAACGTGCTAGTTTTCCTTAACAGCATATATTATATGAAGCGAAGTTGGTGTCTGTTTGTCCCTTATGATCTCAAAAACTATTTGTCCGATCAGCTTGAAATTTTGCAATCCTTAGACTATCGCGCAGGTTTCTATCATATTAAAACCATTATTTACTTCGTTATTTTTGAGTTCAGAATTTTTTTCGTTTTTACCGAACGCTCGCCCGCATCTTACCAGGTCAATTTTTATAAAAAAAACCGAAAGCAGTTGTTTTTTTTTTACATGCAGTCAATCGGCGAATAAACTTTCACTAGGGGATGCTACCTGCGTTGCGATGACAGAAATAAATTATCCAGGTATGAGATGGCGATGAACGAGAAAAACGCTATGCTTTAATCATGCATAACTCGTGAATCAATTAAAACTAAGCTAATTTACACTTCGACGTGATATTAGAGCCTATTGTGTGTTTAAGCCTACAAACAGTTTAACTCACTTCCTCTTCAGATGGTCTGGAAATAAAAACAGATTCACTCAGTGCACGTGAGCTACGAGTCCTCTACCGGCCGAATCTAACATTTTTAAACATTTTATTTGTTTTCTTTTACTAAAATAATAATTCGATATCTTAAGTATATCTCTAATTTTCAAAGACCTGCTAAAATATATTTTTACTCAAGTGTTTAGTCTCTAAAAGAACGTAGTTTCGACCCTTTATTTACCGCGCCTGAATGGCTATTCTCATTTTTAAAAAGTCTTCAAAAATTTATAAAAAGAGCCACACGTATTCTTTGACAAATATCTAAAACTTTTTTATTCTTTGCATTATATGACTGAAGTTGATTTTTTTTTAGATAAATGATTATAAAGTTAAAAAAATAATTTTTCCAAACGTAAATTTCTCTTGAAAACTGTTTATTCTCACACTTTTAATTATTATCATTTTTTATTTCGAGTTGAATCTTACAGGGCGAACAAATTCCCAGCTGAAGTAGCAGAAATTCCTATCATTCCGGAGGAAACATGAACACTTTGAGCCTCCGCGCGACATCGACACTGTTGGCATCATTGACTAAAAATCACTTAATGTAAATGATTTACCTCGCAACAGCTCGGCATTGCCGTAGGTCATTGACTGTACACAGTTTTTAATGTTGATTAGGTTATCAGGCCTCTATCTGCGGTAATGCAATGCAGACAAGACCCATGGTAGAGCCGGAGCAAGCCCCAGTCACTCTACCGAGTTCCAAAAATCAGTTTGAAATTCAAGAGGTCGTATAGACCTCCTATTAGATTTCAATCTAATAAGAACAGATACTACACTTTGATCATAGCCAAATAGGCCGTGAAAGCGATGCCAGTTGTTAAATTTCAGTGGGATATAAAGCCAGACTTTATTTTTTCACGTTCGGATTCGATTATGACATCTAGCGGTTGAATTCGAAACTCGCGTCGCCGCTTGTTATTTACTATTCATCAGACATGAATGCTAGGCATGAGTGACAAGATCGTGACATTTCACGACTTGTGATTCGTAGATTGAATTTGAGCCACACAAAGATTGGCGAAGAGCAAAAAGCTACTGCTCGTTCTTTTGTTTATTTCTTCTGTCGTCCGTTAGTGGCTCACGCGACCTCCGTGCGTTACTCTGTGTTTTGTTTTGCTACGCTACACGAAGGGTTACGCGGTACTGATCGCTCATAAGTTCTATAGTGCTCTTGACGCATCGACACAGTTTTTCAAAACATAGAGGCACGGCACAGCGCTCTTTATCGCAGTGCTTCGGTGTTTTATGTGGTGTATCATCTCAGAAAAGTTATTGTTTGACGAAATCCAAAGTGAGAAGGATGGAATCCACTAATAATATGAAAAATCGTGCCATCAGGTAATTGTCATTTTAAGAGAACGAAATCGTAAAATTATTGCAACAAAATACTTGATTCGATCGAGGTTATTTCAGTGTGAAAGAGGAGCCTGGTGTTGCATCGCTCATTCAAAATGAGTACGGAATGATTGACGAGAATCCTGATCTTGAAAACTTTCAACTCTTACCATTTCCACGAGAAGATTCAGTAAGTATTGATAATTATACGTAAATTGTAATGTAATTACATGTAACTCATATTGAATTTTTCGACAGATGCTTCAGCAATGTGAATATGATCAAGAAAGTGAATATAACGAAGTGGAAACAGTTGTTGAGTGTGAAGACGTGAAACCCAACGTTAATTTATTGACAGTTAAAAAAACTGACGATTACTATTCAAATTACTTGCAAAATTCAATAAATAGCGATTGTATTGAGACTCAAAATATGATTGAAATAGAAACTGCAGGAGAAAAAGAAATTTTCGGCGATACTGCAGAAGAATTGAATTCGAATTTCGACTGTAAACCCAATGACGATTTCAAAATAATTTTTGAATGCGAAGACGTCAAGCCCAAAAGGGATTTATTTACCGTTAAGAAAATTGACTATGATTCTCAAAGTCACTTGTGGAATGTAAAAGATAGTGATGGTGGTAAACCTCTAAATATAATTCAAGTCGAAACTGCGGGTGAAGTGCAACAGGAATTTTTTCGTGACGCTGCAGAAGAATCAATTTTGAATTTCGACTGTGAAATTGTTGAAAAAAATAAAAAAAGGAGAATCACAAAAAAGTTGAACAGCGAACATAATCTCGAAACATACATCGGTGTGACGCAAAATGACTCAATACACAAATGTGAATTATGCTATAAGAAATTGTCAAGTAAGGATAGTCTGAATAGACATGTCAATTCAATACATAATTGTATTACCCACTCATGTGTTATCTGTGGAAAGACATACACACTGAAGAGCAATCTCAAGAGACACACCGATGTGGCACATAATGGTGTCACATATGTGTGCCATTTATGCGGAAAGAAATTTTCATGGAAGAGGTATCTAAAAATTCATAATGATTCGGTGCACAAGGGTATCACACATGCATGTGGTATATGCGGAAAGACATTCGCACTGAAATTTAAACTCAAAGTCCACATTGATGCGGTGCATTCTAAAATCAAACACGCATGTGATATATGCGGAAAGAAATACTCAACTAAGGCCTATCTCAAAAGTCACATTGATTCGGTGCATAATGATATCATTTACACATGTGTTATATGCAGAAAGATATTTAGACAAAAAAGAAGTATTGAAGATCACATTAAAAACATTCATGCATTACAATTTATTGAACGTTTAAAGATTAACATGCTCGCTTCGGTAGATTAATTTAAACAATATCATGATTTTCGCAAATGTTATTTAATACTATGTAATAATAAATTTTTGCAATAAAACGAAGCAAGTTGCTAATAAAATGTTGAATCCCTAAGTGTATATCAATTTCACAATGCTTTTTTGGAACCATAGTGAACTTTTTTTTTACAGTTCCTAAAATTTCCCAAGTTTCTGAGACCTCGGTCGAAAGCAAAAAAATTATCAATCGTCATTTTAGCCTCGTTTTCTTAAGAATATTTTACAGAATCGCTCATATAGACACTTTATCGCGTATTATATAGCGCATGGCTTACAACTTTCGTGTATGTACTTTCATTTTCACTTTTCTCTCGCGACGTTTAATATACGCAGAGGATATATTCGAGCCAGGCATCGGCTCTCGTCTCTTTATGCGTGAGTGACGCACATGGTGTATAGAGGATAGATACGAAATGAAATTTATAATATTGCACGCGTCCAAGGTTCTGCACTGCGGCGATCGAAATCCGAATGCGCGCGATCGCAGACACCGACTCTTGAGCCGCAATAATGTACGTAGGTAGGCTGCTGCCGTATCTGGAAAAACAAACGCGCGCGGCAAGCGATTCCATTAAGCACTTGTAATGCTCGCGATCGATTACTTTGCAAATTAGAGGTCATTGCGCAAAAACAATATACCTAGATCGTAACAATAAAAATGTTAATCGCCCTTTTGTACAACGACGATTTCGATTTAATGATTTATAGTCGACGTTCGACATGGCGTACGAGGTGGGCTCGTCGCTGTCGGTGGCCAACGTGCTGCACCTGACGCCGCTCAAGCTCGCCGCCAAGCTCGCCCGCATCGAGATGTTCTTTCACATACTCAACATCGAGCGCGAGATCTACTGGCAGATCGGCAGCATCACCTGCGCGGCCTATCCGCTGTCGCAGATCGACACGATCGACGTCGATACCGGCCAGATCGTCAAGAACTCGGCGCTCAATCTGGTCGTTTTCGGAGTGAGTCTCGTAAATATAATTCGACTGTGTATCGAGAGGTTATTTTCTGTAATTCGTTCAAGGACAAAGACGAGCACTTGGAGTTGATGGACGGCGTACTGATCGATCTGCTCAACGCCAAATGGAACACCTTCGTCAAGTCGCGATTCTATCGGCAATTCTACCTGTTCTGCTGCTACTTCTTGCTCTCGGCGGTGAGCTTCGTTCTGCGACCGGGCCCCGACGAGGAGCCCCAACAGACGTCCGGCAACGACACCACAACATCCTCGTCGACCGAGCCGGCCATGGATGATCAGCCGCTCGAAGTCACTCTGTCGTCTCTGCTGGTTAAAAATCTCGCCGATCAATTGGCCTCGAGTCTGAAATTGTCGGATCTGGAAGCGATCAACGCCAGTGGTGGTGGTGGTAGTAGCGACAACGACTCGATGTTGCTCGAGCGGATCTCGTCGCTGGTCGCGGCCAACTTGAGCGAGGCCATCAAGGACCTTTGGCTGAGGCAAAATTCAACCATGACGGCAATGAGCGGTACGGAGCTGATGTTTAACGACGCAGCAGCCGCCGCGAGCAATTCTACTCGTGATTTTTACGACGATTCGAGCTTAAGTAGTTTAGATTCGAACGGCTCGCTGATATGGAAGCGAGCGAAACAACAAGACGATAAAGACGATTGGTAAGAGCTGCGGATATTAAACGAGACGATTTTTTTTTATCTCTCTCTCTCTCTCTCACGATCGTATTTTTACTTATAATTAAAGGTGGGACCGGTTGACGAACGGCGAGTGCCGACTGATGAACATGAGCGAGCCCATCGCCAAGGTGCGCATAATCGCCGAGATCGCGACCGAGATCGGCGCCATACTCTACATCCTGGCGGCTCTGCGCGAGGCCCGCTTCCTCGGCCTCAGCATGTTCGTGGAGAATCTCATGACCGCCCCTTCCCGCGTCATGTTTCTCATCTCGTGCTCGATCCTGCTGAGCTTCCCCTTGCTGCGCTTCGACTGCGCCGACGAGCTCGAGGACAAGCTCGCCGTCGTGGTGATGCTCACCACGGCGCCCTACTTCCTCTTCTTCTGCCGGGGCTTCAAGAGCGTCGGGCCCTTCGTCGTGATGATCTATCGCATGATCATGGGCGATCTGCTGCGCTTCGTCTCCATCTATCTCGTCTTCGTGATGGGCTTCTCGCAAGGTATATATATATTGTAATAACGCAAAAGCGATAAATCATGCGATGCTGCACTTGACATTGACACGGATCTTTGTACGTCTTGTGCACAGGCTTGTTTACATCTAAAAAGAAGTGCATGTATCGAGGCCGCTATATACATAAGCTCGAAATTGACGTAACGCGCGCGGCGGCACTCGTGTTATATTTGCACCTCTCGAGAGTGTATTTTGGGTATATACGTTCATTAACGCTCGTAGAAACGCCTACGCTACGATGATTTAATTATAAACGTGCAATACACGTGTGTTCGAGTGCAGCGTACTACATCATCTTTCTGTCGTTCGACAATCCCGTGACGCCCGAGGGCGTCGACGACACCAAAGCCAATCCCATGCCCTCGGCGATGGAGTCGATAATGGCCATGTTTCTGATGAGCATGACGAATTTCGGCGACTATTACGACGCCTTCGAGAACACCGAGCACGAGATAGAGGCCAAGGTACATTTATTCGCTTGTAACATATGTAATATTGATATTTGCTCGAGAGTACTCGACGAGACGAGCGCGGCGATGATGTGCACTAATTATTACGTCAAACGCGTAGCACTCGTGTGCCTATATTTGTTTTGTTTTCTTTCTTTTTTTTATGTAAGTTGCTGTTCGTCGTTTACATGGCGATCGTGGCCATACTGCTGGTCAACATGTTGATCGCCATGATGGGCAACACTTATCAGAAGATCGCCGAGACCCGCAACGAGTGGCAGAGGCAGGTACGAGAACTCGTCGATCGATTGACTTATATAATTTTAAAAATCGTTCGTATAGAAATTACAAAAGTTGCGTATCGTTGTATAGTGGGCGCGAATCGTTCTCGTGGTCGAGCGAGGCGTGGCGCCGGCCGAGCGTCTGAAAAAGCTCAACGATTACTCCCAGCCCATGTCCGACGGGCGCAAAGCTCTCGTGCTGAGATTGAGCCAGAGCGTGAGTAATTCAATATTTCTCCATAAATAATTAAAATTCTAATGAATCAACGCGCGCGTACGTAGGAGGAGGACAAGGAGGAGATGAAGGAGATACTCGAGATGAAGAGGGTGCACGAGAAAATGGTCAAGAGGCGGAAGGACAAGCTGCAGGCGGAAAAGGAATTGGCCGAGAAAAAGAAGCAGCAACAGCAACAGCAGATAAAGGACGCGAAAGCTTAGACGCTGCGCAGGACGCGGTATCTCATTCGTCGTAATATGTAAAATATAGTGTCATGGCAACCGAGGCGTTGTTTATTCTCAGCCGCAACTGCTGTGCAGCGAGGTGGCTCCTATGCTCGCTTCTGCTGCCGCCGCTGCTTTCTACGTACAATAAGATAAAAAATGAGCATTTTAAAGGAGCCGATAGATTTTCGAGCGCTCGAGGCCGAGCTCGACGTGGCCCTCAAGGCCGACGAGCTTTACAAGCTGCAGAACGACGCCAAGATCAGGGCGATCGAGCAGAGGGTGCCGACTTACGACGACTTTCGTCACATGGTGAGTAGTATGTATACAGAGCCTCGACTTTACGAGTTAAAATAATTCAAATAATCGAGGGATCGTGCACAGGTGCAAGCGGCCCATCTGAGGCCCCTCGACAAGAACGACACGAAGAAGCGAGCCCAGGGCTCGTGGAATCAGTGCGCCGTCGCCGTAGACAGCGATGAAAAAGCGGGCGGCGACGTCGAGGCACGCATGGCCGAGATGAGACCGAAGGAGGGCGAGGAGGAAATCGACCCTCTAGACCCGAAGATCGAGCCCAAGACCAGCCAAGAGTTCGTCAAGTATTGGCATCGCCTGCGCGAGCCCCGCAAGAAGCTCGCCTACCTGGTGCGCTTCCAGGACCGGCTCAAGGATAAGTTCTTCGGTGGCGAGGTGCCCACCGAGTTCCTCGAGGAGCTGTTCGACTGCACCCTCGACATGATCGGAGAAAAAAACGATGACGATAAGGAACAACCGGAAAGGGTTCGACAGCTGCTGGGCCTGCTCGAGCTGCTGGGCCAGTGTCGTCGCTTCGTGCTGAATCTGTCGATGATCGAGAACAAGGCGCCGATCGACCGTACCTTCGAGAGGCTGTACGAGCTCGTCGACACCGCGGACAAGCGACAGCTGCAGCGTTTCATCTTCGTCGCGTCGCACTACGACATACTGCTCGTGCCCAAGGCACAATTGTCGCCGACGCACGAATAAAAAATTGACGAGATCTCGCAATTGTACATCGCATTTTCTATATTCGAAACTCCACGATTTTTCTCTTCTCTTATTTTTTTTTATCTACTATACCTATTTTATTTATTTTTTAATTATTGAGATAAGCATAGGCGATAAGAGCGTCCCGCATATATACGATAAACAATCAGCTGCCACGGAAAGTTTACCAACTGTCAGTTTGAGTTGCAGTCCTGCTGTATGAGGCTGTATAGGCTGTTGCGCGCTCATCCTTCGTGACTGCCGCTGCTCGTACTACATTATACACATGCACCCTCCGCGCAAAAATACATCACTCCCGCAGTTTTCTCGTACATCTAACTCTCAGTCGCAGTCGGTGCCGACTCGCTTCGCGCGCGGTGATTAGATACAGACCGAAAAAGAAAAGAAATAATGTCGAGTTGGGCCACGTGTGCCACGAGTAGTGTAAGCGCAGGTAGTTTTTCAGCGATAACGAGAGCAGCAATAGTCACCTCGAGGCCCGGAGAAAATTATCCGGCCGCGAGCTGGCCACCGAATTCCAGTGAAAAGTGTTAGACGGTAGTAGCAAAACCATGAGGAGCACCTCGATGAGGTTAGAGGACCTGACGCCGACTGGCTTGGCCTCCACCAACAGCGACTTCCATCAGCGGCGTCAGAGCAGCGACGATCATCAGGACTTCGAGATGGACGAGGAGACGGACTATCTGCTCCAGCCCAGCGACGACCGCTACAGGATCGTCAGCAACAATCGACTCAAGCAGCGCAGGCGGCTGTCCAAGTGCTCGGCCCTGCTCAAACACGCGCTTTGCGGGTAAGCAATTTGCTATTGTCAAACGAGGCGAGAGGCTCGTTTTCGACATTGACCTCGTCAATGCTCGTATACCGGCGGTAGAGTCGAAACATCGACGTTTTTTTATGCTACGACCGCATCGTCGTCGGCGAGCCATGTTTTAGGTTATACATGGACGATACTCTTATCGCATATATCGTGCCCGAGATATTTGCCCTTCGTGTCTTTTCTAACGAGCATCTGTTTTTCTAAAATTCCAATCGAAGCTCAAAATTTGACCTACAGGCAGAGAGAGAGAGAGAAAAAATTCCGAGGCATTCTCGGTCGATTTGTTATTGTTGTGTGTGCTGACTGCTGCTGCTGCTACGGATCATCTGTTTTGTCGGCTGCAGCGCGCAGCGATGTTGTCGACCGTCGCATATCGCAGTCGAAGCTACTGCCTCTCGTGCAGGCGCACATACCACCACACAAGCCTTATGTACACTATACTGTCACACACTGACATTTCTGTGTTTATATCGATGACGTCATGCGGCTGGCGTATATCTAATAATATGTCTTCCTTCTCTTTCGCTCTCGTTGCTGCTGCTGCTGCCTCTGCAACCAGCAGCAGTGCTTGCATGTATTTGCGCTCACTTTTTTTGTCGTATTACTCATTATACTCGCGCACATAGAGTTGTGTACCACTGCGCGAGGAGATACGCGGTGGAGTCGTCGAGTGCCAGTTATCTTTTTTAGGTGTTGTACATGGCCACGAAGATCGTGCGTCGTGTGCAGTAAAAAATTATTCTCGAAAACTCGTTCGGTACGATACATTAGCCCCGAGTGTTGCGTGGGTGGATGGTGTATGTGTGTGTGTGTGTGTGTGTGTGTATGCAGGTTACTCGGACTCCACTACTATAGGCTTCCAATATACTGCATGCGTGGGTGCACTGCAGTGTGTTGTCGCATTTTATAATTAGTCATCGGCAGCGATAATAGGACGATTAGGGCGCAAAGCCTCGGCGTATCCGAGGAAGCCGCTGGATGTAGCTTCGAGATGATGGAGAATCCCAGCCAGCTTCATCAGCGACGATTGGTCATCAACAGCGGCAGCGACGAGCCGTCGTCGATGCAGAGCGCCAACTCGACCACCATACGCTTACCCAGGGAGGACATTCCTCTGATTAGCAAACCGAAAAAGAGCAGCCCTTTCACTAGGTAAAGTTAATGCTTGACTGCGCGATCGACGACGTCTTATTATGGCAAAAACTGCACGACCGCCGCACGGATATTATTGCGTTTGCGTGTGTGGCTTTACTATATACATAATGCAGTTTTTTCAATTAAATGTTCAACGCGTATGTGTATGCGTGCGAGTGCGAGTGCGACTATAGTCATATAATAATAAGCATTTTGCTTGTAATCACAGCAGTCTTATAGTCATCTTGTTTGTTTTTTTTACACTTCGTGAATAGCGATCGATTTTTTTAAGCGAGAATATTTTACGGCTATACCTCGTCTAAGTACGCAGTTTACGTATTCACGCCAATGATTTTCCCAACTATGACTATAACTAACGTTACATATACTTGGCGAGTGAGTGTGCGTGAGATTGTTGGATGTATGTATGGGTTTCCGCGCACGCGATTCTTAAATCCGTAACAATAAACATGCAGAGTATACACATATACAAATAATGTCATCTTCTCTCTCTGTCTCTCTCTCTCTCTGGCCGTATTATAAGCAGCACCCAAGGCGACAATTTTGATGATTGTTAGAAAGAGATTTCTCTGATTGCTACCTGGTGTACTGGCACACTACGGCACCAGTATAATAAAAGTATATTATTGTAAGAGCGTCACACTCTTTCTCTACTTTGTCCATCAATGAGTGATAAATTACCTATCATGGATCGACTTCGACGTTTTTGCACGACAATTGGTCGCTTTCCTCGAGGATTTTTGTAATTCTTCTTTTATATTAAACACTACTCATTTCTACTTTTGTAAAAAAGCTCTCAGATCTTTTTATTTAGCACTGTGTTTAGCTGCCTGTTTATTATTTATTTGAGCCGTCCGATCATTCTTTTCATCGTTAGTTTGTTTTAGTTGGTGCGTAAGGGATTCACTCATTTAGACTGTGATAATTGAAATTCTCTTAATTTATCTCATCTGTGTTCATTTGATGATTTAATCTGGTACTTTTACTGGTCGTCTAATGTAATATATGAAATTACCAGTAAAAATATCTGTAAAAATCAACTGCTGAGAGCATGTTCTGAGCTTAGCTTTATAGTTATTACTGATACTTAGTTTTCACTTGTTTTGTTTATCATTTTTAAATGAATTGATGATAAGATCAATCATGCTTGTTTTGTCAATAATTATCTTTAGTTGTAATAACTTACATTCTATATTTTTTTGGCTTTTTTTACTATCAATGTTTATACATGTTTTGCTTTATTTTGTATATTTTCAATGCTAATTGTACTTTTCAGGTGTTTCACATGGATGTGGCGAAAATGCTGCAAAGAAAAAGAACTCAGGGCCAGAACAATAGCCATTGGACAGCCATTACATGAGAAATTTCCAACTAATGTGATTCGGAACCAAAAGTACAGCATCATCACCTTTTTACCGATGGTACAAGCACTTACTATTAATAATATTAGTCTGTTTATTTGCAGTTCAAAATAATCTGTCTTTGTAAGCCTATACTTTCAAGTTTGCGAAACATTAATATTAGAGATTATTTTGGACTATAAATAGAGAGTTTTTAATTATATATGAATGTTGGACATTTCACTGTAATAAATATTTATACTTTTGTTTCAGGTTCTCTTTCAACAATTCAAATTCTTTTTGAATCTCTATTTTCTTCTTATGGCCATCTCACAGTTTATACCTGACATAAGAATTGGATATCTTTACACTTATTGGGGGCCGCTGTGCTTTGTTTTGGCAGTAACTCTCTGTCGAGAAGCAGTTGATGATTTTAGAAGATATAAGAGGGATAAAGAAGTAAATGGTCAAAAATATTTAAGATTGGTGAAAGGATCTGTCACGCCTGAGCTGATACCTAGTTCCAAATTAAAAGTTGGAGATTTGGTATGAATTACTATAATACCTTTAAAATTGTTCTAAATTACATACCATATATTCTAATTGATTCAATTTTTGATTAGGTCATTGTTGAAAAAGGACAAAGAGTACCTGCTGATTTGGTCTTATTGAGAACTACAGAAAAGTCTGGAGCATGCTTCGTAAGAACTGATCAATTAGATGGAGAAACAGATTGGAAGCTTCGTTTGGCAGTTCCAACTACGCAAAAACTAGAATCTGACCATCAATTATTTGATATCAAAGCCAGCCTCTATGTTGAAAAACCTCAAAAAGACATTCACAGTTTTATTGGTACTTTTACTAGAGTACGTATCCAACGCTAATTTTTTTTTATAATTATTCAAAAATTTCCCAGATATGTATTTGTAATGATGAAAACTATTTCAGCATGATGGACCAAACAGCGAAGAGAGTCTTGGAGTTGACAATACACTGTGGGCTAATACTGCTGTTGCATCTGGCTCAGCATTAGGAGTTGTAGTCTACACGGGTCAGGAAACCAGATCTTTAATGAATCATTCAGCTCCCAGATCAAAAGTTGGCTTGCTTGATCAGGAAATCAATCAACTAACGAAGGTCCTCTTCTGCGCTGTTATAGGCTTGGCTCTAGTAATGATGTGTCTGAAAGGTTTTAGTGGACCTTGGTATCGGTACATGTTCCGTTTTATACTGTTGTTTTCGTACATTATTCCAATAAGTCTTCGAGTAAACTTGGACATGGGTAAGACTTTCTATTCTTGGTGCATTCAAAAAGATCAAGCCATCAAAGGTACCGTAGTGAGAACAACCACTATACCGGAAGAGCTTGGAAGAATATCTTATCTGTTGAGCGACAAAACTGGAACGCTGACGCAAAATATCATGATCTTCAAAAAATTACACTTGGGCACCGTGTCTTACGGACAAGATTCATTCGAAGAGGTGTCCTCGGTTCTACGTACCTTCTACACACCGGATAACGGATCTCCCAAAGTCGTTGTGCAAAATTCCGGAAAAATGCGAAGATCGGAAAATACCAGGGTTTACGAGGCGGTGCACGCTCTGGCGTTGTGTCACAACGTCACACCTGTGTACGACGACGTGAACAACAAAGAGCTCAACAAAGGCTCCAACAACAAACTGGACACCGCCAGTATTGAAACTGTCGAAACGAGCTCCGTACAAAGCCAATCGGAAACGCCTGCCAATGACTATACCTCGAAGCAAGGCCTCACATATCAAGCCTCGAGCCCGGACGAGGTGGCTCTCGTCAAATGGACCGAGGAGGTGGGCCTGGCACTGGTGAAGCGAGACTTGAACTCCATGCAATTGAGAGCGGAGAACGGACAGATTCTGAAGTACACAGTTCTGCAACTGTTCCCCTTCACGCCCGAGACCAAGCGAATGGGCATCATCATCAAGGACGAGTCTTCGGGTCAAATTACGTTCTACTTGAAAGGAGCCGACGTCGTTATGTCCGGCATCGTGCAGTACAACGACTGGCTCGAAGAGGAGTGCGGCAACATGGCGAGGGAAGGTTTCAGAACCCTCGTCGTCGCCAAGAAAAATTTGACCGAGGAGCAGTACCTTGATTTCGAGTCGAAGTACAACGCCGCGCGACTGTGCGTCACCGAGCGCGGATCCAGGATGGCGGCGGTCATCGAGAGCCTCGAGAGAGAAATGGAACTGTTGTGTGTCACGGGTGTCGAGGACAAGCTGCAAGACAAGGTCCGATCGACTCTGGAATCGCTGAGAAACGCTGGGATCAAGATTTGGATGCTCACGGGCGACAAGCTGGAGACGGCCCAGTGCATCGCCAAGTCGTCGAGGCTCGTGTCGCGCACCCAGAGCCTGCACGTCTTCAAGCCGGTCGTCACCCGCACGGATGCTCATCTGGAGCTTAATATTTTTCGCAAAAAGCAGGACTGCGCTTTAGTCATCAGTGGAGACTCTCTCGACGTGTGCTTACAATATTACGAGGATGAGTTTCTGGAGCTGGCCTGCGGCTCGCCGGCCGTCGTGTGCTGCCGCTGCTCGCCCACGCAAAAGGCCGAGGTGGTCAGTCTGATACAGAGACACACGGGTAAGCGAACCGCAGCGGTCGGAGACGGCGGCAACGACGTATCCATGATACAGACCGCCGACGCTGGCATCGGCCTCGAGGGCCTCGAGGGCCGACAAGCCTCCCTGGCTGCCGACTTCTCCATCACGCAATTCAGCCATCTGGCGAAACTGCTGCTGGTTCACGGCAGGCGCAGCTACAAACGATCCGCCGCTCTCAGTCAGTTCGTCATTCATCGTGGTCTCATCATTTCCACCATGCAGGCCGTCTTCTCGGCTGTGTTTTACTTCTCTTCGGTACCTCTGTACCAAGGATTTTTGATGGTTGGATACGCTACCATATACACTATGTTCCCCGTATTCTCATTGGTGTTGGATAAGGATGTGACTGGAAAAACTGCGCTAACTTTCCCAGAGTTGTACAAAGATCTTAGTAAAGGTCGATCGTTATCTTATAAAACCTTCTTTATATGGGTTTTAATAAGTATCTATCAAGGTAAAATCTCTTGAGAATAATTTTAAAATTCTGAAAATTACTTGTATATTCATTTTTTATCATTTTTAGGTGGCGTTATCATGTATGGCGCTTTAATCCTATTTGAGGATGAATTTATACATATTGTGGCCATCAGTTTTTCAGCCCTTATCTTGACCGAGCTCATCATGGTTGCATTGACAATACGAACGTGGCATCATTTAATGGTTATTGCAGAGCTTTTCTCGTTGGCCTTGTATATGCTGTCACTGGTTGTCTTGAAAGATTATTTTGGTAAGTGTTATTAAAAATAGTGTGAACAATTTTAAAGACATTTTATAATAATTTTTAATTTCATCTTCCAGATTCTGAGTTCATTAAAACAACGAGTTTCTTGTGGAAAGTAGTGCTGATAACTGTCGTGTCCTGCCTTCCTCTTTATGTAATTCAATTATTGAGAAGAAAATTCTCTCCACCCAGTTACACCAAACTTACATAAATCTATTACCGCTTGGAAAAATTCCAATCGATAAATGAGAGGCGCACGGATTTTCACAAATAGGTCGACGGTGTCTGAAATCAAAAACGTGAAGAGTGTAAAATGCTCCAAAGTATCTTGGTACTTTAGAAATCGCATTTGTTACAAATTTTGCAGTAGTATGTGATAAAAAATTCACATGGTTTCAGTATTGTCGTATAGTTTTTATACGAATGAGAGATTGATCATTTTTATTTATTGATTTGCTTTTTTCCAATGGCTTCCATTCACATAATATATTGTAACAGATTTTAGTTTCATGTTTCATCTTTAACACCAATCACAATATTTATTTATTATTATATTAATTGATAGTTACGTTTGATGAATGTTATGAAAATTGAATTATCTCTTGTACAAATGTCAGAGAAAACCGACTGTGATGGTGTAGTATGAAAGTTGAATGAAGCTTGCTGGTGTAAAAAGTACATATATAATTATTTTACTGACTTTTTTATAATTTAATATCTCACACGATAATAACTCTCTGAGAAAGAACCATATGCAATTTTAATAAGATAAGTTAATTCCTAAGAATTTCTTAAAAAAATGTATTTATAATATTCAAACGATAATCTAAAGATTAATTTTTGACAAGTTTGACTTTCACAAAATTGTAACTAGACATGATCTATTTACCAAAGAAATTATGATTTATGTCTGATAGCACATATTTCTGAGATTGCTCAAATTTGTAGAACAGTTTTCTAGTTTGTTAGAGTAGCATCAAAATCAATGTAGCTTTAGTTTTTTTTATTTACTTTTTTTTCTCGAAAATTAGAAATGTTTTTTTCAAAACAAAAGTAGAAAAAAATAGGATTTCTATGAAAGTTGGGCAATAGATGAGTTTTTTGCCAATTAAAGTTTTGTTAATTATATTGTACATTTATAATTGATTTTTCAATAAATAAAAATGTATTATATTCGTTGAAATACAATTGGTTAATTATTTTACAATATATACAGCATTAATATAATTAATTTCAGACATATTCATCTGATAACAACATGTAATAGATCTTTAGATGCTTTTTCAATTTTTTTGTGAATATCATTCACTTCATCTTGTGTAAGAACTCTTTCCATGTGTCTATAAATTATTCTGTAACAATGAGATACGTTTTTTGTCTTTGGATGAACAAACTCATCTACAAGTTGAATTTGTTCAACAGTATCTCCACCAATATCTCTGACAAGATCGTAAAAGTCATTTGAACAATATGCAGAATCTTGAGGTAGCCAAAAACTTATATCATTGCTACACTGTGGATAGATACTAACAGGCTATAACATAAATTTTAAGATCATTAATAACTAGTTTACTTACAAAATTTTCGTTAATAGAACCTTAATTGTAAATACCTTGTAGGTGATCTTTTTATGAGGATCATCAGTTATGAATTGATTTAAAAATCCACTGTCAAGACTCCAAAACAATCTGATATCTGGGATAGAATATAAACACATTGCAAGCCTTTCCAGTCCTAAACCAAAAGCCCATCCAATCCTGTCAGAAATTCCAGCTCTTTGTAAAATTTCTTGGCGAATAATTCCACAACCAAGGACTTCTATCCATTTGCCATTGAAAAAAACTTCTAGCTCCCACGATGGGTGAGTGAAAGGAAAATATTCATCAACCCATCTGTATTTAACACCTGTAAAATAATTTTTTTGATTATTACAAACTATTGAATAGAGTGAAGTACAAATAAAGGTAAATCTTACTTTGACCAAAAAGAGCTTGAGCTAAGCTAACTAGTACTTGTTTCAAATCATATTCCATTACTTTCACTGCCTCCAATGTGTGGCAACCTTGCTTATCGGTACCTTCAACACCTCTGTGTTCAAAAATATTCAATTTCCCTGACCCCTTTACATTTTGAAAAACTTCATCTCCAGTGCAGAGTCTCACACCATCTACTTGATGGAAAACAGGATAGTGGGTAGAGTCAATTTCATCTCTTCGATAAACATCTCCAATCACTAGAAAATTATCCAAGCCCATAGAAATAAGTTCTACTTGATGAGCCGTTGTATGAGCTCTCAATAACATATCTCGATTTACATAATAACAATCAGTTTTCTTCCTACTAGGATGATCGGATGGTACCAATAGTGAATCAAAATTTTGTTTAGTCGTGACGACAGGACTCAAATTATCATAGATACTGAACAATGGATTATTGCCTCTGTTGGAGTACGATTTGTAAAAGTGGTTGGCAATAATTTGTCTTACATGAGACAGGGGATGATTTTTTGTGATGTGGAGCTTTCGATCCAACTTTTCTATGATTTTTGGAGTGACGTTCGTCCACTCGTCGGTAGGATACTTTTGACCAAGAAGCTCAATGCAACCTTGCGAATTGTGTAAATCAGGGGCCGTTGACAATGCTCTGCCTGTAAACTTGTGTCGGCAGCATCTCGCCGCAAAGAGAGCTCGTACCCTAAAATTGACATTTTGGTTTATTCATTAAGACGCAAAAAGTCCGCGTGCTACCTAACCATCATTATTCATCATTGGTTACTTACCAAGGTACGTGCATGTTTTAAAATTATTCCAAAGCAATTTTTTGCCAGAACAAACTTCACCCGAACGGGCCAAGACTTATTTTTATAGCATGGAAAAATTCGTCTGCTAGACGCATGGAAAGCTCGACTTGTTTACGTGAAGCATGTCCAATCGTCCACTGCAGTCTGCGAGGCGCTCTGCACTAATACCAGAATTACATATCCGAGGCCAATTCCCATTCGGCATATTATAGTATCACAAACTGACGGCATCATGGCAAGCCGAAAAGTTGTTCTAAATCTTTATCGTGATTTGTTGAAAGAAAGCAAAAAGTGGGCGAGTTACAATTACAGGTGAGTGAAACTTCGAGGATTTTTCATTGTATCGTATGCTTGAAATGTGACATTCGTAGTGGTGTTTTTGTAGATTGTACGACTCATAGTTTCCAGTTTCATTCTAACCTCTATGTACAATTTATAAATGACAACTATTGACATAGAGCAATATTACGAAATATTTTTATCGATTCGTATTGGAATTAAATTAAATAATTTATTGAATAATAGTTAATAAAGACAATTTATTATTTTTTTTCAGAGAGTATGCTCTAAGAAAAATACGGCACGAATTCCGTCAAAACAAAGCCTTGGAAGACTCGACGAAAATCAATGAGTTTTACAACAAAGGACTAGAATCTCTGGAAATGTTGAAAAGACAAGTGTTGATTGGCAATCTGTACAAAACCGACAAATTAGTTATAGAAATGAAGAACAAGTGAGATCCCAGGACTAATTGTTGTTTAAGTTCACTGAATAAGACTGTAAATATATTGAAAATAAAACGATAGGATATGGCACTCTCTGAAAAACTCGTCGTTCCTTTTTTATGAAAAGTGAGCACAACGTTGTTGATATGATATTATGTTTTATTTGTTTTGTGAATAGTTGTGACATTTATAGCTCAATCAAAAAATTTATTATATTATCTATGGATTTTTAATAAAAAAAATTGTCATTTAAATGGAAGTTTAACATTTATTTTCAATAAAAAATTCTTGAATAAAAAAATTGATTATTTTTTCTATAAACACGAGCTTACGTTATAGTGACAAATATTTCTAGGGATTCGCGGCAAAGTAACTAGCGTCAGCTGTATCGAAAAACCGTCTGCTTTAGGTTATCTTATCCATAGTCCGCAGTAGCAAGTCAACAGTATGATAACGATTTTGGTGTGGCACACAGTGCAAACTGCGCTCATTATCATGTAATCAAAAAGTGCCGTCGTAGCAAGCTCATTAATTTCGTTTCCCGTGGACGAAGCCGCGATCCCCGATGTCGAGTCTACCATGAAAACGAGTGCGTGTTTTATGTTCCACAACAAACACCGACTCACGGCCATACTGCACGGACAAATGTGTCATACTCGTGCAACTTGTTGTTTATCGATCTGTTTTCGTGCGTAGTTTTTTGCTGGTATTACATTTTATCTTGCCTAATCATAGATAGACAACATGACGACGAGAAACTTAACGGAGGCTTTCATAATTATGCGGAATAATGCTTTGACAGCAAAGCATATTTATGCAGAACAGGTACTTTGAATAATTTTTGAAAAAAATTTCTTAACTATAAGCCTTACTGTAAGTGTGGAATTTTATCTGTAGAACATGTCGGATCGCATGGCCCTTGTTGATCCTGAACTGGGAATAGATGGAGTAGAACTAAGAGGGATGAGTTACAGTACAGCTCCACCGCCTTGGATCGATGCCTTGGAAGAGGCTCAGTACATATTAAGTCGTTTGAAGACTAAAATAGATAGCTTAATAGAATTACAATCTAAACAATTACACAGGCCTACTCTAGATGATAATCCACAGGTATGTATTGAAAAATTTGTTAAAATTGTACTCTTTATTCAAACTTGTACATTACTTTGTAGGAAGAGCGTCAAATAGAACAATTGACTAGAGATATAAGCAGAGCTTTTTCCAGTGGATTTAGACAAGTACAAACAATAAAATCAGCGGGCAGGCATGAACATAAACATGCAGAAAAACAGTTGGCATCGAGTGCAGTCAGAGCCATTTCTACAGCCATGCAAAATCTTGGTTTCAAATATCGAGCTGCACAACAGGACTATTTACAAAGTAAATTAAATGTTACTTAATTTATTACCTCGTAGAATTTATGTGTAAGAATAGAAACATTAATGTTCTTTTATTGCTTCTTTTTTTAAAGAAATTAATTCTAGAGAAGAGAGAAATAAACTATTTTTTGAAGATGAATTTTTTTCCAAATCATCGGATTATATGTTCAATGATGTAATTGATACTGATACAAGCGCTAACTCATGGCCAAGCCATCAAAAACAAGATGTTCTTCTTCAATTAGACGATGCTGAACTAGATGTTCAGATGGCTTCCGAACGGGAACAAGAAGTAGAACATATTGTCAAAAGTGTATCAGAACTTCATGATGTATTTAAGGTATATTTTTCATTAACTTGATAAGTTTTAGTATATTTTATAGTTTTTAAACCATCAAAATGATTCTCATTTTAGGAATTAGCAGTTATGGTTCAGGACCAAGGAACAGTTTTAGATAGGATAGATTATCACGTAGAACAAACTCAAGTTCAAGTTCACGAAGGCTGTCAGCAATTAAAAAAAGCAGAAACTTACAAAAGAAGTAATCGTAAAGTGTACTGCATTTTAATACTTGCAGGTTCTATAATGTCATTTTTAATTTTTTATATATTATTTTCTTAGTCAATCGTTTTTGTAATATATTTTTAAAATTGTAACATAGATTAATTACTGTTAAAAATTCTTGGTTGTTGAAATTCATGCATGTAAATTTTTAATATTTTGTTGGTGTAGAACTTACTCAATTTTACTCATACAATTACTCACTTTGAAAAATATTAGCGGTCGAGATGATGGCTGCTAGTTTGGTAAAAATTCTTTAAAGACATACAGTATTTATAAACAAAAGTGTAACAATAATAGACTGATATATTACTTAAAAACTTATGTGTCCAATTAGTTTTAATTACTTTAAAGTAAAAAATTTCCAATATTGGTGTTATCTACTTTAGAAGGCTCGAACTAAGCAAAATATTCTTATTCGATGTACTATAATCTGGGTAAAAGTAAGAAAAGGAACACGACGATTATGTGAAAAATTGTAAACAGTAAAATAAGAAAAGTGTTGAAAGATATAAAAATAAATAGCTATACGTTAATAATTTATACTTATTTCCATATGATTTCGTATAATTGTACAAAAGTTCGTTGGTTGTGTGGTAAAGGAAGACTCAAAGTTAGAATGCAAGAGTAATTTTTTTGTCTTATAGTATATAACTAAATTTATTTCTCGTTATTAAAATGAACGTACTTGAAGGAATATAATCACGTACATTTTTTTCTTTTATAAATTTCTCTTTTCTCGTTTGCATCAATGCAACGTTATACGTCGTAACGCATCTTTTTTTTTTATAATTGACGGTGTGATCGAAAAAAAAATTATTAACAACAAAACGCACCATTTTTATCACAGACTTTTGTTTCATGACGTTTTTTTGCCTTAAAAGCTAGCTTACACATTTAAGTATGGAGAGCGAGAGTTTCGCTTTCTGTGTTGTGGATGTCTATTATAATCGATTTTTTTAATTCTCTCCAAAAATACATGATGCATCGTCACAAGTATCATATAATGTAGAAATAGCAGTGTGAAAATGACATAATATATTATCGAATGCACATACAAAAATATACGTTATTGCGGCTAATGTAAGCTCGTTGCAGAGAGACGAACTCGCAGCACATTATGGAGTTTCGACCGATAGTATACAATTACAGAAGTGACACTCGTGTCCGCGCTCAAGCACAAACGATGCGCTGCTGGCATCTTTGTGCACTATAGTACGCTTATAAAAAGTTTACTACATCCTTTATACATGAGCAAATATGTTGTGGGCGTGTTCAGACAAATGTAAATATATAAATAAATATATTTATATATAATTTTTCCTATCACGATCGCGGAAAGGCTATAAATGTACATACAACATCTTCGAAAAAATATGACGAGTCGAAGCTTCGCTACAATTTCTCGCACTCGCTCTCGTTGCAATATTACGAATATTGATTGTTGAGTATATCGGCGAAGACGCCGTAAGCACCGCCGAGGATGAAGCGCACGAAGTTGTCGCCGACGAGGGGCCCCACCGCGTAGAGACCCCGACGGGCGGCCTGCTCGACCTCGTACGTGTAGACATTGACGTTGATGGGATTGGCGTGGCTGTCGATCGGCCGGTCGACGTACTTGCCGAGGTCCGTGCCGTTGTTCTCCAGGTAGGACAGGTCGGGTTTCGATCCTGCAACAAAAATTAAGTTCAGTAATAATGCCTTTTTACATCGAGTAAAATACTATAAGAAAAATTACTGGGTAACGTACTAAATTTACTGACATGGCTTATGAAGTAGTAATTTACTAACATAGTATATTAACATAAAGTAACAAAGTAAATTGATTAGTTATTTACTATGTGAGTAATCTATAACGTAACATTGTAAACTTTGCCACAACATAGCAATTTTTCCTATGGCTTTAATAAAAGTTTCAAGTCGGTGCATACCTATGAGGACGGCAGCGCAGGAAACTCTCAGCGTGAGCAGCCTACCCTGAGGACTGCACAGCGTGACTTTGCGCTTCTTCGTGCGGGCGAGCCTGTCGCAGGCCGAACTGAAGTCCACGACACAGTGATCGGCCAGCGGCGTGTACAGTGGATACTTCCTATTGTTGGCCATCATCTCGTAGACCTTGTGATACTCCGGGTAGGCCGAGGCGGGCAGCCACTGCACTTTGTCGAGGCTGCGCGCGGACTTGGACTTGGAAGAGGACGAGGATGATGAGGACGACGGCGACGACGTGCGGAAGACGTGCACCACGGGTACGCCCCGGCTTCGCGCGGCCATGATGGCGTCGGCGGCGCTGAGACCCGAGCCGACCACCAGCACCGGCTCCGGAGTGGATTGCTGCTGCTGTTGCTGCGATTGTTGGCGGCAGCTTCCACCGCCACGCGAGGCGCGCTCCAATTTCCTTCTGAACGCCTTGAAGTCGTGGGCCACCCAGTTGTGGCTGTCCTCGCCGCTGCAGCCCAGCCGATTGTACGAGTCCGTGGCGCCGGTGGCCAGCACCACGCGCTTGCTGCGATACCTGAACTGTCGGCCGCTTTCGTACTCGTAGCCCTCGACGAGCCATCGGTACTCGTCGTTGCTGCCGTCGTGGTCGTCGCAGCAAGCGCCACCGTCCCGCAGAGGCTTGACCGAGGTGACGACCGAGCCGCAGCGGAAGTGCTTGTCCAGGGCGTGCCTCGTCACGTAGTCGCGATAGTAGGCCGCCACGGCGCCTATGGGCACCCGCTCCACCTTGTCCTTGTTCTGACTCTGTTCGTCAGCGGGCGGCGGTACGATCTGCAGCCTCCTGCGCTCGTCCTGATCGAGGCTGGCCAGCCAGTCCCGAAGATCGAGGCCCGGAAGCGACATCCAGCGCGTCAGGCTGATGGTGAGCACGCTCGGATCGAGCGAGTGCCAGATGCCGCCAGGCGGGCCCTTGCCCAGCACCACGTGATCCACGGGCCTGTGCTCGCGATGCTCCTGGACGGACTTCCAGTCGAGGAGCGAGGCCACGTCGAGGCCCGCGTCCAGGCACGGATGCTGCAGATTGTCCATCAGCAGGGACAGGGGCTTGCCGCTGTTGCGACCCTCGAGGCCGCTCGCCAACAGCTCCAGCTGCTCGGGCTTGGACATGCTCAGGGGCAGACAGTGGCGATTTTGCAGGCGTTGGCAGCAGCGACACGAGATCTCGTCCTCGCGGCGGTCGTCGTCGCAGTCGTCGTCGCGCGGCAGGGACGAGAACGAGTCGTTCGAGTCGTTGTCCTCCTCGTCCTCGTCCTCGTCCTCCTCGCTGACGCTGCTGCAGTTGCTCGAGCGATCGGCCGCCGAGGTGTGCTCGAGCTCGCTCGCGGCGATGCTGTAGCGCAGACGAGCCGTCAACATCTCGTCGCCCGGGTGGTCCTTGCACGTGTAGTGCGGCCAGTTACCGGCTAGGAGATAGGACAAGCAGATGCCGCTGGGTCCGTTGCCTGTGCAGAAAATTAAGCTCATAAGAATTACCGATTGTTACCTTGTGGTTGCAGCCCTGATTCTGCATCGATGTAATGATGAAACTCACCTATTACGACGACGTCCTTGTTGACTCGCTCGACTTGATCCTCGTGTATCTGTAGCATAGTTTCTCTCTTCTTTTTTTTTGCGCTCTTTACCCCGCGACGACGAGCCGTTATGGTATGTGTATCCGCTTTTGTACGACCACTACGACGTTTTCTCTGTTCGTCTCCAATGGAATTGTCGTCGTCGTTGTCGTCGTCGTCGTCGACTCAGCGCAGCAACGAGCCGATGAATGATATCTGCAACAAAAATCATGCACAATTGAGCGAGTGACACTTGTAAATATAGCGTAGTAAAGCGATAACGATTTTTTTTTTTGTTCAATTCATCGCGTCGTTTGTAATCATCATTCATCGAAATTGATATGTCAGCGATTGATATAGTATACTATAAAATAATTGCGCGCATTGAGGCAAGAGGTCGGGGAGATCGATTCGTTCGTTCGTTCGTTCTTTATTTAATTGTATACCTTATACATGTGTATTTAGCGCGATTAAAGTCAGCGTATACATACGCGAGACCCTTGCGATTTAAAACAAAAAAAAAGAGGAATAAAAAACTGGTGTGCGTCGAGAAAGGATCGACCTTCGATATCAACGTTTACGTTACGCGTCGTAATTGTAACGCGTATAATGTAAACAATATGTATTAAAACGGGGGGGCATTTTGTAACGTATTTTTGTGGGGTGATTTGTGTACGTTCGAAGGAGAAATAAATAAATTCAGAGCTTCTGGGCGCGCAGAGCCACCGTGAACAACTTGAAAAGAAAAGTCTCGCCCTTTTCTCTTACACCGCCGATCATCGCCGAAGATTGAGCTCGCGCGGACCTTAACACTACAGCAATATGTATATAATCGGTACTATTTGTACATTATACGTTGGTCTAATTGACGCAATACAATGAAAATCATAAAATGACGAACTCGAGGCAGAGATAGATAGATATGAGCACCACACGCGATTATAGATGCGGTCGGCGCGATTACTTTACTTCCTTCATCAATGAATTTGCTGCTGCGTGGCCCGGCCGTGTGCATTGCAGCCACAGGCAGGAGAGTGATAAGCGAAATAACGTCTACGATTACGCCGAATGCGAATTTGCGCGAGTAGTCGGTGTTGACACACTGCCACGCGTGAGAACAAAAATGTGCAAATTTTTCATACCGATGAATCACGAGACTCTGTGTGCGTACGCTTACATATCGGTAAAGGAAAAATGTGCATCTTGAAACGCGTATTATACGCTCTATAAGGATAGGATGAAGCCTTGTACAAAAGCTCGCGTCGTTTTTTGCGCGCGCCTCATTGAAACCGAGAGGAAAAGAGCGAGATGTATTGTAGCTGTATACGTGTGCTATGTAATACGTATGTGTAGCTGCAGATTCTGCGCGCTCGAAACGGAAAGTGCGCCGCCGTCGAGGAAAAAGGATCGTGGCCGCCGCACACGCTGGAATTCAAGGTCGCCGCGATCGTCTCTTTTCAAGGAAGAGCCTCTGCAACTGCTGCAGCTGCAGCTGCGCCTCGCGATGCGCTGTATAATACAGCCCCGCAAGTGTGCACTAGAAAACGTACACACAATTCGCTACGGATGTGTAATGCGGGATAATTGCAGCAAGATTCCCAAGTGTCCAGCTTTAACTAGTTTTTTTTCTCTCCTTTTACGCGAGCGCAAAAAGCGCGCATACGCTTAATTGCAGCTCGCGCATTAGCCGTTCTCGCGTATAGCTCTTTAAAAATTCAACGCTCTTAACGCGCACTTGGAAAAATTCTGATTTATTAATTCGTATATACGCGCGAGAAGCAGTGGCGCGCACGGCTTTTCCACGTGCGGTGACGACTATGACAAGCCGCTATATACAATGTCGCACAAATGATAATATGATTTTGAATATTCAGAGGGAGTAGAGAGAGAGAGAGAGAGAGAGGGGCACACGTACACGTATATGCGTATATAGCGAGTGCAGCTGCTCCGTGAGAGACAGACAGAGAAGGATGATGCAACGCAGACGCATAATTTGCGAAGGTCAAAGTTGACAATTCGCGCGTTATTGTTGGGGGATATGTGTAGTTATTATGAAAAGAGGAGGAAAGAAATGTCACGTTGAAAAAATGTCGACGTTAATAGAGCTCGAATCGCGCATACGGACAAGATCTCCCGGTGTCGCACACGAGATTATTAGACTTTATTTATAGAGGCAATTGCCTCTGCATGTGTATAACGTCGCTCTCTTTGCATGAATTGCAGGAGAAGAGAGAGAGAGAGAGACTCATGTATACAACGAGAGAAAAAAAAAAAGAAGCGAGGAAAAAGAAAACGAGAAGTCGTCGTACACCTAGTCCGGAAATGGCCGAGTGGCACAAATGTGCATACGCTTGCATTATATCATATACCTATAGCAGCATTGTTTATGTCGCTCCAGCACTGCGCACACCGGCGAACGCTGCTACGTGCTGGCGATCGTGACAATTGCGCCCTGCATACTATGGTATATTATATATATATATACGTACATAACTGCAGCTGCGTATGTATATACGTATATTCACACGCGACGCAGTGCACACATGTGCGAGGGTAGCTGCAGTTTATCAGTGTGTGCCGCGGAGCTATAAGTGTACACACATGCTAGTTGTGTATAGCAGCTAGCTCGCCGCGGCCCGCTCGATAAAAAACGTGACGTAAAGCAGCGTATATGCTCCGCTGCCTGCTTGCATGTAAATATATAGCTCGAGACACGCTGCTGTATTGTCTGCAGACGACCGCGAGTCGACGTGCTGCCGCTGCTGCTGCGCAGGTGCGGAGGGCTTTTGCACATCTACCACACGGACATATCTGTTATACGATGCACACGTACACACATCCTACGCGAGTCCGCCTCGTGCGAAAAACTCCTTCGCTCCGAGCTCTCTCTAGGCAACGCAGCAGAAATGACGCTTCGCGAACTCCTCTCTGAAATCCGTGATCGCTTGTATTATTTACTTTTTTTATTTTTCCTCCTCTTTTTCCGATATGTCTGTGCAGCAGCTCTCGCTCGGCGGCCAGCTATACTTACCGGTTTTGGTTTCTTCGCCTCGCGCCGCCGCCCCCACCGTGTATCATGCCGTTGCTGCTGCTGCTGCTGACGTTTCGAGGACTCCGAATTGCATCTCGCGTACATATACGTTTCTATATACCGAATCCGCGCTCAACGTCAAACCTGCGTTATGTATATTATTTACTCGCGCGAAATGGAACACCAAAAAAAAGCGGCGTTACGTAATTTTTTCTGAGAGGCGCAAGGTAGTATAGCATTTACATGGCAGAGAGTAATATATGTGTTTCGGAGAGAGAGAGAGGTAAGAGAGCTGCGAGAGAATCGAGGCTCCGGGCCAATGTTTCTATCTTTGAGCCGTATCTGTCTGTCTGCAGCCACAGCTCGACGCTCGAATGGATGAAAAACATCGCTGTGTTATGTGTACATATACGAGAGAAAGAGAGAGAGAGATAGAGTTTCGTGGCCCACAATTTTGCCAAATAGTTATATAGTCTGCGTCTGTGTCAGTAGATTTTGAGGGGGTTCGGTGAGGACCGCAAGCGAATTCCGATCGGAGCTATACGAACGAACAGAGAGCAACTCGAGAGAGCTGTACATAAATTACAAAAAATAATTGTACCAGAATTTAAGTACCTTATCGGGCCATACATGCGTGTGCCGCAGAGCTATATATATTGGATATATATGTTCACTCTGTCCGTGGCCGTGTGCAGTCAAGGCTATGGATGCTGCTGCTGCTGCGTTGATGGTCGCACTTGTATATTTTACAAAAAAAACTTGCCAGTCGCGACACTTCTTATTAAGCGTAAAAAAGCTTGTGCTGCTGCTGCGATGCGTTGTCGTGCCGCAGGTAAAATAAAGCTGAGACTCGCAGTTCTCGGCCTGCTGCGGAACCGGCGTTGAATTATGTATAAACACGCAGCAAAGACACACTTTGTACACACACAGGGACGGTAGTTGCGTCTGCAGACACACACACACACACAGACGGACACTCAACACGACAAAACTGACAGCTCACGAGACAACTATCTATCTGTCCGTCGTCTCTGCTGGTGGTGGTGTTGTCTTATTCGCGAGTCACTACGACATACATAATCTATGGGTAAGTGCTTGTAACGAGTCGCGCGCGTGGATAATAATATTTCGGAGTTGGAGTGCCGCTTTGTACTGTGGTGTGTCGGTCGGCCGAGTGCTGCCGGTATACTGACTCGCGACTCGACTTGTGCTGACTTGACTACTGCTACATACAACTGAAAAACTCGCGCAGCGCAACGCAACGCACAAGGGAAGAGAGGTCAGCAGTAGCAGCAGTAGTTGTATTTTACACATATACACACAGCATGTATATATTGACAATTGTGCAGTGTGTGCGGCTGCGCGCGAGACTGTATATATATAGCGAACGGACTCGATATACTTACAGACGCGACTCGACTCAAAATATATATGCGAGTCATGTTTTATATTATAACTGCGAAACTGCGATTCCGCGGGGCGGGGGGATATATTAATATGTGGATGGCTGAGTGTGATAGTCGCGGCGTGTGAGTGGAGCAGTGGAGCAGCAGCAGCGGCAGCAGCGATGTGAGTCGCGGCTCGCGAGGGGAAGTCACTGCTATGCATGAGTTTCGACGCTTGCGCGCATCGATATACGTACAATGCCTGTCTTTGATTGCCGTATTCAGATTCTGCTCATCTCGTTGATTCTCGTGTTCCGATCTGGTTGTATATTCAATTGTAACCATGTGGCCGCCGCAACACATACCAAATCTCTGTATTATTGTGGCAGCTAACGAACGTCGACTGTCTTCGAATAGCCGTCGACGCGCATACGTAATGAAAGAGACAGGTGCACGCAGCTGTACTCTTGTATTACACATGCCCCGGCCATTGAAATGAAATAAGTAATTATAAGAGCAAATATCGCGGGGGGTACCCACGCTGTTGAAAAGATCATGTCACGTATCGTGTGTAAAGTGTCTACTAATTACATTACCCACTTGTGATCGATTGCCATCGAAAACAACGTCTTTATCTGCCTCGCCGAGACGAACGCTGTAAGATAATTCACGCGTCGTTACCTCGAGTCGTTGGAAACCGTATGACATAATGAGTTTTTAGAAAGCCCGCGGACGAAATCTCACACCTACGAATGCACCCGATTCGTCTTGAGAGAGAGAAAAAAGAAAAGAAATCGTCGAAGAACCGATTGCCAGCATCTTCTATAAATACATTCTCATTCATTCAGAAAAGAAGCCGTACGAGAGAGATAAGTCGAAAGTCATATACATATAAAAGTAAATGATGTATATTCGCGGATACGCGCGACGAGCCGTGTGATTGTGTGTGCACTTATCAGACACACTTGCGTTACATTACGATGATCGTTCGCAAAAAAATCTCGCAAAATAATCGGGTCACAAATAGACACACGCGCTTCTTATAATATATATAGACAGACTGTATAGACTGGCGCGCGATGAAAATTTTCCCAAGTTTGCTCGAGTTATAAAATGCATCCGATGCAGCTCACGCGGAATATCGTCAGAGCACGCGATTAACATGCAAATTATGAGAAAATTTTCTGCCGATCGTACGGTACATGTATTATTACTTACGACGCGCTCAAATGTTGTATACCCGTGCCGGGCAGGACTTTTAGAGGGTATAGGTACATACCGAGCCGAATATCTGCTTATACGGACGTCGCAGTTTTTGCGTCCGATACATCCGGTTCGTCATTATTATTTCTTATTTCTACACACAAAAAACCCAAAGCGCGCGCGCTTCGTTCGTCGGCTTATTTCGCGGAGATAAAGATGAATCGGCGTTTTTTCCTTTGGGCGCGCGCGCGCATAACATACAGAAAAAAATATACGTAAATATACGTAATATACGTAAACGAGACGTATGTACGCGGGGACACGATCGATACTTCGGGCGCCGAGTGTCTCATCCATCGCTGTATAATGAGTAAATTATACATGGCGTATATCGTGTGGACTTTTGTGCTCCGATCAAACTTTCCAGCTCTGCAAATAAGATTCCAAATTTTCTTGTCACGTGTTGGCTACCGTTGGTACATTATGCACTTGCTTCGCACATTGTACGATGTATGCTAATTTCGTTATGGTAAATCGCATTCGATCTAAAGCAATAATACGACGTCTTTATATTACCAGCTTTTTTTTCAATACATAATGTACAGGAACTACGACGATCATGGCGCGCGATAAACGATTCCGACTTTTTATATGACAAAGTATATGTACGCGTGAGAGCTCGATGCGATCGCAGAACTCGCGACACACGATAAGAGACGAGTGAGATCGATGATGATGATGATGATCGCTCGAGCGCGATACGATTTATTATTTATGTACGCTCTCGAAAGTTCACGTTCAATGTGCCGCACGCGTGTACATTCGCATTGTATACAGACGTTGAGTTATTATTACGATCGCTATTGCAAGTCGATCGTTGAGCTCGCGCGAGGATCGATTGCGTAATTTCGTAGAGCCGGTAATAATACGATTTTTCACGAGAATCTCTCGTCGCGGCCGGCGAACGCGCGAGTATATAAGCTGTGTTTCCGGGAATTTCAAAAATAGCTACTCTGGGTGGGTGGGTGGTATTTTCGTATTTCGGTTGTAGTTTATGCATATAATCTTGTATGCGCGATCGAAATGTAGTATATCGAATAGTACGTATAACCGGTGCTGAGTTGTCTATAAGCCTCGTGGCGTTACAAACGCGACGCGCGAACGATCACGCGATGATGTTGCATACCTCTTGTAACGCTCGCGACTTGATTCGGTCGCGTTCCTCGCGTCTAGGTTGTAATAATAATAATTTGTGTGCGACGCGCGCTGCAGACAGTAAATAATGTAATTAAATAAATCAGTCGGGCGTAACGACAATGGCACACGAAGCATAGCCGAATATAATGCACATAGTATACGTTCTCGAGCGTAAACAATATCTGCTGCGGCAGCTTTGCATATACACACTTGAATTGTGCAGAGGGATGGGGGACAAGGACGCGAACTCGGACACTCGGCGCGGACGACAACAGATCGATAATGTCCTTTGATTTCCGCTCCGTGTCTCCTTTGTTTTTGGATTCGCCGCGCGAAGTGAAATCGCACGATTATTAAATGTGCCCATTATAATCAGCGAATTCAATGAACTCGATCGATTCGATTCTCAGCTCAGCTACGATACGCGCACGTGTATCGAAAATTGCAGCTCGTTGTCGATCTTATAATACCGAATAGCCTAATAAGTATAAGCGACAAATCGTTCGTAAGCAGCGTATAACGCAGCGAACTCGAGACTCTTGAGTTTGATAATAGTCCGAATCGTCGACGTTGATGGCGCTAGTTGCCGCTGATACACATGCCACGTTCACTTATCTACCGAGCAGTAATTCCAGGCTCTCGTCGGGTACATTATATTTTACCTTTTTCACGTCAGATGGACGACGATTTTATTTATTTCGAATTCATAATGTGCGTAGCATTGATCGTGATAGCTCCATATGTGACGCCGTCCATGCACTTGTACAAATTTCTTAAAATTTTGTTCAACAAATAGCTAAATATTTTCATTTAAAATCATTAACTTTATTGTAAATTTTTATTGACAATTTTCATTAAACGTATGACGATAGCGAACATTTTGAATTTGTTCGAGACGTCTGAATAAGTAGAGTCCATAAGAAAAGTTAAGTGTACTATAATTTTTACCAATGATATTATTAATCATTTAAAATTTCAGTTATGCTGAATAGATGTCGAAACATAATCTGTTTCATTACTATCATAGCTAAATAATTAATCAAAGATGAATTAAGATTAAAGATATCGGCAATCAGAAAAAGAAAGAACTTTGGAGTAAAGCTCAAATAGTAGGGATCGAACTGTCGTACTTGTCCCTATTTAAACTTTTGAAAAAACTATCACCACGATTTTGAATTATTCTACAGGTTTGTTTATAACTCAAAAATATTGTGTAAATTTTTTTCATTCCAGCTCATTCGAAGCAAAAAAATAAGTGGAATATAGTGTTAAAATCTTAGAAGAATAATCATAATTCCTAACATTTAACATTCAGAAATGTGGACAACTACAGTTTATTCGCGGGCATTCATAACATTCAAATCACCCAATTAACCCGTTTTGGGCTAAACCGACGAAATTTCCTACATTTGTTCCGGTGCTATAAACTTTGTGAAAAAAATATCTGATAAATGTTTAAATAGTCATTTCTGGCGTGAACTTTTATGAACATTTTCAATCCGGTGTCAAAATTGTCAAAAAAGTTGAGGAGCAGCAGTTATGAACAATTGCACAACAAAAAACACGATTTTTTTGAAAAAAATTTTGATTCGATTTGATTCGAAATTTTCGAATCAGAAGAGACTTGAACGGAGCATCTAACACATATTTTTTGCGTCCATGAGGTGTTTACGTAAAAGTCCAATAGTTACAATATCGAAATTCAACATGGTGGACAACAAAATGGCGCCTCGTAAAAAAAATCCATGTATAAACTTGGTGAATTGTTTTATATGCTAACCGATCACCTAGGAAAAAACTTTACTTCGAAAAAGTCCTTATAATTGTTCAAAAAAGACTCCTGAATTTTATCATAATTTTCTGATAAAATTTTTGGATTATCGAAAATGGCCAGAAATCAAAAATACCAAAAATGATCCAAAAAAATCTTTTTTGTCAATTTCTCCATTTTTGAGTAAAACAATTAAATTAATAAAATTTTGATGAAATGAACCATGAATAGACACGCGAAGCAAAAAACAAGCATAGTTCAAAAAAGTATGCATTACAAAAAATAAAAAAGTATCGAAAATTTATCATTTTCTAGGCTCATAATCGTCATAATTGTTCCGTTACTTGACAAATAGAAGTAGATAGTGAAAAACCCCTTAAAGGAAATTGGGCACAAGTGGCGTTTGCTCGTAATCATCATGAAACAACCCTTCAGAATAGTTGCTGAGATTCCGCTTGCAACGGATTGGAAAGGAAACGCAGACTTAAACATCGTTTCTTTTTTATCAAAAACCATTAAACGATTCTCGCAAAGATGTCACCTGCTACAAGTTCGAGGAGAAAATTAGACGAATTGGGACACGACGTGAATTACAAATGACAATACACAAAAGTCTCAAAGATTTCGCATGCGACAAGTGCAAGAAGACATTTGGAACGACTTTCGTCATCCAAACGGCTTCTCACAATTGTTGCATGCGGAATCTCTGCGACTCTCATGTAAAATCATTTATAACTCAAGCCGAGTCCCAAATCGCCTAATCCTCTCCTCGTACTTGCAACATGTGAAGTCTCCTCGAAAATCGTCAACTGGTTTTAGATTAAAAAACAAAACGATGTTCACGTCTACATTGCCTTTCCAATCCGTCGCAAGCAAAATCTCAGCGACTACTCTGGCGGACTAGATCATAATGAGTCTAAGCAAACGCCACTTGTGCCCAAGTTCCCTATAGATACCACAGCCTCGTGCCGGGATACTCCGAGCTGTCTTATCTTTAACACGTGGCCTTATGGGAGAAAGTCTTTTCCTGGCTGACGCTAGCCAGTGGGTCGCTCTCGACTTTATCTTTTCGCGAGCATTCAGTCCTACCCCTCGAACGGCAATTTCAGTCCGGTCACTCGGCGCGTCGTTCTAGTACGAAGAGTCATCTAGCGATTTTAGTCTTGGTTTTTTTTTTCTTTAAGGAATAAGTTCTACTGCTTTATCTAAACAGTCAATTTATTCCTTAAAGAAAAAAAAAACAATTTAATTTTCCCGAAATTTTTTCATTCCGAAATTTTTTTAATCCGAAATTTTGTTTTTCCGAATTTTTCATATTCCGTTTTCAATATTCCGATTTTCAAACATTCCGAATATTCATAAATCCTAATCTTTATCATTCCAAAATGTGATTGTGGCTCGCGCTGTGCGTGTTCGTGCGTGTTTCTCTCTCGCACTCGCGGACTTAGCTGTAAGCTACACTGAAAAAATTTTGCACTGAATAATAGAGCTCTACAGCGTGAATACATCTTATATTCATCAAATGAACAACTATTTATGACACAGTGAACTCAAAACAGTATACTAATATTTTGAAGGGAATCATTTGTCACTGTGACAAGAATTTAGCTTCACGCGTGACGGTAAATTGCGATATCGACAATGCACATGTCAGAACCACCGTAAAGCCAACGCTCGAAATCGATTACCGCTACGCATGGCACTATTTATTAGCTGGCTGGCTATAACATATATGTATACAAAACGGATAAATTAATTTTTTTCCGTGTAAACTTATTAGAAACTGTATCATTTGATACACATATTCATGCTTATGAAGTCATTGAAACAAATCGCCACACTTATGTAAAGGTTCAATCACTACCCAAAACTTCACCATTGTTATTTGTTGAACTAGGTAATAGGAATTATGTTGTTACTAGGCATAACTTATAAGCGATATTTTTGTTATCTTTGTAAATAATATTTTTACAATATTATTCGAACATATAAAGAAAATAGGCTCGTTTACGTAAGATTTTACTTAAATATAGTTCAATCGTCGAATCGACAACAAAAAGTGCTTTCTAATCGCGTCCACCGTGAACCTGAATCCCTGTCACCATCGTCATGAACTTTTTACAAGTTATAGTCTAATATAGTCCAATCGCCCCGACAACATGAAGTGCTTGATAATCGCGTTCACCGTGAACCTAAATTCCTGTCACCGTTGCCGTGAACTTTCTACAAGTTAACTGTTGAATATAAAGTTAAGACACTATAGTGTGATATCAATAAAAGACCACAGTGAACACTAATTCAGTACAAAATTTTTTCAGTGTATGAGAGACACAAGTAATTCGAACTGTGTACAGCAATGAGAGAAAATCTTAAATCCAGCGTAGTAAGGGTCGCTCGTGTATGTGCAGACGTAAGCGGCAATAATAGCAATAATGCACAACGAAGTCCAGGCGTTGCCCCTTTTTCTCTGTATTTAGGCTTTCTAATTTTTACCTAATCAAACGACCGTTACGTGTATTTTGACATGGAGAAAGTTACACACGAATGCAGGCTGCACATGCGCACAAAGGTGCCTCCACAGACCTTTCTAGCCCCAGCGCCGTGAAACGACACGGCGCGGATACCACACACATTCACGAACGATCCCCCCCACTTTCACGTATTGGCTACCAGAATCACGTAGGAACAGCTCCGTGAGTGACTCACGGAGTATATTCGTGAAAAATCATAGCTGCGTTATGAGGTGCGTTCAGCGAGATTTCGTGTATAAAAGGCGAGCGGCAAATTAACAAAAAAGCTTGTTTTTCGATGAAAGTAGTTAGCTCAGAATTATTGAATTTTAAGCTGAAAAAACATATCGTACAAAAATTGCGTTCAGCGAATCTTGCGAATTTTTTAAATCGGTAAACGGCGTTGGAAAGGTGAGAAAAAAATCTATCAGATAATCAAATGTAATTTTTTTCATGAGTAATTAATAATCACTGATTATACTCGGCCATTTTCTTGAAGAAACGATTATGTTTTTCGATTTTTCAATTTTTTATAATGTCGTTTTTCGGGATAAAATCGTTCATTTTTATATGGAAATAATCTTAAAGCACATACTAATGGGTCAAAATAATACTTTTTTACAAAACCGTGCGCACGTATGTCACCGATCTTGACGCGCTTTTGGTATGTTATAGTACATGGTAAAAAGGTCCTAAAAAAAAATTTTTAGACCCCCTCCCCCCTCCTACCCCCCACTTCCGGTATAAACGTCCATTTTCGATCTATATTTTTTCTGAGGACTACGATGATCCAACGACGAACGCCAGCGGGCCCCGTGAGTGGGAGTTGAAACCCGAATCTCTATATGTCTGGCCAGAACCAAATAGAAACTCGAGCGTCATAACCACTTACCCACGAGGCCCTTCACTTATTCATGTAAAAAACCTCTACATATACAACGTCTCAAGCAGCTACATGGCTGAATTACATTTAAGGTGGAAGAAAGGAGAAAGACGGTAATTTTGTCTGAGATTTCTACCTCTATGTACTTTTCTTTTCTTTTTGGTTATTTGATTGTTTGGTGAATTTTTACATTTTACAACATTTTCCAAGATCTCATCTAAAACAGTTGGCATTCGACAAAATAGGGACAAATCGAGAAGCACGAAACGCCCTCTTGAATCTTGATTGGTCTGTTGACAGTTAGTACAGTTAGTAACCTCAACTCAAAACAAATGAAAAAATTGACGCGCGCGAAGCACGTTTGAAACGTCTAGTATAGGTATACAATAACACATGAGTTGATGCATCTAACATCTAACATATACTTAATTGTGAGAATAATAGTAATAAAGCACCAGATAAGTTGTTTTTGGTTGCCAAACAATGATGAAAGCCGAAGGAAACTGTGGTTTCACACTTTGTAGACGAACGTAACCTATAGCAGAATCACCATATAATTCTCTCGATGTATGGGTTATAACCTTATAGCACTGCGTGTCTTAACTTCACGTTTAAGTGCGCTAACCTAACTCCGCGGTACCAGAATGTGCGACTTATAACCAGCGTTGGTTTGAGGCGAACTCTACGCTCGCACTCTATGGCGAAAAGTACTGGTGGCGCCGGACGTCAGAGTTCCGAAACTCACGTCTGGCGATCCCCGTTCATAATGCGCGAAAGTAATTTTAAAATTTCTTGATATAATTATGTTGTAAGATGGGCCCTTTTATGTTACACGTGTTTAATAAGCATATTTAACGTTCCGAAACTCACGTCTGGCGATCCCCGTTCATAATGCGCAAAAGTAATTTTAAAATTTCTTGGTATAATTGTGTTGTAAAAAGGGCCCTTTAATGTTAAACATGGATGGTGGTTCGTTGGAGGAATTCTTTAAAATCAATGACGACATCGGGCTGACGGTGCAGGTCGATCCTCGGGACAAACTCGGTCGTACACCACAACAATGGGTCGTGGCGTATCTTTATACAACTATGGTTGATGTACTCTTGGATCGTGGCGCTGTCCAAGTTCGTTTTCCCAACTGCACTTTACTTGCGGAAAAGAAAAGCTAGTCTGTATAACGGAGATAAATTTAATGAGGCGTTTAGCATTACGATCGCTAGTCTCGAGAAAAGGGGATACGAATATAGCCGCCACGACGCTCTAACGGTCATGAAATTTTTCGCTCGACGCAAATTGTTTCCAATGACAACAGATGTCGTTCGACCTTGGCACAAAAATGCAATGATTCGCGAGAATCTCTCGCTCTACGACTTGATCCAGTTACGATCCAAAGAGGCGCTACGACTGGTCACATTCGAGGACTTCAGAAGCTTGAGGAGATGGACGAGCTACGGGAGTATTTCCTTACGCGACAGGGAGACTTGTGCCGCGAATCTGTGCGAACACCTATCGAGAGGATTTTTCAAGCAGTGGGCCCTGGAGCCTTTTATGGAGCTGATACACAATCGATTGCCGATTCTCTGCTGCGAAATGATTATCGACGATCTGAGCAATAAAGATTTGTTTAATATTTGCCAGGCGGCGGCTATGCGTACAAAACGCAAGCCCAACGGAAAAAAAGTGTAGCGACAAATGTAACAACTACTGCTAACAAAAGACCCGTGAGAGCTAAAAAAGCTCCAAAAAGGCTACAACATTAATAGTGAAAATAATGAATGTTCTGTATTAGTCTCGTTATAATATTTATAAAAGGAGCGAACAAGATAGTGCTTTGTGGCGTGTTTGCAGTTTTACGTATTTTTGAATGTTGAATATCATTTAATATTGTAAATTTTTTATATTAATCAAATAAATAAATCTAAAAAAATATTGAATTCATTAATTTGTTTGAATTATAATTCATAATTACCCTCGACCCATAATTACTTATGCTCCGAGGTTTTCCAGTTTTTCGCTCCCTACATAGGGACGCAATCTACATATTATATGATATAAAAATTAACGCAAACTTTGTAATTAAAAATAAGGGTGTGTATATAGACCTCAATCCATGAACGAGGAGAAATTTAAAAAAAAGAAAAATGCTCGCTATATCGAGATAGACGATCATCTGGTCGAAGTTGCGTTTTTAGATAATATAAGACGTGACTCGGGCGAGCAGCGCACACGAATTCATCGGCAGGTTCGCACTCTGTTACAAAGATCGGTATGTATACACGTTGTGATCCTGCGCGGGGCCAGCAGCTCCCATGATCGTTATACATTATACAGGTATATATTATGTATCCGTGCACTCCGACAAAGGGAGCTACGCATACCCGCGGTTAATACGGCGCGATTCTCATTTTTGCTTTTCCTCGTTGGAGCTGCCGTGTTGTTGGTTTTTTCGCACGCACATGCTGCGCTAAACAATCGGCGGGGGCACACACGAATTTCCTGTCTCTCGAAGCGCCGAGAGGGCACGCAAGCCTCCATCTCTCTCACTTGTGTGTGTATGTGTGTGTGTGTGTGTGTGTATGATGCAGAATAAGCGATCCCGTACGCGGCGTACGGCACGGCACGAAGCGAGGAGTCAAGAGGTTTTAGGTATAATACATGTATCGAGTCAGCGCGCAGGTATATATAAGAGAGCGAAAGAGAAGCAGCGAGAGAGATATGGCTATGTATAGAGTTGCGGAGTTGCCCCTCGGTATACCTGAGAGATCGGTTGAGACTGTGAGAGTGCCTATATACTCTTTGTATGTATGTGTGTGTATAGCAGCTCGAGTCTCCATCTCTCCTCTCTCGTATATACCTTTTATTCTCTCGCCTCCACCTCCATACACACTGCAGCTATATAGCTTCTCTCTCTCTCCTTCCTTCTGTATGTGTGTGCTCTTTGCGTTGTGTGTATATATTCTGCATGCACACACACACAATGGGTGTATAGGTGTACGCAGCGTTTTTCTCACCGCGAGCGCCGTCGTATTATATCTCTACACTATATACAATTTGCGCGCAGAGAGTAGTATAGTAGTAGTAGTCTTACGGCACGCGCACTCACATATTCGCTGTGTATATGCGGCGCAGTGATTCCTGCTTGCAATGCGTATATTATAATCTTCGACGCGCAAACTTTGTCATATAAGTTTATAAGCACGCACACGGGGCCCCACACCGCCGCCGCCGCCTCGTTGCCATCCTTATCTCTCTCTGTGTATATACTCGCGGGCAGCGCGTGAACTCGCGCGACATTCCGACGGTTTATATACCTGTGTGTGTGGGAGTGAGCGTGGAGTGCTGCGCTTATACATACGGAGCTCCGCGAGCTCCGCGGCGCAAAGTGTCAACGAGCCTCGCGAATCGTCGGCCGATCGTTGTGTTATTATAATACGTTCGCAGTGATCTGTGTGTGCGTGTGTGTGCAGTTTTTCGGTGCGGTGTATAACACGCTGTGCAACGAAATAGTGCCGATCGCGTGTGTATGTGCGTCTCTCGTGTGCTTACTCGTAGTAATAAGGAAAAACTTGCGGATATCGCAGAAACGCGGAACACAAGCTGCGCTCGAGGCGATCGATTCGTAGAGAAAGTCGAAAGCTTTTCTCTAAGTATAAAGCAGCCCAGCAGCAGCAGCAGAGCAAACAGCATATAGATATAATACACACTTTCTGATTTCGAAATTCGCATTCGCGGGTCGCAGCAGCGATCACCGACGAGTCATTACATTGCGCGTGTATGTCTGTATAGGCAGCTCTCCTCTCGCGATCGCGAGGACCGCGTCGAGAAGTGTTGCTGCTGCTGCTGCGCGACCCAGTTCAAGGCTATACATACGTATACGTACTGTACATTATACATAGCCACCGCATACAAGCGCGTGCGCCCGTAAGTGTGTGTGTGTGTGTGTGTGCCATTAGCCCCGGGGACCGATGAGCATGTTTGCACCTTAGCACGTCTATAAGGAGGATGGACGATCTTTACTGAAGCATATTATCCCGATACTCGAGCGCGATATAACCATGTCGAACAAGCAAAAGCAGCAACAGCAACAGCAACAGCAACAACATCAACAACAGCAGCATCAAAAGGATCATGGCTCGTCCGCGGTGGTACCGCCGCGATACCAACCACCGCCTCAGCCGCTGACCAATTCCTCCTCCTCCGGTGGTAGCGGCATCCTCAAGTCCCATCATCATCACCATCACCATCATCATCCGGCCTACCCGGGCTCGGGTCTGCCCGTACCCGTGAGCGGTCTGACTCACCTGCAGCAGCAGCAGCAGCTGCACCAGATCCATCAGCAGCAGGCCGCGCGCCTCGCCAATCAAGTCAAGGAGGCTGTGCAGAGCAAGTTTAGTCACAACAACAAACACCTACAGCAGCAGCAGCAACTCGGCGATTTGCCACCTGCTGCCGTAGCTGCCAACAACCAAGCCGGAGGAGCTCTGTCCGCGAGGTGAGTCTGTGCGACACGATATTAGCTGTATATAGCTCATACCACCTCTCCAAACGCACATCTCTCGCTCTCTTTCTCTCCAACGCATTATACGCACGCATATAATATACTCTCAGCTGATGGAGTAAAATCTCTCTCTCTCTCTCTCCGAAGCTCCGGGCCTCGAGAGTATAATATTTTTCGGGAGCACGCACACGCACAGTTTCCGCGTACATATATATACGCGTTGCTCCTTAACGGTTCGTGCCAAATAGTGTCGCGCGTCTCTCTCTGCGTACAGCATACACGAATATGTTGTGTACACGCGAGCCGAGGAGAAAGAGAGTGCATGTGCGTCGCGCTCTTGCTTACGATCGGAGATCGCTTACTACCGCTGCCCTTTCGGCCCCGAAATAAAATTATACATTATATACGTTCGCTATCGCGAGCGCGCGTGTGCCACTTGTCGCCGAGGAGGAGAATTCGGGCACACGACAGTAGCAGCGACGACGGCGAAGCTCGTTGTTGTGTTTTCGCTTGATCATGCTGCGCTTCAAGTACACGAAAAAGAAGTGAGCTACCGACGCGTACACTGCTTATAAAAAAAATCTATCCATTAACTATAATAATAAACGATATTATACGTTGCAGGTCGGAAAAATTGTCGAGCGCTCCAGGACCGGCAGCGGTATCGTCGCACGGCAAGAGTTTTCTACCCACTGCCATACCACAGCCGAATAATAATCAGCAGTCAGCTGGAGGACCACCACCAGCATCGGTCGTCATCCAACAACAACAGCAGCAACAAATCGCTCAGGTGCAAAACGTCGTCGGCCTGCCCAATGGCAGCAGCAGCGGGGGCAACAGCAATCATCATCAGCAACACGCTACTCAACTTCAGGCCCCAACGCAGCCGTCGAGCTCATCCGGTCAGAGGCAGAGGATATCGGACGAGGAATTTTTGCGCCTCGGCCCCATCGACATGCTCAAGTTCGTGCGAAAGACGGAGAGCGACATGGTGCGATTGGCCGCCGAGCAGCATCGACAGATACAGTCGCTCGTAAGCTCATACATATATACATTATATCTATCTCTACTAATCTCCTAATTTGCATACGAGTATAGCTGGCTTGTGTGTAAAAGAGAGAATTAAGTAATAATGTGTGTCGCGCAGGTGAACGAGCTGCGAGCCATGAAGGAGGCGAATCAGCGTCTCGGCGACGACAATCAAGAGCTGCGCGACCTCTGCTGCTTCCTCGACGACGATCGGCAGAAGGGCCGGAAGTTGGCGCGCGAGTGGCAGCGTTTCGGCCGATACACGGCGAGCGTCATGCGCCAGGAGGTCTCGGCTTATCAGAACAAGCTCAGGCAGCTCGACAACAAGCAGCAGGAGCTCATCAAGGACAATCTCGAGCTCAAGGAGCTATGCCTATATCTGGACGAGGAGCGAGGAGGTAGCGGCGGAGGTGGTCATGGAGCCGGTGGACAGAGGGACGACGGCGACGGATCCTCGTCGAGCACCAACGCCGACGAGAGTCAGACACCGGCCATGAATCGACTGCAGAGGAATGTCTATTCCACATTCAATGGTTGGTACTCTACACGCACTGCACTGAAAAAATATTTGGCACAACCTGTCAACGGTGTTATTAAATCAATTACCAAGTAGTCATATTCAATGAATTGTTTCGTTAATTTAACGATATTTTCGGTTGACTTGATTAATTCTATTAAACGAAAATGATTTGGTTCAATTCATTTATTACATTTTTTAGAATAAATTAAATATTCAGTTAAGTCAATAAAATATTTCATTGAATATGAATATTCAGTCAATTTAACTAAATATTTAATGGGTCGAGATAAATATTTTCGTTGCGTATACTAGAGTGAGTTATGAAAACAAATCGAAACAATTACGCAATTGTTACTTATTCTCGCAGACCAAACGATGCAGTACCTGCGCCATCTCGAGCAAAAAGTCAAACAGCTGGAGGAGGACAAGAGCATGCTGCAGGCGAGGGTGCAGGGCTGGCCGGGTGGCGTCAGCGGCGTCAACGGCGTCATCGGCGGCCCGATGCAGGACGCCAACAACTGGGTGGACGGCAGTCCCACGCGCAACACGAGCAACAACAGCAACACGAGCAACACGAGCGACGACTATCATCTGGGCTCGCGACCCGAGGCCGTCGTCAGGGCGCTCCAGGTGCTGGAGGTGCGCGAGCAGCTGGAGCGCGAGGCCGGCCACGACGGCGAGAAGGCCCTCGTCCGCGAGATGTGCAACGTCGTCTGGAGGAAGCTCGAGGAGGCGCCGCTCATGCAGAACAGGCCCTGAGGCGTCTTGCAGAGAGACTCCTCCTTTACCCCCCCGACAAGTGCAATAATTTTACGCAACTCGTAATTTATACTTAAGCGTATGAATATCTGTTAATGCGCACGATCGTAAAGTGCAACTACGAGAGATATTTATTATACTTATCTATAAGAACTTGTAAATAATTAGTCATTTAAAATAAAAACTATTCGATAGGGTAAGAAATTATATAAATATATTCGACAAACAAAATAGTGTAACAAATACAATAGTTTTAATATATAAAATATAAATTATATGTTTACATAATATTATAAAATTAGATCTTTCTTGATAATGTAGTAAAATTAAAGACCAGCTTTAAAAGTAACAAATATGGCATGTGAATTAATTTCTACCTCGAAAGAATAGTTGCCTTTACACAATCCAACATTTATTCCTCCCACTTTTGTCGAATGAATAAAAACATAATCGTGCAAATTTTAATCCTTTCGACAAACTTTGATAAAAAAAAAAAAAAAAACTAAAATATGTCAACAACATTCAAAACATATCGATACTGTAAACTCGTCGACGTTTTACCGGTGTCTCGACCTATTCAAGACAGATTGACGCGTGTCGTTAAAAAAACAATAACAAGCTCGTGTTGAAACTCAGTCTATTATATTCCGGTCGTACCTCGTTCAATTTCTTCAGCATTTCTCCGTACTTTGTCTGCGATAGTTCCGTTCATGGGCTAGAATTGCAATACTATTCCAGTCCATTTTGTTATTAATTTCGTTTGATGTATCAGTTTTTTTATTAAAGTTTGTCAAAAGGGTTGAAACCTTCGTGCGATTCCATTTTCATTTATTCGGCAAAATATACAGTCTTCAGGAGTCTTTCGGAGTTTTCTCTGTACCGAAAATTTCGTTCATTGCTAAACGTGACGTACTCTTTCCCCCAGAGAGTAATACGCGATATTACATATTCATACACGCGTATGCCTCTTTTTCTCCATTTCTAATCTCGCTTGTACCAGCGCTCGCTCTCCGGGCGATATTCTTAGCTCGAGGCGCCTTTTTTTTCCCCCAGCGGCTCAAGGTCACGGCTAATTGTCGTTTACACACTGGAGCAGCAGCAGCTCTGTCAATGCGGCCGCAGTTCCATTCATCTCGTCGAGCTTGCAAGACCATATTACCACTACCACTAGCACACTAACTGGCCAGCTCTGTCTGTGAGCTTTGCAATCTTTTCTCTCTATCTCTTTTTGTACGTCTCTCTCTCTCTCTCTCTCTCTCTCTCTCTCTCTCTCGCCACCTGCCTCTATTTTTAAAGATATTCAAAGATGTGCGATGTGCGCTGAAAAGCAAAACCGATATGTGGGTAGTAGTGTCGGTACACGTTGCACGAGTACATGTACACACGAGTCCAGTGTGCATGTACTTAAGTGGCTGCCAAATTGACCCAGAAAGGCTTGTGTTGTGTTGTGCGTGCGTCGACCGATACGCAGCAGATTTCGCGTGTATTAATCTACCGCCGATTATACGACCTGAAAAAGCTCTTGAACTTTTAAAAGGTCTTGGGTCTTGCAGCTTTAGCAAACGAAAAAAAAAAAAAAATTACCCTCCGTCGAGGTTCTCGCTGCTGCTGCATATGCGACGACGAGAGGGATGCGCGACGCTTGTGTACACACACTTGAAGCTTGCGCCGCCTGATCGCGAATAGACGTGTGTGTCGTGCAGGGGATCGGCTTTGACGCGCGAGGCTCGCAACACTCGCGTCGCGATCACCGCAGCCGTCGCAGTGTGACACGTTCACATGTTGTGATATATAGCAGTCGAAAGAGATCCGTTTAAAGAACACGACTCTCGGCTCTCCGAATTCGATGGGGGCCCATTACTATCCTGCTCCGTTATCCTGAGGGGTCATTATCGCCACATATATCCTCGCTCCCCGAATAGTCGATATTCCGAAACTCGTCAGGACGATCTCTCTCTCTCTCTCTCTCTCTCTCTCTCTCTCTCTCATCGTCGATTCGGCAGGAGTCTCGAGCTTAGCTGCTGCCGAACGAGGAGGCTCGAGGTAACGAACTGTGTGGAGACCAGAGAAATGAGTGTTGCCGTGGGCCGAAGTGATGTGCGTGCAGGGAACCATCGCAGAGGATAACGCTAGGTTCATCCTGCTCGCCTTCGTCCTCGCGGCTTACATGCTCGCCGGGGCCGCTCTCTTTCAGAAACTCGAGTCCGATGTCGAGATCAAACAGGTATGTTTGTCTATGTTTTTCGTTTGTTGCCGATTTTGTTATTTTTTTCGTCGCCTTACGCGGATTATTATTATTATTATTATTTTCCATTTTTCAATTCTACTCGCAAAAGATTTAAATAATTATACCAAAAAAAAACATTCGTTACGTGGCCCCAGAGCGCAGTATACGGTCGCGCACAGGCATCGCGCGCTCACAGCATGTGGATCAAGGGGAATCGATCTAGAAGTACACGAAATATGCATGAGTCGCTCGCGACTCGTAACGCTCGACCATCCGAAATCGCCCGCGCGCTCGGTAGAGTAGACACGCTCGCGGGCAAAATCGTAAATTATGATAAATAAAACACTTGATTATTATATTTTATAATTACCCCGGCGTTTGCATTTAATTATTATAAAAAAGTGGGTCAACCCCTAAAATGACAAAACGCGCGTTGCCGAAGGTGACGGCAGCGTACGGGGGAGCAAGTACACATAGATAGACACGCTCGCGCGATGTTGTGAGGGCACCCCGAAAGCAGGCCAAACGTGTAAGGTCCACGAAAACGATTATGAAATAACAATTAGTAAATTTCGATTCCTCTCTTCCTTTTCCCTCGTTAATTTTGTGCAGGCCCAAGAATTCTGGCGAGTCTACCAGTCGTTCCGTCGTCACCATCTGCGCGGCAGCTCGCAGCTGGCCCTGCACCGCCTCCACGAGCTGCTCTACGTCTACGGCAACGCCTCGGCGAGCGGCATCATCAACAAGCGCCGACGCTGGGACTTCCCGGGCAGCTTTCACTTCGTCGGCACGATCGTCTCGACCATAGGTTCGTTGAACTTGACCTACTATCCGCTGCCGGTCGAGAGCTTATAGAACTGCTACTGCTGCGCCTCGTTAATAATGTATCGGTGCCCGGCAGTAGTAGTAGTAGTAGTAGCCACGTCGATTTAAGCTTGAATACATAATTATTTGACCTTATAATCTCTCTCTCTCTCCGATTACTTATTACAGGATACGGGAGTACGGTGCCGCAGACCCCAGCTGGCAAAGCCGCCGTCGTGCTCTACGGATTTTTCGGCTGCTCCGGTAAGACGAGATTGTCCATAGCCGAAAGCTCGAAAGCTATAGGCCTTTATTCGGTCTATAGCTTATTACGTATGCATGTGCAGCAGAATTACATACACACACAGGTCTTATGCCACTTAATGACTGGCGAATGTGTGCCAAGGGCTAGTGTGTATCTGTCTCGCTGTGTATACAAGCTCGCGAGTCGAACTTTTGCCTATGTACACCTGTGATAGACATAATACTCACACAAAAACGTGCACCGCCGTTATTGTACACGAGAAAAAAAAAAACACGAAATAGAATTCGAGAAGCACAAATCAAAAGTTGACAATTAAATTTTAATAATTAACGACGCGCACTTGAAAAAGCTCACCTTAATAAAAAGCTCGCCTTAAGAGAGAAAAAGTAAATAATAAACGTTTCTTTGTACAGGTGGCATTCTATTCTTCAATCTCTTCCTCGAGCGCATCATCACCTTTCTCGCCTGGATCCTGCGCAGCCTCCACTTGCGTCGGCTCAAGCGACGCCTGAGACAGACGACCTTGGCCAGTTCGCGCCGCCTACCCCGCAGCAGCAGGCGCAGCCGCGTCCACAGAGGCAACAAACAACCTACTCCTCCTCCTCCTCCTTCTCCTCCACCTCCTCCACCTCCTCCTTCTATTCCCGATACCGATCCCAGCGGCAACGACGGAAATTGCAATGGCAGTAGCAACGGCAAACCCGCGCAGCAGCTGCCCGACATCCTCGACGAGGACGAGGACGAGGACGAGGAGGAGGACGCGGGCCTGGACCACTGGAAGCCGAGCGTCTACTGGGTCATGCTCTACCTGTCGCTGACCTCGTGCGCCGTCGCCTGCTGCGCCGCCGCGCTCTACGCCACCCTCGAGGGCTGGACCTACCTCGAGGCCCTGTACTTCTGCTTCGTGAGCTTCGCCACCATCGGCTTCGGCGACTACGTCAGCACCCAGCGGCCCGACTATCCCTACGTGCACCTCTACCGGTTCGCCAACTTTCTGTTTCTCGTCGTGGGCTGCTGCTGCATCTACTCGCTGCTCAACGTCACGTCGATCGTCATCAAGCAGGGCCTCAACTACGTCATACGCAAGCTGAGCTGTCAGAATCGTTTCATGGCCGCGCCCCATCTGCCCCGACGAAGATCCACCATATCGGCCATCTATTACGCCAACAAGCGCAGACCCGCGAAGATGATATCGCGCGATCTGATCAGGCCGAGCATGGATGACCAATCCTACTGCCCCAACGACAACAATAATAACAATAACAACAACGGCATGCCTCGACGCATGTCCGGCGAGCTCATCTCCATGAAGGAGTTTCTGTCCTCGAACAAGGTCTCCCTGGCCGTGATGCAGAAGCAGCTGTACGAGACCGCCCAGATGCAGTACCTGCCGTCGCCGCCGGCCCTGCATCATCACTATCATCATCGTCAATATCGTTATCCCGCGGCCACTCCACCGCCCCAGGCCAACAATAATAATACCATGAACAACAATAACAGCAACAACAACAGCAGCAATAATAGCGTAGCCAATAATCTGGCGACGCTGCAGGCCCGCAACAACGCCAACAACATGATGCTGAACAGCAGCAGCAACAGCGGCAACAACGGCAGCAGCAACAACAGTTGCTCGACTGGAGCCGTCGGTCCACTAGCCATAGCGATTGAAAAATTCGAGAGTTCCTGATTATTATCGCGATCGTACTTATACATTACAATAATATACGTAATGATAAATAAATATAATTTTTTCGCCCTCTTAACTGTGCACGCTGCCCCAACACCACACGTGGATTAAGAATCCCTCCACCTATTGTATAGCGCCTAAGTTATCGATTATATTTTTGATATAACTATGCCATACGAAAGACGGATATATAATTATATAATTAAAATAATAGATGTTTTATCTCTTGACGTTTACGCTTGTTAGCAATTAGGCCTTAATCTTTAAGTCTGTAATTCACTGCACATATAAATTATATAATATTGTGTCAAACCTAAATGTATTATTTCGTTGTTGTTGTTGTTTTTTTTTTTTTTTTTTGAGATAAGTTGAAAGAAATTAATAAATAGGGAAAAAAGTCTTACGTTCGCTTTTGTATACTTTATTTTATTCCATCATTTGCTGGGAATCGTTTGAACGTTTATTACACTCACACACAGCCACACTGACAGACAGACAAATAGGAATCGTCGTTTTTACATCCCATATAGTTGTTCGATCGCGTTTGCGATCGAGTTTTGAATGTTATTTTCTTTTTTTTTTGTTGTTGCTTCGTTTGTCATTTCTATTGCGAGGAATAGAGAGAGAGAAAAATCACTCGTTCTACGACACAGAGATTTTTTTCAATAACAACGAGATTAATTCTTTTTTTTTTCGTATATTTTTCTGTTTTTTATACTTAGAGATTCGATCACATCAAGTTTTTTTTTTAGTTGTTGTCCACTAAGTTATGTCCGCTTTTCCGAAAAGAGATCCGTGTATTAGCGAGTTAATTCAATATAATACTACTAAACCATCACATTTAATGAATCAAACTATAGAGAGAATTTCTATTCTCGTCGCAGTCAATGCGACACATTTACGTTAATGATTACTACAGCAACTATACCATCGTTATCTAATTACACATAGTGACTCGAAGGGGCTTTACCGTCTTCCAGCAAAACCGACACATATATAGAGATTTGCATAATCTTTATACGAATACGTGGGAAGGAGATTCCCTTAATTACACAAACTGACAACACAATTATTTCAATAAATCACATTTAGAGTCGACGACGTGCGCTACAATATTAGTTAGATAAGAAAGAGATTTCATACTGTTTTCAATTTGTAAACGAATTTGCTACACCTGCTTCTAAGCTGCAGTTATACTAAAATATTCGATATCTATTGTCAAAATGTCGTATATAGCTGCAATAGTGCCAAAAATAAGTAGAGAGACTATTCAAGCGGATCAAATTTATCAATAGCTTCAATGTACCGAATTCAAAACTATATATGTACAATCAAGCATGTGATCTTCGTGCCCTTTGATAAAATATCTCTTTTCACATCTTTCGTTCCCGTATACATTTATCATATATATGCAAGAACATATTCAACAAGTCTATAAGGTATTTTCTTTTGTTTTAATAACATTTATCATTTAAATCTTTGAAACTCGACACGAGATATAATATTGTAATATACGTCATAATTTTTCACATATTATTAGCGATATCTACGTACGCGAACATAGGTGCGAGTGCAACACATTAGTTCGAAGACTAGCTTCAACTTATCGCACAGCGTTAAAATTTTTTCTTTTATATAGGATACAATGACACCCTGATTTGCTTTTTTCTTCTCTAAAAATTATGTGTAATATATATATTTTTATTTATATATATCGAGTGTATAACGACAAAAAAGATATAGAGTGACGAGAAATCAGGGTGCACGGCGCTCAAAGGATGCTCAACATCCAAGAGCTAATCTCCCCCTTTTTTGTTTTTTATTCATATTTATATATTTATATAATATCATATACTCTCGTGTTCAGTATCAGGTACAATCATTTTTTTGTCGAACGAACCATCACATCTTTTTTTTTATAATAATATCAATTATTACAGAAATAATTTTTTTTTTGTTTGTTTAATTATTCAATTTTTCCATTCACATGTAAATGCGGTGTCTGCGATAATGGATGGTCAGTCTCGCGATGCACCACGGGGTGGAAAAAAGAAAATTTTATTTTTCTGCGGACACTGCAAGATGTTGATCGCGTGTCCGCGGCCCGAGGGCCTGACCCGCTAAAGTTACTTTTGCGGAGAAAATTCATCCCCAGCGATTTATTTTTTTGACAATAAAATCACTGTTACAAGGGATATTGTAATTTTTTCTCGGTCAACGGAAAGAATCATATCTCCCTCGCGAGAAAAATTAGTTAGCAGACAATGAGTGACGAAAACAAGAGCCGCGGAGAGCCGGGAAGCCCTCCGCTATCCAGATGTGACCTTTCAGCGCATGTCGCGTACTCGCACAAATTGAGTCGGATTCAAGAGCTCGAAGCCATTGTTATTTCCATTGGCGGGGCCATTGGCCACCGCGGCTAAATCGGAACTTACCCCGTTGACGCGCGCGACGTGCTGCTGCGGCTTCAGAAACGCCAATCCGCTCGAGTCGTTCAACGACTCGCTCTTGCACTCCGACGTCGTCGAAATGTTGCTGGGCTTGACGATCGAGTCGTTGCTGTTGCTGCTTGCGTTGTTGTTCTTGTCGTTGTTTTTATTATTGTTGTTGTTATTGTTAGCTGTTGAAGTTGGCGGCTGGTTTTGATTTTGTGGTGGACGGCTTCGCGGGCGGGGTATCTGATCGGCGGGCTCCATGAGACTAGAATGCTTCTTGCGTTGATGCTGCAGAAGCTTTGCCTGTGAACAAATTTGCATTGTGAACATTTAATTCTCTCTCTGATGTTCGATAATTTTTTATTGTTACTCACTTTGCTTGCATACTGTTTGTGGCACCATTGGCAACCCTGGGGAGCAGTCTTGATGCTGCCAGCAGCCTGACTGAAGGTTGGATTCGGCACACCTGGTATATCGTATTCCTTGTTCCGATTGCTCGGGGGTAGAGCTGCGCCCGGATGATTTTTCATAATGTGCGCTTTGCGTTTGCTGCTACTTTTGTACACCTATACGAATCAACGAGATGACGATTGGTTACAGTCTGACGAGTCTCTTTTAATTTAAAAACTCGTCGAACCTACCTTGTCACAATATTGACAGTAATAATCACGGGTCTGTCGAAGAATTGGCAAACTGAGTTCGGGGACCGAGTCGGGTGGGACGTCGGGATGACGTTTGGCTAAATGATTGACTAGCATGCCTCGACGCTTGAAGCCAACTTGACAGCGACGACATTTGTAAATGAAGCGATCGCAATCCACGAGGTTCGTCTGCACAAAAGAATAGTAAAAATTAAGTACTGCGAGTCTGCGCAAGTCGTGTTCGAAATTGAGAGTCGACGATTACTTTTGGAGTTGATTTTTTGGCACGATTATTCGATGATGCTTGGTCCTTGCTTACTTTTGGCGAGTAGTGCACGCGTGTAACGTGATCTTTCAGCTTGTCCTTTCGTTTGAATTGCTTGCCACAGTTGGCACATTGAAACTCCCTGCGTAGAATATCAAATTACATGTAAGTTTATATTACATTAGTCAATAAAAAAAATGATTAATCAGTAAATGTACCTGCGATCGGAATGCTTCAACAAATGCATTCGTAATTTGTCAGCAGCGGGGAAACATTTCAAACAAAACTGACATTCGTGCTTCCGATCGAAGTGATGTGATCTAGCGTGTTTGCGAGTCAGAGCGTAACTATTGAAGGATTTCGGGCAGTGTGGGCAGGTAAAGGTTTCATCCTGATTGAGGTGAGTTTCGGAAAAATCTTTCAATGTCAACACACTACCAAACGCCTCTTCGCATACCAGGCATTCAATCGTTGGCTTATCTTCTAAAAATCACAAAAAAAAAGTCATAAATATGAGCTCAAACGTAATTTTTTACAATAAAAGCTTACTTTGATGGGTTTTCAAGTGTCGGGTGAGAGAAGAATTGTTCAGAAATGTTTTGAAGCAAATATTGCATGTGTGTGCGTTTTTATTTTTTATTTTGTGTGCCAGGCAGTGCTGATCAAACTTTGATTTGGAGGTAAAATTTTTCAAGCAGATCGTGCACTGGTTGATGCTTGATGTGATTTCATCAATTATGGAATCTACACCGTTAATTTGATCTGATTGGCTAATTTCTTGCTTCATAAATTCGAATTTAGAGTTTTCTGAGTTGGTATTTTCTTTTTCTTCTTTTTGCGCTTTAATAAATCCATTGAATAGCTGTTTGCAATCACTTTTTAAAAATTTTTCATCAATAAAGCTCATATCATCATCATCATCCTCAAAGTCAAGGTATTTTCTGTAAAGATAGAAAATTTTAAACAAATTGCTCTTTAAATAATTTTTATAAAAGTTTTGGTACTAACTCAAAAGATATACAAGCAGCTTTCCGTTTTCTATGTAATTTTGTCTCGTACATATGATCCTCGTGGATTTCGTGCTTTATTTTGATGTCTGTCAATTCGATCTTTTCACTTTCTGCATGCGATTGAGTACAAGAATCGGAGTTCTTGTCTAAAAAAATGCAATAAAAGTTCAGTACGTTTCTTTATATAATGACAAAATTTACAACATTTATATAAATTCAAATATGTACCTAATAATTTTTTAGGAAGAATTTCCAGTACTTTAAGATTTCGACGTTTTCCATATTCTGCACTGGGACCAGCCCTTAATTCTTCACCTGGATTGATGTTTCGAGTGGATAAAAATATTATACCTCCATTGCGTTGACATATCACCAAATTTTGTTCCTCATAATTTTTAGCTGGTCTCACAAAACGCATCCAATTTGAAGTTTCTAGAAAAAAACCGATGTGTTATTTAAACTGGCTCTTTGCGAAAAAATTATGATACTTACTTTCATCTGTAACATCGATGCGTTTGAACACACCGTCGACTTTTGATTCTAGTAGCAATGGTAATCCTTCTATTTGGGATCCATCGTACGGACATAAAATCCCCTCGATCGGTCCAAATTGCGTGCACCGACGAATACTTTTTTTCGCAAAGATACCAAATTCTGTGGAGCTTTTATTTTCCTGAGGTGAGAGTTTTTCCATAGACAAATACAAACTTGGCAATGTTGCGATTGCGCGTGAAGGAACTGGTTGATCGGCGATTGTGCATACGCTGAGTAGATTACAATCAACTGCATCGGTGCAGGTACTATCACAGTCTTCATACCCTAAAGATAAATAATTATTAAATGAATGTTTATAATTAAAAAGCCCTTTTCGTTTTTTTATTTACGTACATAGATTATTTCCATCAATCTGATCTCTGGACCAATTAACATCTTTTTTAACTAAATCATAATTATGCTCTCTCTGCCCAGAGAGTTTATTGTAACTTTTCACTGGTGATATTTGTGCGTTGGTTTCTTCATCAATTTCATGTGGTAAAATTGTTTCAGCATCTTGACCACAAGTAAGACTAGAGTTTAATTTTATTCCATTCATTATACTAATTTGTTCCTCTTGCATTGCTAGGAAATCCCTTGTGAGAGCTAAGTCAGATCCTGATATTTCTGATAAAATAAGGGGATTGGTAGTTGTTTCCAATTCAGCACCAGAATCTGAAATACATTTAATAAATTAAAAACTGAAACTATAAAATTAGTATGATTAAATAAAAAAAACTATTACTTTGAATAAGCATTAGCTCGTTTCCAACACTTGTAACTAAACCATCACTTGTACTGTCAGTGAAGTCCTGAGAATTATCGCTCTGCGATAGGGTAGATGAAGTGGAGCTTTGTGGAAGTCGAGTAGTGTAACCATTGTTTATTCTCACAGCTGCTTCCGATGTTGATATAAGTGGAGAAGCGGGTTCCTGCATGACAGCAACTGGATTATTGAATGGTGAAGAAGGCATTGGCACTGGGGTTGGTGAATATCTAGCTGCTGAACTCATATTAGGATCATGGGGACTGACACGGTGTTCAAAATCCGATAGCGGTGAACTAGCTCGTGACAAAAATGGAGCCTCATTGAACGGGAAAATTTTTCCAAAATCCTTAGCTTGATCATCAATATATTCAACCTAGAGGTAAAATTATTCATGAAACAGACATTAACACTCAAAAACAATCATGTACAACAATAAAAACGCTTTGCTCTAGTTAAAGATACAGATGACCTATTTAAGATTTATCATTTGAAAAACAGGACAAAAATTGGAAAAAAAATTCAACCGTCAATAAATCAAAAAACGTTAATAAAAAAACAAAAACAATAATTTTTAAAATGAAAAATAACAACAATGCATAGGAAATAGCGCGCGACTCACTGTGAGGAACAGAAGCTTATTGCTGATGAGTTGCTTCTTATTATTATTATTGACGGAGACGGAATCGGAAAAAGTCGACGAGGTGACGATGTTGTTGTCGTCGCACGGCCAATTAGTCTCCTGGCAAACCTTGTCGATGATGGCCATGTCCATGGGGTCGCTCGCGAACGCGCTGCTGGTCTCGAGCAAACTCATGCAGCAAGACGACGTTCTCTGGTCCATAGCCCACAGCACAGCCACGCTACGAGCTGTCAAAGTGCGAGCTAAATGCCACTACCAGCCGAATAATCAGCAGCCATCGTGTGGTGCGATGGGAAATTGAAATTTCGTCGTCGCTCGCTCGCGCGCGTATCCCTTTGTCTTCAAACGGAGCTGCTGCTCGTAATAATCAACGCAGAGTCGCAGCAGCAGCAGCGTGTCGAGTGGTGAGCGAACATAATAGCCTTTACGTATATCTATATCGTTATGTATATATATCTCGCTCTGCTCTGCTCTGCTGCGTGCAAGAGTGTGTCCTGGCGCGCGCAAGGGGGGTTGCTCGGGGGCGTACACTGACCTGGTTGCGGACTGGATCTCGCTTATTTCTTTCGCGCGCTGCTGGTTTCGCACCACTGCCTGCTGACCCAACTCTCTATCTCTCTCTCTCTCTCTCTCTCTCTCTCTCTACCTACGTACTCTCCCCCGCTGCAGCTGCAGCGTCTATCTGGGCACAAAACTTTTTTTTTCTCTCTCGCACGCACTCGCGTTAATTAATCAACAACAACAAAATCAGCACCAGTCGATCACTATTACAGAGTAGCGAGTGTCTCGCGCGCGCGCGATAGCTGCCCAGCAGCCACAGCTACAGATACGCTGCAGCAGCGCGTGTGCGAGCTCCCCGATCGCTTGATAGCTACTGCTAGCCTAGGCTGCGCGTTTTCGTCAACACACAGTCACAATCGACTTTCGCACATCGCTGACACGCAGCAGCGTCAAGCGGTGCTCATTCCCGGGATATGCCGTGCTTGCAGTCCTGCGCTAAAATTCGCGGAGGCTGCTGCTACTGCTGCTATCTGGGGGTTTTGGTTAGGGACTCTAGGCCAGTTCTTGATCTAGGGGGGAGGAGAGAAATTTCGCTCTCGTCGCAGTCTCTCTGTGCGTGATGTGTCCCGATGCTCATTCAGCTCGCGCAGATCTTGCGTCAATGAGAGTCACTGCTGCGCCAAAGCTGAGCTCTTTATTATTTATACGTGTATACATGCGCGACCATTGTAACGCACTTATTAATCGACGTCGAAGATTCGAATTTGTAAATCCGAGCTTCGAAGATTTTTTTGACGGAATTGCCTTTACGAAAATTACAAATACAAGCTCGAATCTCGTTTTATCGTCTGCTAGCTTTTGTTTGGGGTCTCTAGAGCTAGTAGTCAGTAAATTTCATAATCATAATGATTCGCCTCGCACATGCTCGATACACGGCGGCGGCTTCTGCTGCTGTCTGCTGTCAATAACAGACGAGCGATACACGTACAGCGAATTAACACCACAAGTTAGCGTCTCCCGCTGCGATATTGATAACAAAGCGTCAACTTGAACAATATTGCATTACGTCCACGACCGCACGAAGTTTGACCAGCGTCAAGAGAGTTTATATAGTTGTTTTTTTAGTAAAATCTAGTACACAATGCAACGTTGTTTGCATAGCGACAAGTATCTGAGGATGTTGGCCATGCCAGATCCGTCAAAGATACTGAAGGAAATAAACATTGGTTTCGTGGGAGGTGGAAATATGGCTCAGGCCATTGCTTTTGGATTGTTGAAGAAGAGTATGGACTGACTTTTTATTCAACTTTTTCATTAATTCGCTTACAAATAATTGGCATTAACCTTTGTTTTGATTTATAGAATGTGTAAATCCTGAAAATATATGGGTTTCGTCAAGAACAGAGGAAACTCTGAACAAATGGAAAGAATTCGACAGTAATATTCATACAACCCTCAACAATGCTGACGTCATTGAGAACTGTGAATACATATTTTTAGCTGTAAAGCCTCACATTTTAGTAGATGCATTAAAGACTTGTGTACCGCAGGGTAAAGATAAACTCCCTCAAAAACTTTTTATATCAGTGCTAGTTGGAACAACGCTAGAAGTATTAACTAAGGTAAGCAAGCTAAATTTTAATTTAGAAAATTTTAATTTCTCCAAGAGTTTATGGATGATTTTTGTACTATAGGAATTGAAAATTCTGAATGAAAATCCTTCAGTTATAAGATCTATGCCCAATACTCCGTTGATGGTTTCTGAAGGGATTACTGTGTATTGTTGCTCAAATACTAGTAAAGAAGATGAAATTATAGTCAAGTTATTATTTTCTATACTTGGTTTATGTCAAGACATTCCAGAATCGTTAATGAACAGTGTTGGCGGTCTTAGTGGTTCAGGTCCAGCATATGTATGTTTTTAATGAATTTTGTACTTAAACTCATAACTTAATAAATAATAATAATAGTGATTTTTATCTAATAGGCATACATGATAATTGAAGCCTTAGCTGATGGAGCAGTTAGAAAAGGGGTTCCTCGGGCACTGGCAAATAAATGTGCAGCTCAGGTGTTGGTTGGTGCCGGCAGGATGGTCTTGGAAACTGGCAAACATCCTGGACAGTTAAAGGACGAAGTATGTTCTCCCGGTGGTTCTACTATAACGGGAATTCACGAAATGGAGCGTGGTGGCGTCAGGTGTGTAGTCAAAAATTATTTCAGCTCGATTTCTGATAGAAATTAACGTCGATATACTTTCAGGGCCTCGATGATGAATGCCGTCGAAGCTGCGGTTGGAAGATCAGACGAACTTACAAATTCTAAAAAGTGAATTTAATAAGCAATCCGACAATATATAAATGAATTTAAATTAAAAAGTATATTTACGCCGTAACGTACACAAAATTCATATTAAATTTTGTATATGCTGCAGCTACTGGCTAGGCGTACTTTTTAAATTATAACTTGCGTACTTTTTATAAAAATAAAATATTATGAAATTAAAAGGAACGATTGAACTTTGCTAGTAATAATTTGGTTGTCGTTAGACGATCTAGTTAAACCGTTGAGAAAATTATCGATTCTTAGCTCTCACTGGAGGTCCGCGTATTATAACTGCACATGATCGTTTTGTTCCGATCGAAGTGCGAAGGCAGAAAAGAAACGGAATTGCACTCAATGTAAGTATAACGAGGACCGCGAGCTAAATCACGTACGCATATATATATGAGAAACGGATCTTCACAAAAGCTACAAGAGGGAAGTGGCTACCTGATGCAGCGAGCTTGTTAAAAACTTCAAACAAATTTTACTTCTTTTTCTCTTTTATTCATACAAATGTACGTATACTTCACTCGAGAGAGAGAGAGAGAGAGAGAGAGAGAGAGGAAGGAAGGTAAGGAAGTAAGGAAGGAAGTAAAAAATGCCACTGCGAGTTCGGTTCCACAGATAATCGCATATCCGAACAATGAAGCTCTGGGCCACATTAGCCGATTTCCAAAGTTAGCGTGACTCACATGTACGCAGGGCCTCTAAGTATGATCACAGAGTCGTTTTATTGTCGGTCGGTCGCGCGCCACAGTTAAAAAAGAGCATCGCTGAGCGAAGTTAATACGGCCGATATAGATATAGAAGTAGCGGTGGCCTATACTCGACGGAGAGAGAGAGAGAGAGAGAGAGAATCGGTGAATGAAAAGGCGCGGAACATAAGTAGGTAGGCAGGGAGGTTTTACACGGTAGCACGCACGCGAGTATAGCATACATGTAACCAGGTGTGCAGAGAAGATAGAATGCATATGTATGCGTGCATGCGTACACACTATAATGTAGCTGCATATATGAACGATTCCATAAAATAAACCTGGGTTGAAATTTTCGTCACTCGACGCATATAGTAGAGGTTGATAATTGTTCATTGAGATCTCAGAAAGGCTGCCGGGAAATGCGTGAACAACAGAAATCTCAATTTTTTATTTGTCCTTAGATACTTATGTGTTCAAGAAGACGAAAAATCCCGCATTACGTACTTTACGTCAATGTATTGGCTTTCCGGTCCGAAATGGAATAGACCGTGCAAAAACGTACAAATTGAATGAAATATTACCGATGAAATATTTTTCCATCATACAAATGTACGTTATTGATGTATTTTTTGACACTGAATCCGAAGCTGAGGTAGACAACATCGAAAACCTATAATTCACCCCTGTAATGAGAAGAAAACTGCCTCTTTGCCTCACGCGATCGATTTTTATTTACTTGAATGGTGTACCTCAAATGTATCAAAATCAAGTAATAATACTGTAAAAGTGGATTTTCCTATCTAAAAACCGAAATTTGGAAAGATTTATTGGCGCGCAAACGTATTGGAGGTTGCGCGGGAAAATTAACGAACAACATAGGAGAGCTGTCCTAATATTCCGATGTTTACGTCGTCCGCCGGGGCATAGCCTGACCTCCGTCACTCCGTGTGTTGCTCAGTGTTTTGGCGAACTAACGCGGTTTAACACAAACGACTGAGCTGAGCCGCTGAGCTGAACGAGCGCGCTTTTCGAGGAGATCACAGTTTTTCAAAACAAAGCGAGCACAGCGCAGCGATCTTCGCCAGTTTTTCAGTGTGTAGCTGGTGTGATACACGTAATATCATCTCAAAAAGATTAATTGCGAGATGCAAAGTGAGAAAGATGGAATTCACTAATACACTTCATTGTGACATCAGGTAATTTTCATTTTTCGAAAAACTAAATTACAATGTTATTATAAAATTATGACTTGATCTAATTTGGGTTATAACAGAGTGAAGGAGGAGCCTTGCGATGTGTCTCTCGAGGAAAATTATGGTGAAATGATTGACGAGAAATCTGATCTTGAAAACTTTCTACTCTTGCCATTTTCGACAGGAAATTCAGTAAGTGTTGACAATTATACGTAACTTGTACTTACTCTGATTATACGTAAATTGTATTTAATTTTTTAACAGGCTCGTAAGCTTCCAAAATGTGACGTGAATCGTAAAAGTGAACTTGATGACGGAGTTGAAATAGTTGTTGAATGTGAAGACGTGAAGCCCGACAAGAACTTATTAACAGTTAAAAAAATTGACGATGACTTTCAATATCACTTGCTGGGTGAAAAAGATAGCAAAGGCTATAAAATTCAAAACATAATCAAAATAGAATCCGCGGAAAAAGTGAATCAGGAATTTGATGGTGATGCTGCAGAAGAATCGAATTTTAATTTTGAGTGTGAACTTGTCGAAAAAAATAAAAAAAGGGGAATTAGTGAGTTAAGTGAATCAGGAATTTGATGGTGATGCTGCAGAAGAATCGAATTTTAATTTTGAGTGTGAACTTGTCGAAAAAAATAAAAAAAGGGGAATTACTGAAAAGCTTACAACCAACACATTTGAGATAAACAGAAAGAATTTATCAACTAAGGGTAATCTGGATAGACATGTCAAAACGCTTGGAAAGACATTCGCACAGAATAGTCATCTCAAAAAACCCATTGATAAGGCCCATATTGGTGACGCATTTATGCGTGATAGATGCCAAGAGGCGTTCATAAGGAAATGTAATCTTCTATCCCATATTGATTCAGTGCATAATAGTGTTAAACATGCATGTGATATTTGTGGAAAGAACTTCAGACTAAAAAAAAATCTTAAAGCTCACATCGATTCGTCGCATAATTGTATCAAATATACATGTGATATTTGTGGAAAGTCTTTTACTCAAAAAGAGTCTGTTAAAGGCCATATTAATTTGGTGCATAATGGTGTCACCCACATAAGTGTGCATAATGGTGTTAGACATGCATGTGATATTTGTAGAAAAAAATTCAAACGCAAAAGAAGTCTCAAAGTTCACACCGATTCGGTGCATAATAGTATCAAACATACATGTGATATTTGTGGAAAGTCTTTTGCTCAAAAAGGGTATCTTAAAATCCATATTAATTCTGTGCACAATGGTGTCACCCACACATGTGATGTATGCGGCAAGACATTATCAAGAAAATTGTATCTCCAAATCCATATCAGTACGGTGCACAGTGATATCACACATGCATGCAATATTTGTGGTAAGAACTTCAGACTAAAAAGAAGTCTTGAAGCTCACAGCGATTCAGTGCACAAAAGTATCAAATATACATGTGATATTTGTGGAAAGTCTTGTACTCAAAAAGAGTATCTTAAAAGCCATATTAATTTGGTGCATAATGGTGTCACCCACACATGTGATGTATGCGGCAAGACATTATCAAGAAAATTGTATCTCCAAATCCATATCAGTAAGATGCACAAAGGTTTCACACATGCATGTGATATTTGGAAAGTCTTTTACTCAAAAAGAGTTTGTTAAAAGTCATATTAATTTGGTGCATAATGGTGTCACTCACATAAGTGTGCATAATGGTGTTAGACATGCATGTGATATTTGTGGAAAAAACTTCAAACACAAAAGAGGTCTCAAAGTTCACACCGATTCAGTGCATAATAGTATCAAACATACATGTGATATTTGTGGAAAGTCTTTTGCTCAAAAAGGGTACCTTAAAATCCATATTGATTCTGTGCACAATGGTGTCACCCACACATGTGATGTATGCGGCAAGACATTATCAAGTAAATCTAATCTCCAAACCCGTACGTCCTCCGTACTGATCTCCATATCAGTACGGTGCACAGTGATATCATACATGCATGCAATATTTGTGGAAAGAACTTCAGACTAAAAATAAGTCTTAAAGCTCACGTTGATTCAGTGGGTCACTCAAGCATTTCAACTTAATTAACGTATATAATTACATGTTTACATGACTAATTAAAACTTAGCTAAATTCTGCAAGCTTTGTTTCTCGGCTCACTATTATGAATCGGTTTATAACTGTTTGTGCTATTTGCGCATATCAATCTTTTAAATTTGAATTTTTGAGAGTTGCATTTTCCAAGTCGAGGTTTTTTCTCAGCATAGTTTAACATTCAGTTCCGACTATTAAATGCCACTTTTCTGAATTTTAGGCATTCCGTGTCCTAAAGCAAATAAGAGAGTCTCCGTCAACATGGAAATAGCTTATAAAAAAAGTACCTATCGAAATTTCCATTCTTACTTCATTTTTTGATATTTTTGGGACTTCTATATACAATTTTCAATATCCCTTTCCCCCGTAAAGTACATGAATTATAATCGCGATCGTAGCTTCGAATAGCCATACGATTTTTTTCATAGAATCGCCCATATATAGACGTCGGACTGAGTTTAAGGGATGAGCCGCCAGATGTTTATAGGCATGTATTGTAGAGTATATAGACTCCCTCTCTCTCACTCACTCCAAAGCTTATGCTTATATACCTGAAGGCACAAGAATTGTCGATGTGTATCGCGGGCATACTATAATATAGTCCCCGCGCGCGCGGAGGTGGCTGCATCAGCGGCGGCGGCACGCGCCTCGTTCGAGTACATCACAGAAGTCATTCTTGCGCGGTTCGTCGAAAAGTGCACACACACAACACATGCAACGTAGTGATCGGTGGTGGCTGCGGCGCCTATCGTTCAACGACGACACATCGTCATGGCATTGATCCAGGCGCATCATCAACGTCCAAATTCATCCTATACCGATCATCAGTGCGACGCGACGATGGTCTTCGCGAATAATCAGCAGCAGCAGCAGCAACCTCAGCAGCAGATGTACACGTCGCCGCCGTACACGCCACCCAAGTATCATGGAGATTTTATTAACGATACGACGACGACGACGACGACTACGGCACTGCTGCTGTTGGACGGCGGTAACACGACCGATTACGCTCAACACAGGTAGGTATGCAGTGAGCGATCGATTTAAGATACAAAACTTACAGAAGTTTACCGTTTTTACAGATACGACAACAACTATTCTAGCGATTACACGCAGATCAGGATATACGAGGATCAGAGCTCGCAGGATTATAACGGGGTGACGACGTCGGCTCATGCGGCTTTGATGCACAGATGCTACGAGACGCCGCCTCAGGATCCGATCGGTAACAACAACAACAACAATAACGTCGAGGATGACATGATTCTGCTCGGAGGCTGCGGCGGCTACGGCGACGATCGGCAGCAACCACTCGGAACAGGTTGGGACGATTTGGAACGAGGAGTCAACATTGCGACAATCGTGAGTGAGATCGTTGATTTTTACAATATTGGTACAATACACCGAGTGTGTGCACACGCTTAATTCTCGCACAGCTCATTAAACTTGGAAAAATCCACCAACAAAAAAAAATCTCGCAAAAATTCCAGAAATCATCGGCAGCGACGGCGAACAGCAGCAACAGGTCGCCGCCGATGACGTTCTACGAGTCATCTTGCTCCGGTCCCGAGTACAACTGCAGCAGCAGCGCCAACAGCAGCACCAATAATATTTGCACGACGCCGCCGAGTTCCCGCAAGAGGCGACGCTCATCCCGTGGAAATAATACCGCCGGTGGTGAACTGCCACCCTCGCCGAGCGTACTCAAGCGTCGTCGTCTTGCGGCAAACGCGCGCGAGCGACGCCGCATGAACGGCCTCAACGACGCGTTCGACAAGCTGCGCAAAGTCGTGCCGGCCCTTGGCGCCGATCACAAGTTGAGCAAGTTCGAGACTCTGCAGATGGCACAGACGTACATAGCGGCCCTCTGCGATCTGCTCGAGCAGCATCATCGCGGCGAGAATACGTGATTCGAGACAATTGGATTATTCATTAATTATTTCATAATCGTTGCCATTAATTCAGTGCCTATAACATTTTCAAACTCGTATTAATTCGAACGGGATATCCTGATCAGTGTGTGTTCCTATAAATTATATTCTTATAAATACGCGTTTGTAACGTTAAACAAAAAAAAATACTCATGAGCTGGCGCGCGCAGTGTTGAGAGAAGTTTGATTAAGTGACGTTTTTTATCAGTCAAAGACAATATTAATGTGTTATGTATAGAGCATCGCGAGTGCGCGCGCGAAAAAGAAAACACGATCATCCTCGACGACACGACTGTGCCACCTCGTAAACTTTAATGTATGTAATTTAAAAGAATGTAATAATTTCTACGTTGATATTATTATACCGGCTTCAGCATCTTAAATAACCAAAGAAATTGAAATGAAAAATAAAGGGAGCGTATTTTTTGCAATAAATACAGTATTTATGTACGAAAAAAAACTTGAGAAAAAAGAAAGAAGTGTGGCTATATATGTCTTGCGTTCATCTCTCTCTCACAAAAAAATGCCCCGCGATGACAATACGCGTATATGTTTTCTTTTTCTTCCGTATATAATAATATAAAGCCGCAGATAATGTGGCGCGTGCTGCATCACGCAACGACTGCAGTACATACACGTTTTATATTGTGCATCATACAGCAGCGGCGGTCGCGTGCCGTTACGCATCCCTGACCTGTAGGCACCAACTGTCCGTGTTATAGTACACAGGCCCGTGAGGCTCGCTACTAAAATATACAGAATAAAAAGACGTTCGAGAGTTTGGATCCAGGTATATAGAGAGATCGCAGCTTTTATAATTATTATGCCCCCGCGCCGCAAGATTCCTATCGCCTATTTACTTTCTTTCCTCCTTCGTATATAAGACCCTCAACGGACGATGAATAATTAGCTGCTGCTGTGCCCCCCTTCGAGCTTTAACGAGCTTTTCATACGTGTATAATATTGCGACGCTCGAGGGGTGCAACAAGTCCGTAGCAGCAGCAGTTATAACGTCGCACGCGCCGCGACAATTGTCGTCTTGCTTGAGGAGTCATCCCCTCAACCCCTCTCTGGGAAAAATATTTTTAGCATATAAATGCCTGTATATGTAGTACGGAGGAGCGAGTGCGCGAAATCGTTGAAAAAAAAATAACACTACGCATTGAATTCAAAAAGTGACCACATGGCAGCATGAGCAGCGGGAACGACCAACGTCAGAAAGCTAATGAGAGGTTTACTGGTGAACCTGAGGGGCGTGTAACCATTTTATAATATACGTATATTACGCAGTGGCGCGCGCCAACTATTCACTCTTCTTACGCGTCATCTGTTGCTATTCGGCGATTCGCATTATACATTAGGTATATTTTTTTACGTGCGTTTCCGCACCCCCTCGAGTTTTTTGATCGACTGTACGCGCGCGCGTGTGTGTGAGAGCCGAAGCGTGACGGTGACAAGCACGTCTAAAGTGGGATTTTAACGATTCTTTTATTATAGAAAATATCGCGCGCGCTCGAGCGATGCGCTTGCTGATTCTCGAAGTTCGAAACCCCCTGACCGATTGCGAAGTTGCGATTATCCATACCAATTTCCTTATTTTACTTTTTTGATCGGCGATCGGTTGGATGGTATGCCCAATCTAATTCTGTCCAGTCTAACCGAATTAGATTGGGTCTAGTGTACACGCACATCATTATATTTACTTTTATGCGTTTAATAAGTTACCGAGTGCCGCGCTTAGTACAATTTGACATTGCGGCGCTCTTTTGTATGATAGCTTTATATTTTTAATAAAAAAAGTTTTTTAGTAAATATGTTTATTCATGTACAGTTCAACCCATCTTCATTTATACATAACGATATTTAATCTGATTGTATCTCGCAAATTATTAGCTATCGGTATTGTAATTGCAATATTAGGTAGCATTCAAAAACTTTACGGTATAGCAAGTATCGTGAAATTATTGGACCGTTTAGCTGATTTTGAAACAACATGACACATTACAACACTAAAATATATGTATGTAAAATTTTAAAAATCTGAGCAAGTTTTAGTGAGCACGTGCTTTAAGCGTGGAGCAATTATTGAAGGATGGTGAAGGCATTGAGTCTCGTAGATACTCGACAATTTTTAACGATCTTTAGTCGATTTTTCAAAAAACTTGACTATATGATGGAGGTATAATGACTCTGACGAACACTCATAGAGTTTCAATTTTCAACTATATTTTTAAAATTTTTTAAATTATTAGTATGTTATGTAAACATGATATCACGATAAGCTACTGTAATGTATGCAACAAAATATTTTAAACTAGACTATGTAACAAGCCTTACTGATTAATGCGTGATTACTTCACACCTACAGAATAATGAAAAACAATATTCAAAGGAGAAATTTCACTCAGTAAGCAAAAACAAGACTCATCAAAAGTATTATTTACCATAAAAAAATACCTTCTACTTCTGAAGACTTTCTATTTAGAATCATACTTGTCTAAACATGTTTTGATTTTTTTTATAACTATACACGAGGTAATAGTTTTCTTTTTCATTAAAATAAATAGAAACACAACATAATTTTTAGAAAATGATATTTATTATCATCTAAATCTTTACTTCTACCTTGTTAAAGATATGTTTACACAGATTTACACGCCACAAGCTATTTGCACACATTTACATACTATAAGCTAACTAAGAAAGATTAGTATCAAACTTTCCGATTGCCATTGAAAAATGGGTTATTGTCAAAATTGGTGTACTTTCCGTAGCAACACAGATTCACTGTGGCGTTCGTGCGAGGTGCTCGTAAACAACGCATTTACAAAACAACGCTCTGTCTGTCACTCGGCACGAGTACGACCACGCTGACAGCTAGCGACGCGGTGCTTCTTGTCGGCAGCCCACGTAACTATAGCTGTTAGCCAGCGGCCCGGCCAGTGTGTGTTGTTGTTGAGTGTTGTTTCGGCACATCAGTCTTCTTTAGTTGGGGCACTCAAAACCCGTTTATTTACGTTTTGTGCAGTTAGAATCTCGACGATATCCTCATCATGGAGAAAGACAAGAGCACCATGATCGCTATGCTTCAGCTTCTTAGGAAGTATAACTTCAAAGTAAGTAAAAAAAAGCCAAAACATTGGAGTGACATAAATTCTAACCACACTTTATGGCGTTGTTTAAAATTCGTGTTTTTACTAAATTTATCCTTATTTTTCATTAGGAAACTTCTGAATTGTTCAGAAAAGAAGCCAATATCGACGAGTCCGAAATAGCAGAGCTTAAACCCAGTAGTACCGAAGTTGAGAGTGTTCTATCAGCTTACAAAGATGATTGGGAACCTACACGGTATGACAAAGCTTATACAGAGTTACAAAAGTTTGTTGAAAGTTCTTTGGATATTTACAAGCACGAGATGGGAACAATATTGTATCCTGTACTTGTACACATGTACTTGGAGATGGTGTACCAAAATCACTCTGAAGAAGCTCAAAGCTTATTGGAAAAACATAGTCGAGGAATAGAGGATTATTATCAAACGGAATTGAAACAATTGTCTCAAATAACTAAGAGAGAGCACTTGGCTGAAAATGAACTAGCTAACACATTCAAGTAAGTTTTAATTCTTTATGCAATTGTGTACTATTTGGAATATTCTTAATAATTATTAACTGATATCATTTTCTATCATTTTATTAGAACGCAGCAGTTCAACAGAAGGATATCTCGAGATACTTTATCAATCTTAAAAAGATTTTTGGGAGAAGAAAAACCAAATAATCATTTATTAATGAAAATTGTATCAGCACACGTAAATTTTGATATCTATGAAGGAGTCGCAAGAAGTAAAACTCAAATTGAAGCAACTGCTGGCTCATTAATTGGAGAAGCTTCAAGAACAGATAATAAAGCCAAAGTTTATTATGGACTTTTAAAAGAGCAAGATGTGGGACCTGTTCCAATTGCTACCGAAGATGAAGATGAAGAAGTTGGTACTGATGGAGATTATAGACCTAAAAAGAAGAAAACAAAAAAAGATAATATCTTTTCAAAAAAAACAAAATCTGATCCTAATGCTCCATCATCGACAAGGATGCCATTACCCAACTTGAGGGACATTGATAAAATCGAAAAAAGAAAAGCAATGAAAGAAGCTCTTAAAAGAGTTACATTAGGCCCAGATTCTTTGCCGTCAATTTGTTTCTACACTTTGTTAAACTCTGTTAACACAGCTATTTGTGCAGAAGTATCTGAAGATTCAAGCCTCCTATCAGTAGGTTTCAGTGATTCAACCATTAAAGTATGGAGTTTAGTGCCTCAAAAACTAAAGAAGATGAAAGATGCTGAACAACTTGCGGATGTTTTGTGTGAGTCTGACGATGTTTTAGTTAGAATGATGGATGATAAAACAGCAGAAACTGTTCGTACTCTGTATGGACACAGCGGACCTACTTACAGTCTCTCATTTAGTCCAGATAAAAGCATACTGTTATCTTCCTCTGAGGATGGGACAGTGAGATTATGGTCACTTCATACGTGGACCTGCTTAGTTTGTTACAAAGGTCATATTTTTCCTGTATGGTCAGTAAAATTTTCACCGCATGGATACTACTTTGCTACTGGATCACATGATAAAACTGCAAGATTATGGGCTACTGATTCACACCAACCATTACGAGTATTTGCTGGACATCATGCTGATGTGGATGTTGTTCAATTCCATCCTAATTCTAATTATATAGCATCTGGATCTAGTGATAATACTGTCAGATTGTGGGATTGTACTACTGGTGGTCAAGTTAGATTAATGACGGGACACAAAAATTCAATTTACGCATTGACCTTTTCTATGGATGGAAGAGTTTTAGCTTCAGCTGGGTGTGACGGTAGAGTTTTACTCCATGATCTTGCACAAGGTCATTTAGTTGCTGCTTTAAGTAGTCACACTGCAGGCGTATATTCATTAACGTTCAGCAGAGATGGTACCCTTTTGGTGTCTGGTTCTCTGGACTGTTCTATAAAAGTGTGGGATTATACAAAATTATATGACGATTTAAATGTAGAGGACGCCAACGTGTCACATAATCCAGACGTAAAAACTTGTACGGATACTTATTTGTTGAGAAGTTATGGAACAAAAAGTACACCAGTTTTGACAACCCATTTCTCAAGAAGAAATTTAATGTTGGCAATCGGAAAGTTTGATGCTAATCTTTCGTAGTTAGCTTATAGTATGTAAATGTGTGCAAATAGCTTGTGGCGTGTAAATCTGTGTAAAAATATCTTTCATAAGGTAGAAGTAAAGATTTAGATGATAATAAATATCATTTTTTTAAAATTATGTTGTGTTTCTATTTATTTTAGTGAAAAAAAAATTGTTATCTTCCGTATAGTTGATAAAAAAAATCAAAACATGTTTACACAAGTCTAAATAGAAAGTCTTCAGAAGTAGAAGGTTTTTTTTATAGTAAATAATACTTTTGATGAGTCTTGTTTTTGCTTACTGATTGAAATTTCTCAATTAAATATTGTTTTTCATTACTCTGTAGGTGTGAAGTAACCACGCATTAATCAGTAAGGCTTGTTACATAGTCTAGTTTAAAATATTTTGTTGCATACATTACAGTAGCTTATCGTGATATCATGTTTACATAACATACTAATAATTTAAAAAATTTTAAAAATATAGTTGAAAATTGAAACTCTATGAGTGTTCGTCAGAGTCATTATACCTCCATCATATAGTCAAGTTTTTTGAAAAATCGACTAAAGATCGTTAAAAATTGTCGAGTATCTACGAGACTCAATGCCTTCACCATCCTTCAATAATTGCTCCACGCTTAAAGCACGTGCTCACTAAAACTTGCTCAGATTTTTAAAATTTTACATACATATATTTTAGTGTTGTAATGTGTCATGTTTCAAGATCAGCTTAAACGGTCAAATAATTTCACGGTACTTGCTATACCGTAAAGTTTTTGAATGCTACCTAATACTGCAATTACAATACCGATAGCTAATAATTTGCGAGATACAAACAGATTAAATATCGTTATGTCGCCGCTGCGTATGAGTAAAAACTCATCGTAACCAAATACTTTGAAAAAAAAAACATACCTCATCGGATGCCGTGAAGAAAAACACACCTCTATGAAAAACCAAGATATTTTCGACGTGATTCGTTAAATCGTGTTTCGATGAGATGTGTTTTTCTTCACGGTATTTCGATGAAGTGTGATTTTCTTCACGGCGTTTAAACGAGGTATGGTTTTCTTCTCAGCGTTTCAATGAGGTGTGTTTTTTCTTTCATGGCATTTTACGAAAAGGTTTTTTTTCATAGCGTTTTTCACTGTGTTTTTATTCATAAGCAGCGGCGATGTATTAATGAAGATGGGTTGAACTGTACATGAATAAACATATTTACTAAAAAACTTTTTTTATTAAAAATATAAAGCTATCATACAAAAGAGCGCCGCAATATCAAATTGTACTAAGCGCGGCACTCGGTAACTTATTTAACGAACACATTGGCTTGAAAAATTGGCTACTTGGTCGACTTCTCGAGTCGGACGCTTCACTTCCTTCTTAGCTGAGCGCGGGCATTGGCGAGGTTGTACTCGATCGACCTGGCGATGGCTTCTGGGATTGGGTGGGGCTTGGGCAGATGTTCGCCTTGTGGCTGGAATCCGTTTTGGTCAGCGACGTAGGTGATGACGATTGGGGTGCCGTCGGGCGCGGTGTAACCGTAGGAGCCCTGGACAGCTGGCACGTAGCCGGTCTCGCCGGGGATGTTGGCTACTCCCTGCTCCTGGTGGGCGATTCCGTTCTCGGTCTCGTAGCTGTAGGCGTAGGAGCCATCGGGGTAGATGTCGTTGGTCTGGCGGAGGATGGCAACTGGTGGCTGCTGCTGGGCGCAGGCGACGGCCGCGAGGGCGACGATGGCGATCTGCGAAAAAGGTTTTCGATTTAGTTCAAAGCACTGGTATATCACAAGATGCGACGATTTGTATCGAGGCGGACACTGTATGGACACTCACGATGTATTTCATGGTGAGATATTGGCTGTAGTGCAAACTGTCACTGACTGATGCTGTTTTCAACATTTTGCCGAGTATTTATAGTCATCGAGTAGAAACGGATGATGGTGCTATGGATCATGTATCAATGGCATACGCTGTGCTAATAAAAAATGCGCTAAAGCACGTGTGACCCCACTCTCACTTTTTTTTTGCAAGCCGACTTATGTCTTCATATTATCCGATTGATGTAGATGATACTTTCTCGGTTTGTGAAACAATTTTTTTAAGCTGCTGAATTATTAATTAATATTTTCAATCAGAATATAATATTTCATTTCTTACAAAACTAATTTTGATTTCGATCAGACAACAAGCGTGATTGTCTAGTTTATTGTTAATATTACTTTCTTTTGTGCTCTCAAATAGTATAAAAAAAGATTATAAAAAAACGAGGAATTTTTAAACCCACATCGATTTTTCAATCAATTATATCTCTGACTTGAAGAGATATTTAAAATGACAATTTTCAAACTAAATATTAAAAAAAAAAAAAAACTACTCGAATCTTTACAATATTATTTATTCCTTTGTATATCTTTTTATGCAATTGTTAAAAATTGTATCTCTTCACTGATTAATCATTGTTACATTATACATTTTCAGAGTGAACGATTTGTACGTCTATATTTCGCGCGTTAGAACATCCATTAATACCGGATATAAACACTTTTTAAAATTATCGAACTCATAAATCACTGAATACAAGTATAAGACCATTGCCAACGTTCGCGAAAAACGAATAGTTGATTTTATTTGTGCGTTTGTGCAAAATGATACGTGGGTCCGATTATTTTACGATTATTTAAGAATGATTATGCCTGAACAGTCTCAAAGGAGTATACAAAATTTAAGCACTGTGATTCAAATTATATACAGTTGAATAAATGATTACTATAAAAAATAAAAGTGAAGAAAATTTGCCAGTGCAAAGCTACAACAACAAAAAATGTACTCAAACGACTGATTATCAGTAAAGAATTAACATGTTTAAATTTTTGGAGAAGATTAGATTGGAAGGAAATAATCTTATATATTTTTAAGATCACTTTGAGCCCTTAAATCTTAACTATAATGTTTAGAATAATTTGGATTTAACATTCTTAAAACTGCACTGTCATATTATTTGGAAATAAAGTAATATAGATAAATGAACTTCATTAAGTTGGTTTTATTAATCACCGAAGTATTCAAATGTTTGTAATTAAACACTCGAATAATATCGTCTTCAAATAATGAAAAATTAGTTCAAGGAGATACTGAAAACAAGCTAAAATAAAGAATTCCAATCACTTTTTTTGGTATTTTACGGAAGATATTTCGAAAAACTACATGAATTTTTTCATTGTGGATGGAAATGTCGAAAATCATATTTGAAAATATTCATTTTCACATTGGCTTCGGTATCTCAGCAACATAATCATCTGTAATATCTCTGAAAAATAATCTAAAAATAAATTATCTCAGCCAGGTGTAATAATTTCACTGGGCATACAATACATTTTCGATAAATTTAGCAACCCGATGAAGCAATACTTTTGAAAAGACGACGAAATTATACATTTACGAGACAGCTAATCGAAAAAGTCAACGGCCCGCAGGCATCGCGACCAGAGGATCAATTAAAAACGGCCTTTATGCTCGCGCCTGATTTTTACAAGTTGTCCGCCTTCGAAAATTATTCATATGTTATATTAAATAGAGCTTAGAAAAGCTTGACTAAATTCCATGCGAAATCCAATCTTTTGTTACTTGTAACAGCTTTAGTAATCTTACGTAAGAGCAATGAAAAGGAATAAGAAGTAATAAACTTTATTTTTACGCTTTGTACATGGATGTTGGCTTTTGCTATGAGTGAAAGCCGATTCGCGACACGCATGCCGGTCTACATTGGCTATTAATTTTATTCAACGTAATACACAGCTGACAAATGTTTTTAATAACTTGTTCAATTTTTAAGTCTTCAATCCATTTTCTACTATGTGGTTAATTTGGTTTGATCAAATAATGCTGATAAAATTATCAACATCTATAAATATAAAATTTATGAAGGATATTTTATCGAAACTGATCGACAAAAAAATGATCTTGATGAAAACAAAATTCGTTCTCCCACGATTCGAGAAACTTAATCATAAAAAATAGTTACAAGCGTCGATTTTTATAATAGCCAGATTATTATTCATATCATTTAAAACTTAAAACTCTTTAGGCTCTTTAGAGTAAATATTTAATCCAAAAATAGTAAAATACAGTCGAATAAGCTATTTATTTTATAAAAATGTAAAATATGATTTATCGTTCCCAAATTGTACGATTCGATAAAAACTTTTATTCATAATTTTAAAATTATAAAGAAACTATTTTATCGAATGAACGCTCCAATTTAAAATCGAATGAATGCAATAATTTTAGTATTTTATTGATACTTACTAAAAATTTTTCTATGCTATCTGGCATAATTTTCTGCGTAGAGTAATTTCCGAACTTTTATTTTTATGCAACTAAATTATTGATTTACTAGAATTTCAAAAAAAAATCAGTTATATAAGTGACTGAATGATTATTTACCGTAGTATTTTGTGACTATGTGTACGACTCCTGATAGTTCCCTAATATTTGGAGCTTCTATTCACATAATTTTTAATTCTGTCGTTAACTAATATAAGTGATTGTTAATATCAAGGACTCATTGTGGTTATCGTTTTTAAATAATGTCGCTTCTTGATATGGTTTTATGGGGGGCATGGTTAATTTTTAGAGCATGTTATTGCTAATATACTGGTAATAAATTTATTCTCATACAAGAAAATTGAGTGAAAATTCATCCAAAAATTTTAATATTTACCTGATATTAAAAAATGGCAACATTAGTCTAGCAGATTGCTTAGGTATTGACGTCAAGTTTTTTCACTTATTGCTTTTTTAAATGTTGAAATTGAAAAATAGCTAAAATTAAGTCCCTCATCAAAAATTGACTCTTCTCGGTAGATTTGTAATGAACAAAAAATATTTGGTAAAATTGAAGTATCTCGATGCCAGTACTTACTTTAGAGAGTAATAAAGAAGTATACACAAAAAATGAAAGGATAAGCTCGATATTTATTGAGTTTCAGTTTTCACCGATTAGAAAAATGTCATTTTGAGGGAAATTGCAATTTAAAGATGGCAAATATCAAAAGTAAATAAATAAATGTCGATGCTGAAAATTCAATATGCACCTCAATTCTTTTTCCCATTGGTCTGAACTTTTTAGAAAATATTTTCGAAAATATTCAAATAAAACAATAAAAAAATTTAATGCATAGTTATAGATTCACTCGTCTTCTTTTTATGATATCTTAAAATTCTTTATTCCTTATCTCGCTTGTTAAAAATAAAAAAAAGATAAGATTTGTAATTTTATATTTATTTTTACGAAAACAAATATAAAATTAAAACCAAAATTAAATTAATCGCAAAAGTATATAATTGAAACTCCTGTTTTTTTATTTTTTAACAAGCGAGATAAGGAATGCCGTGTTTAGTTGTTTTTAAAATGCCATACCCCTCTTTATGATAAAAGTAGCTGTAATTTGAATAAATTGTTTTAAATGGTCGTATCATTGCAAAATATTAATCCATTGTTTAAAAACTTGAGAATCGTCCGTCAATGTTTTTTAATAATTTTTGAAAATTTTAATAAAATGTAAAGTATAGAAAACTATTACTACAAAGTTTTCAGATTTTTTCCAATACGTCATTTACGTAAGGGTAGTTCTAATCATTAATTTTTTTTACATTTTATCATTGAATTTGAGGAAAACCTGAATTTGTATTATTTGTAATTTGAACAAAGTCGACTGAGAGAAAGTATTCGGATTTTACAAATGGACTGGTAACGATTGAGGCACTCCTGTAAGATGATTCCAGAATGAGGACACGTGGCAAGGGCATAAAGGCCAATGTTACCCACACACACACACACACACACACACACACACACACAAATGTGTTTTTTTTCAATTATCTTTGGAGCCGAAGGTAAATATGATGCGATATATTGCACACATCCGTGAGCCTGTACAAAGCCGGTCGAAGATGCACGACGATGCCTTGTGTTACACGAGAAGGTCATTTACTTTCGATTATACAACGCGGCGGCTTCTTCTGATAATCGACGAATCTGTATAAAATTCATATAATACGGGTATAAACGGGATCAGAGCGAAAGGTCAGTTGGGGACCCACACCGTACATACAGTCAATAATCGGCAGAAGACCTCGTTTCAGTCTCGTGCACAGAGATGCCGATGCTTCCCCACTTTCAACGGAGATTTAATATTTCGAAAAAATCGCCCACCGAAACTTGTTTTGCACAAAAAAAAAGAAAAAAAGCAGAGAGGTTGTACTCGAAATAGTCGCGATTGAAGGCGAAAGTGGGGTACCCGCGAAAATTTTGGTATAAAAAGGCAAGATCATCCCAAGCTCATCATCACAGTTTACTCGTCCTTTGATCAATTGACATCAGTCGAGACCCTCAAGCATCATGAAATTCATCGTGAGTATCATTTTCATCTTTTGGTTTTAAAATGATAATATATTTTTTGTGACAAAATAATTAAATGAATTTGTTTTTGCAGCTTGCCGTCCTCGCCCTCGCGGCCGTCGCCTACGCCCAGGAGCAACGCCCAATTGCCATCCTCCGCCAAGCTCACCCAGAAATCCACCCGGAGGGTCACTACTCTCACAGCTTCGAGACCGAAAACGGCATCTACCAGCAAGAACAGGGCAGCGCCAGCGTACCCGGAGAGACCGGCAAGGTCGTCGCTTCCCAGGGTTCCTACCAGTACACCGCCCCCGATGGCCAAGTGATCCAAGTCCAGTACACCGCTGACCAAAACGGATTCCAAGCCCAGGGCGACCATCTGCCAAAAGCCCACCCAATCCCAGAGGCCATCGCTCGCTCCCTCGAGTACATCCGCACTCACCCACAGCCAGTCCAGCAGCAGGCTGCCCAACCGGCCTTCCAGGCTGCCCAGCCCGCTTTCCAAGCCCCAGTGTACAAGCAACAGCCAACTGGTTTTGGATTCGCTCCCCAGCGTCGCTTCTAAGCAGCGTTTCTAGCGTTACCTTTAGTTAGTACTTTACAAGTCAGATATCGAGCTTTTTTAGTGTTCAATGCGTATAATTAATTTTGGAATTGTAACGTAACTTCGTTCTGTACTTTGTTTGTACCCGTCGAATAATTGAATATCATTTTGGGTACTACATATCATTGTGTTATACTCGTAATTTTATAAATACTTGACAATTGTGAATAAAACTTTCCAAAGAATGATTTTTTAGAAAAACAAATCTTTGCTTTTCTTTAAATAATTATTTAACCCCTTAGTTTTTCTAATCATAATTTTAAATTTCAATTTTTAAATCTTACGATAATAAGGAAATTATAAAAGAAGCTTAACAATTCAAAACAACAGCACAGAAACGAACTTCCAATGAGATGTCGAAGGATTGAGCAATAGAGTACTGGTGATACCAGTCTACAGACAAAGTTCAACGACCTATGAACATTTGACTTTAATTTAATCGAGGATAAAACTCTTTATTTTGAGTTTGAAAACAAAACCATCCCCCAATATTAGAATAACTGACACCAGTTTTGGAAAGAGCAATAAAAATCTCATTGAATATAGTAAATTAATCTAACAATAGTTTCATTGAAGAATAATATATTTAATCAGGGTCTATTGATTAAAAACAGGTAATAATTATATATCAGAAATTGAAAATGTAATCATGCTTTCAGTAGAAGAACATCCTGATGGAAGTTCGTGGAAAGCTCGCTTGGAAAGGTTTCAACGAGAATTTCCACGAAACATTCAAAGATCTTTCCAGAATCTTGCAATTAGTTGGTATTAAATTTCATATATTGCCAACAGGTGGCGTGTACTTAAATGTACTGAAATTCACAAGTAGCTAACATTGTAATTTCATACAAGTATATGCGTGTGAAGGTACCTTTAAGTTCATAGAAGCTATATTTTAAAAGATAATCGAAAGTTCACCATTTTAATTAATTTATTAGAAATTGATAAATTACAAAAATGTATTAATAATAAGCATACTTTTTGAGAGCTTCAGCTTAACATCCTCGAAATGAAGTATGAATAGATTTTGTTAATCAGACAATAAAATTTTATTTAAATTCACCAAAGCTCATGATGCAGGTTTCTAGAGATATAAAACTTAACATTGAAGCTCTTAAGAAACTGAAAGTCTGGATGACAGCATTAAGGTACAACATCAAGGAGTGATTTATGCAAGAGTAAAATTCCTAGAATTATACCATCTTAATACGGATTCTTATCATACATATTTGGCTATCTGCAACTAAACATTGCATTGAAAATGCATTTATTTTTGAAAAATATGAAAAAAAACCGTACAATTCTTCGATAAACAGCTCTCCACATGAAAATGTAAAAAGCAGCAAAATTCAGTAGAAATTGTAATCATTCAAAAAGTGTTGTGTTCAAATATTGTATTCAAATAGATTGCCAACAATTATACAATAAAACAAAATACACTGGCTTTTGCAGATTTTTCAGTAAAAATTACACAGAAAGCCTTATGTAAAAATTTCATTTACCGCTTTCTCTGGATCGTAAAGTTTATATACACTCGGCAACAAAATTATCGCAACAAAAAAATTCATCGAAATTTTGTCGATTTTCAAATGCTTCTATCTTGGGCTAGATTTATCGTATCGACACGCTTTTTTTTTAATTTCTTGGAAATTTTGTCCTCTTTAAATCCATATAAATTAAGATAAGATTTTAGTTAATGTTGAGTTACCAGTAGTATTTGAGCGTGACCCTAAAAATTACTGAAAAAAAATGACTGTTTGAACGTGTACCAGTACCACACTGATTTTTTTATCGAAATCTAACATACACCATCGCAAAGTGCTCTTTTTAACGAGTAATTTAAAAAAAAAGGACCTCTCTACGATTTTTTTAACGCCCTNTTTCATGGTGCTTGGGGGTTTCTCGACTGATGTCAATTGATCAGAGGACGAGTGAAATGTGATGATGAGCATGAGAAGCTCGGCCAATTTATATCGAAAATCGTAGGTACCCCACTTTTTTTCGTCGCAGTGCTATTTTGGATTCTCTTCACTTTTCGTATTGGCGACAAAAAAATTTTTCGACGGCTATTTTTCGAAATATTTCTCTGATTAAAGCCTACCTGCGTTCGGCCAGACCGAATGACCTTTCGATTATTTCTTGGATACTAGCGTGTAAAGTATTTACAGGTTTTTGAATTATCGCAAGCGCCGGACTATTCAGATGAGAGCTCGACGTACTATCGAAAGTAAACGGCCTTGTGGTATCGAGCTGCAACTACGATGAGCTTCTTATGTCAATTATTTATTCTATTTAGTTTTGATAATCATGGCAAGTGCTTGTAAATGTGCTGAAAACACTCATTCAATGATCGGTCGTATTTTCTCAAACATATTAACGAGTGAATGAGTTCCTTGATCTCGAATATTAGCATAACATTAGTCAGATACTGATTTTCTATTACTTAATCGAACAAATTGAGATTACATTCATTACAAATTCTATTTGGAGAATTGAATGAAAACAAAGATGTAAATAAACTACTCTGAAAACAAATTTTCGCAATGCTAAGTATTGTCCATTTAGAACGAATGAATTTAGTAAATCGAAAAAAAATGTAATAACAATGCCAAACATTAATTTGCTACCTATTGTTTCTGCATATCTAAATGATACTTTTTTGCAAAATAACAGATCGACCCTTTTTGATAATACAATAAAATGAATGTTTTTCTACGAATTCTACCAAGTTGAATAAAGTTAGAATAAATATAATGTGTCTTGATTTTAATGCAAAATTATGTTAATTTATTATACGAACGCAACACACTAAGCAATTAGCATAAAGCATTCAACTATTCACGTTCATGTTAATGTTCGAGATCAAGGAACTCATTCACTCGTTAATATGTTTGAGAAAATACGACCGATCATTGAATGAGTGTTTTCAGCACATTTACAAGCACTTGCCATGATTATCAAAACTAAATAGAATAAATAATTGACATAAGAAGCTCATCGTAGTTGCAGCTCGATACCACAAGGCCGTTTACTTTCGATAGTACGTCGAGCTCTCATCTGAATAGTCCGGCGCTTGCGATAATTCAAAAACCTGTAAATACTTTACACGCTAGTATCCAAGAAATAATCGAAAGGTCATTCGGTCTGGCCGAACGCAGGTAGGCTTTAATCAGAGAAATATTTCGAAAAATAGCCGTCGAAAAATTTTTTTGTCGCCAATACGAAAAGTGAAGAGAATCCAAAATAGCACTGCGACGAAAAAAAGTGGGGTACCTACGATTTTCGATATAAATTGGCCGAGCTTCTCATGCTCATCATCACATTTCACTCGTCCTCTGATCAATTGACATCAGTCGAGAAACCCCCAAGCACCATGAAATTCATCGTGAGTATCATTTGCATCTTTATTATAAACTACTTTTTGTGACAAAATAATTAAATGAATTTGTTTTTGCAGCTTGCCGTCCTCGCCCTCGCGGCCGTCGCCTACGCCCAGGAGCAACGCCCAATTGCCATCCTCCGCCAAGCTCACCCCGAATACACCCCAGAGGGTCACTACTCTCACAGCTTCGAAACCGAAAACGGCATCTACGTCCAGGAACAAGGCAGCGCCAGCGTACCCGGAGAAACCGGCAATGTCATCGCCACCCAGGGATCTTACCAATACACCGCCCCCGATGGCCAAGTGATCCAAGTCCAGTACACCGCTGACCAAAACGGATTCCAAGCCCAGGGCGACCATCTGCCAAAAGCCCACCCAATCCCAGAGGCCATCGCTCGCGCCCTCGAGTACATCCGCACTCACCCACAGCCAGTCGAGCAACAACGTCGCTTCTAAGTGATGTGCACATTGTCGCTGTCCAAATTTAGTCTTTAAGTTAGATAATTTTTTATACGTCCGTCCAATTTATAAATATTATACTTTCTTCATGTGTTTATCGAGTCAGTGCTGAACCGTCTCCAGCAGTGTTAGCTGTATTGTAAATTATTTTATACTTGTGATTCTATTTCTATATGAAGATTGTTAATAAAATGAAACAAATATTTTTTACATAAAAACAATTTGGCACCAACTTTATTCAACACCCTAGTGGCAATAATAGTGAAGAAGAGAATGGTATTCGTTTTTTAAAAATCTGATTTTTATTTTTAATTATAACTTTACATTTTAAAAAATGTTCTAATATCTGATCTTATTCATGTGATAATTTTTTTCATAAACTATTATACCTGTCATTTACATTTTTACAACTTAGATAATATATGCATAATTTTTATGATTCCATAATTTTTATATTTGTATATTTGTTTTAATGCGTAAATTGGATATTTAAATTCATGTTCGATGTGTTTTGTATCTTATAATAAAATTTATGCATCGTTATAGCTATTCTTATTTAATATTTTATTTACACACAAACGTTCGAAAAGAACAAATCAATCTCATTCAATGTATTACCTATTAATGTTACTTTTAATTTTTGTCAACATGCTCTAAGTAATTTAAAAACTTCGAAAAATGTCTGGTCACATTTAAAGATTTTATTTTAATTCATATTATTCAATTAGTACTAATGAATTTGACCACAAAAAGCATTTTGAATACATTAACAGACATTCATAAAGTTGAACAGTTTTCAAATATCGATTTCATAAACACCTTAAATTCAAAAAGTAACAATTCAATGCGACGTTTGACGAAATCTTGTACAATTGGCATGATTTGTTCTTGTAAAACAGCTTAAATCGATAATCATTTCACAACTTTAAACAACAATTGATATCATATGTAACAACAACGAGAACAACGAGAAGAGTATAGTACATAGGCTGATTTGACATATTTACACAATACATGTTTTTTTATAACTATTTATCTCATGCATAAATATAAATATATTTTGTTATATCTGTATATTTCGAGTCAACGCGCGTGAAATATATGTATCCGAGGCGCGCGATACGCACTCGCAGTCTTCCTTGCAGCATCTCACGCTCTCGAAAGTGTATGTGTGTTGGTGTATGCATGTGTATGTGATATATATATCATGAGATGTGTGTTATATGTATTGCTCAACATTGGTATTTTTAACCTTCGTTCGAAAGCGAAAAAGAAGAAGATGAAAAAAAAAGAGGAAAAAACAGGTTTCGTACATTATCCGTATTGCGCAAGAGTCATCTATTTATTATCATATCTCGTGTGAAAAAATTGAGAGGTATAATATAATTCTTGCATACACGAGCCCGTATACGTACGTACAATATATAATATATAATATATAATTCATGTATATAATACATAATTTGTTTTCTGATCAATGATCGAGCGAGCGGCGATATAACAATATTTGGTCCGACGAGTGTGTATCTGGATGAGAAGGGGGATGAGTGTGGTGGTAGTAGTAGCAGTAGTAGCAGAGCGACGACGACGACGATGACCAGGAACGAGAAGAAGTAGACGAGGTGGTCCCCCCCGCGGCGGCTCAGGTAGACGTACTTTCAAAACGACGACTCCTTATTGCTCAAGAGAGCAGCGGACGACGACCTCGCCGTAGCGGCTACGGAGTGTAAATAGCGATGATGATGATCCCGGGGAGGCACACCTGTCGGAGCCTCCTCGAGTATCGGCCTCAAGGTGCCGCGACTCGCGATCGAGGCGGCGGTGGGCGGCGGCGGCGCGGGTGGAACCATCACGGCCGGCGGCGACACTATCACGTCCGGATCAGCCGCTAAATCGCAATCGTATCTCCACATCGTGCACTCAGGTTGGTCACCTTCTGCAAAGAGAAAAGCCATCGATAAATCGATCGATCGATCAATCAACGACATTATTCATCAGTCTCGAGGCGAGGAGAAATTTGCCCCATACGTACCTTGAGCCAAGCCTATGGCGGAAGTGGCTTGTCTCTGCCTCAGTTGTTGATGCTGCTGCTGCGTTATCAGCTGTTGTTGCTGCTGCTGCTGGCATTTGTGCGAATGACCGTGAATGTGGGAGTGCGAGTGTAGGCAGCTGCTGCTGTGTATGTGATGATGATGATGATGCGTGTGCGTGGGTAATGGGTTCAGCGTAGTTGGACGCTCCTGCTGCTGCTGCTGCCCCTGATACTGGACCTGCTGCTGTTCCAGCTCCAGCTGCATTTGATGCAGCTCCAGCTGCTGCTGCATGTCCAGCCGAGGCTGAAGCTGATGCTAGCTGATTCCTTCGTTGCTGGTGTTGGTGCTGAGCTCCACCGTCATTTGATCGTAGCTCAATGATTTCTTCATCTCCGTCATCGGTACCGCACGACCAGCTACCCGCTGCAATCATCATCAGCGAGATCGGCGTTATTTTTTTTTTTTTGCGTTAAATTTTTACGCGCCGAACTATGTAACTCGAATCAAACTCGAATGAGTTTCAAATTTCGATTCTGACGTCAGTAAAAACTCGTATATCAAACTTCCGTGCGTACAGCGTATACGAATAATGTAACGCGCTCAAGTACATTTAATTAATTATTATTAACCTTTTTTGCTGCAACTTTTATTTTTTTTCCCGAGCAAAAATGTTAAATGACTTTCGGTGCGTCGAGTTAAATTTTTTCATCGCGTCAATTTGAATGTAAATTTTTTTATATCGTTTAAAGAGAGCGCGCGCGCGTTACGCGAGCTGATTATTCACAAAAGAATGAAAAAATAACTTATGAATCATTCAAATTTGTAAATTCTCACGGCTACATAGTCGATCTTTAAAAATGAATATAATCCAAAAAAATTTTTTATAAAAAAAGAAGCGATGACCGGTCGATAATCCGATATCAATCGTATTAAATTGTGGAAAACATGGAGCAAAAAATAAAAAAGCAGCAAGCATCTGTATGCGACAAAAGTAAAGAACTTAGTTGTTTAAACAACAATATCGTTAATGAATAATTCATCAAGCTCAAGCACACATCTAAAGAGAGAGAGAGAGAGAGAGAGAGAAACACGCTCAGGCAAGCCATTAAGATCATGTGGAAAAGTTATAGCAAACGTGTACATATATCGCGCCCACATGCAGCAGAACATGCAGAAGAGAGGAGTGAATGAAGCTATGCGTTACGGAGCCAAGACAAACAAACTACACACACACATATAACACACATATATTCGTGTATACAGGGAATACATACGCAGAGTGTGTCATAGAATATGTCACACACCCTCTACACGTACACACACATACATGCATATACGCACACACATCTCTAACACTGACGTGCATATAAATCAACACATCTTGTCTGCAAGCTCTCCGCAAGCTCTCTCTCGCGCGGCGCAAGCCGCAGCAAGAGCACACATACATATGAGCGTAGCATACACACACCTTTAGATACATAGATACATATACGTATGTGAGTGAATGTGAAATGGTGTAGAACGCGGAGAACGATGAAGACGTCTTTTATCCGTAAAGCTACGAGAGGTCTCGGCGCTAGACTCTTCTGATTGCTCTATGCGCGCGGAACACAGAGTGCAGTGGATGGGGGTGGGTGGGGGGGAGTTCCGGGTACACTGGGAGGAGAACGGGTTACAGCACATAAACGCACACAGGTGAAAAGTTGGTCAGCAGCAGAGGCAGCGTACGTATATATAGCGCGCAATTTTCGTGACTACGAGTACGCGTGTGGGGTACGTACATGTGAGTATGTATGTATGTATCTGGCGGTGTGTATAAGGAGCAAATGCACTCGTTAACTTTGATGCGCGCGACGATGACTATCTCTCCCTCTCTCTCTCTCTGCTCTCCGCATAGCTTGGCCCGCTGCACGCCTTTCGATCGCCTAGCCGAGTGTGTAGAGCTTGCAAGCTCAACGACCGGGCCATTATACCGAATTATCCGGCAGCAGTCGCGGTATTTGGTGCTCGACCATTTGTTTTTGTCGCCTTTAAAATATTTACCGCACTCGAGAAATTAGAGAGAGAGAGAGAGAGAGAGGGATAACACAAAATGATTGAAACGATCGAGTCTGTGTGGAGGTAACGAGGTCGCAATCTGTTAATCGGACTCGATCGACGTGATTCGATGTATAAAACGGTGTTGGGTGAAGGTAATTGGATTTGAAGCGTGCGATAATACGTCCTTGATGAGAGGGTAATATATAGTGAATAATCGATGCGTGTTTTATTCTTTTCTAAAAGTCCTATAATATATGATGTCTTGGGTGGTATATACGTGGTGAGCATGGTTTTTTCTTTTAATATATTGTGCACTGAGGATGCACGCGTGTCGCGTGACTCGAGATACTGACCATTCAACCAGGGTATCTCGTGGCCGGGCACGTAGGTCGTCTCCTGCTCGTGCTGCTGCAGATGATTGCCGACCTGAAACTGCTCGCTGCAGTGGCGCGAGGTGCGCCGCTGGTACATCATCGAGGCCTGCGAGCTGCACCGGCGACACTGCGACGTCGAGGCCGCGGCGATCATCGTCGAGGTGGTGGCCATGTGGCAGCCGCTTATGCCGTCGTCGACGACGACTCCACCGTCGCCCTGGGTCAGCGACGAGCAGCGCAACTTCGTGGCGGGCCGCTGGCGCGAGCCGCAGCGCACGGCGAAGCGCAGCTCCGACACCATTTCGGCGCATATCGACTGATATATTATACACATTGAGACGATATAAATCGGGTCTTTGCTTTGTTATTGAAAGCTCGAGTTTTTATTGTTGGCTGTGTTAGTCGACGTCGGAGTTTTTTTATACTCAACATCAAATATCCGTGTGTATTTAATTATGTATATTGTTCGCGATGCTTCGAGTGTGTGAGTCGTATTGAAAGCACAATCACAATGAGAGATAATATTATTTTTTTTACAAAACATATAGTATAGACAAATGATGCGGCAGTAGAATATTTTTAGCATGCTTTATTATTACACACACATATGATAAATGAAGTAGAATTAGAAATTTATACAGACACAGCTATAAATGTATGAACGCGGCTTTTAGTGTATATCGTAAATTATAATACCGCAGCTTCTTTTATTTTTTTTCATAAAAATTGTCGCAGCGAGAGCTGTATGTGCGAGACAAAAAAAGCGGCACAAGCTGAGCTCCTATGTAATATATAGTATATGATAATGTATAATGTAAAGTAAAGAAAAAAAAATTCGGTAAGGTACGAGAAGTGCAATTGCAAAACTATACTCACCCGGTCCGATTGGGCGTTTTTCTTCGAATTCCAGCAGAATTCCAGTATCGCCACGAGTATGGCCAAGGCCAGGCCGCAGAGCAGAACAACGAATACTCCACCTGTGTGCACGCGTGAAACGCATGAAAAATCATCATCGTACCTACGTACGTACGTGTATGAATCGTTCGCGAATTTTTCGAGCTCTATATAGCGATAATTAAATGTAAATAATCGTATTATACATCGCGGAGAGGTATATGACAAAAAATTCCTTTCCTTTCCCCATTCTGCGTGCGATTCTTCTTCGGTCTCGCGAGGTTATACAAAAAAAAAAAGAAAAAAGAACTATACATACGAGTGCGGGAGAGCTAGAGCTAGAGCTAGAGCAGCGGCAGCAGCTAAAGCGCATTGACGCCAAGTCGTGCGCGCAATATCAAACGCGGCGCGCATACTGTGCTGTACGCGCTCGGGCTAAAAGTCGAGTCTTTACCTCCCATCCCCTTACTACTACGCTCTAGCCCCGGATTTATAATACTCGATGCTTTTTGCGCTCTCTCGTCGTCGTAGTCGTCGTTTCTCTTCTTTTTGCTCTCTTTTTCCATCCGAGCTAGTAGCTTAGAAAAAAAGACGACTTTTGTATTTTTGAACAATCGTTTTAATCCTATCGTTTTCAACGTATGCGATCGAAACTATACACGGGGTCGATTTTTTACACGCAGCGACACTGAGAGAGAGAGAGAAGAGGAGCTCGACTCAAGATAATTCTGCGATAGCTCTCACCTTTAAACTCCGTGAGAACGAGAATACAATGGTGACTTTTTTTTCAATTAAATGTACTTGGTCTACTCGGTTGATGTCGACGAAGAGGACACGGATCAGTCCAAGCTGCGAGATGTAAAAAAATCCTGCAGCGAGATCGATCGAACATATATATACCCGCGACGCACAAATTAAATTATTTTTTTTTTATTACTGCACGGCTCGATCGCCGCTCAACGAGCAAGAAGAGGCGAGTGAAAAATAACGTCTCTTTCATTTTTCTTATCGTCGTCCGTAGTAGCGTATAGCGCGCCGGAGAGACGATGATTATTATTATTCTAATACCGAAGTAGTAGTGCAGCGGCTGTTTGCTCGCGGCAGCTATGCAGCAGCAAGGAGATCGCCTGAGTATACATGTGCGTCGGGTAAGATAGCTCGTTAGTCAGGTCTTTTGCGGGACGTGAAAGGCGCGCGCGCGGCAAGATAACCAAGTTATAATTTCCGCACTTAATGTGTCTCTTTGCTCTCGTTTAATTTAAGCACACTGCTGCTGCTGCGGAGTGCCAGGAGAGAGGTGCTAGCAGCTCCCCGAGATAGAGAAAGAGAGAAGAAAGAGAGCGAGTAGGAAGAAGAAAAAAAAAGAATGCCGACGTATTATTGTTTTCCTACCTGCCGCGCGCGCGATATAATAATATTATCATCGTTATTATTATTATAACTTGGAGCGAGAGAAGTAAGATCGTTGAAATCCATTCCGTCTCTTTCCCGTCGCACATACGGCAAGAGTACTCTTTTCTAGCCCCACACGCTCGCTCGCGTCGCGCGCTGTATATACTCACCGATGTTTTCGATGCCAAGAGCATTAGCCTTGCTCTCTTTGCTCTTGTCGTCGCGGTTGCACACGTCCCCGGTGTTCTTCCACCACTTGTCGTAGAGAATCTGAATCACACCCTTTTCCTGCAGCTCCAGTATGGCGAGAGATATTTTGTCGCGCCACGGCGAACCTGTATAGAGTAAGAAAGAAAAGCTCTTAGTGCCGCGCGTATTTCATCCTAAATATAATATGATATATAAAAGGAGCGCGCGAGAGTATATAAGTGCGTTATGTATTATACGTATATATACCTTTGGGCGTAGCGATGCCGTAGCCCTTGCTGTCGAGCAGCGCCCCGATCTGCGTCAGATTGCAGTCCCGCTGCACGGCGTAATCGAGCATGGTCGACTCCATGAGGAAGGCGTAATTGCCCTCGAGGACGCGCTTCACGCCCTTCTCGTAGTCCGACACGAAGACCGAGGGCTGCTTGGACTCCATGAAGCGCCACATCTTCTGGTAGATGGCGATCTTGGAGTCGCGGAAGAAGGTCATGGTGCTGCCGCCCTCGAGGGTGCCGTACGGGATGTCCGTCTGCTCGGCGAGATCGGCCGCGTTCTCGATCGGAGTGATCATGCGCTCGACCGTGAGGAAGGCGGCAAGATTGGCAGTGTACGAGGAGATGATGATCAGGGTGAAGAACCACCAGATGCCGCCGACGATACGCGTGCTGGTAGCCTGTCGTTGTGGTTTGTTGACACATGAAAGATGCCAGTATGTATTTTTCGTCTCTCTATGTTTTTGTGCCCTATACGTGGCAGGATACAGTCGCGAAATGTATAAGCGAGTTTTCATCTCTCGGTCATGGACAATGTAAAGAATTTCATGAGGCTTAAAAAGTTACTGAAGGTCTGACGGGAGAAGACAATTTTTGTACATCAACGTACAAAGGATAATATACAACACTTTATTTATCGGTTTAAGATTCCCGCTAACCCGCGAATACAGAACCGTGTCGATTGCGAATATTTTGCTTCTTATATAGTAATTTAATCTGTTTTTACCACTTAAAGGTGCGAAGTACGCCATCTAGGTAAAGAATCAGAACTACATTGAATTTTGATCGTTCTGACTGCACGCGTTCGTCATCTGTATATCATTCAGTCAAACATGCATTGTACCGTTGGTTACAAAACGTACATATTTATTTTCAAATCTCTTAATATTTTTTGATAACTCTTTGAAGTAATGTTTTTCTCTATCATAGTACCATGGGATTGAATCGATCGTTTATTCACTTCATTCGAAAATATTTCGATTGACTTACTCGATTTTTTTCATTTGATTCGACAAAATGTTTTTTGTGATCAAAAAATTAATCGCTTACTTTCTGCAAACAACTAACCTACTATCACTTAAATTATACAAGTATTTTTATTTTGTCACTTGCAGATTTACAAATGAAGATACTCGCCATCTAGTGGTGGAAGATTAAATTTGTATTATCGTATTTAAAGTGGTTGAAAACTGGTCTACTTTTTTGGACTGATATGTCATTTTCAGATCATTTAAAATGCGTTCGATATTTGTAACATAATTTTAATAGAAAATTTTCCAAAAACGAGCCAATTAATGGTAATATAATTCAGCCCATTTTCAATGGTCAATTTTTCGTTATTGAGACATTATATTAACGTTGAGCATTTCCACCGGGGAATACGCGAAATAATATCGACGAAACGAGAATATATACGTAAAATATCACTCGCTTATGCATATCGCCTTTTTTTCCACCGACTCATATATGAGGAAATATATGTATAGATGTGACTATTCTGGAAAATCGTACGAAAGGAAGAGGAAAGGTTTTGCGTTCGTGTTTAAGCCGGAAAATCGATTATCTTTTCTCCCTCTCTCTCTCTCTCTTTCTCGCTCTCTCGGTTTCTCTCTTATTCTCATTGTTCGCAGTAGAGTTTTAACTTAGTTGCAGCGAATAGCGGCTGTGCTGCTGCTTCTGCCTCTGCTGCTTCTGCTGCTTTGCACACACTTTTGCGCTTCTGTGTGTGCATCTGTTGGTAAATGAAAAAAAAAAAAAAAAATGAGAAAAAAAGTTGAGAAAAATCTTATAAATATGCCCTTCTCGGATCGTTGTATATTTAATCTGTTTCATGATATGATAGTCGCACATGCCGCAATAATCAACGCAGAGTTTCTCTCTTTCTCTCTCGGAGCACCATATGTAAAGAGGAAAATAACGAAAATTGTAGCAAAGAACGCACAAAAATAGCGACATGCTAATTGTGCTAAAAGGTATATTTATGCGAGCGAGTCGTGATTTAGGTGTACGAGCGTGTATATCATCGTTCTTTCTAAAACTCGTAAAGCAGCGCAGTAATTTTTCGTCGTGTAAAACGATGATTTAATTGTTCGAGAGCTATCGAGGCGTGCGCGCTGCTGAAATTTTCGCTATGCGAAAAATGACTCTCGTTATAAATATACGTTCGACACTTTTACATTTTGGTTTATTATTTTACACCGTGTATTTTATTATATTCGTGCGCAGACGGAAAAAGGACCGTCGCAGTCGAACAATGACGATTCACGTTGAAGCGCGCAAAAATCACCCGACTGGTACAGGACGCGAGGTAAATTCACGCCTCGATGAAAGTGCGTGGCCTTTTTACTCTCTGTTCTACCTTGTGCGAGTATGTATGTGTATAAGTATGTATGTTTCAGGGATGTACAGCTAGTTTGAAAATTGCATTCGTCATGCAATGAAAATCATGCACGTGCAGGAAAAGTATATAACATAGTAGTTACATGCAAAAAAAAATCGAGAATGAAAAAAGGGATCAATTATATTTTATGTTCAAACATCTCGATCGAGGTGCTCACACTTTATCGCCAAGCGCCAAGAAATCTGTGTGTCAATCATGCGGCATGCAGCGGTTACAGTAAATAATAATCATGACAGTAACAATTAATAATAATAAATAAACAATTCATTCGCCAAAATTATAATCATGCAACACATCCCAGCAGGCGTAAAAAAAAAGAAAAGTGACTCGAAAGTTTCCGTCTGCGGAGACATAGAGAGAGAAAAGATAGAGAATAAAGGGAGAGAGAGAAAGGAACAGAGAGAAAAAAAAACTAGAACAACATATAATATTTACATATGGTGCTCTGAAAGGGTATTACATATGAAACTTTATCGAGTTTAGCTATATATTCGTATATATATATATCATGATGTATATGCGGCATGTGTGATATTATATGGAAAACAGATATAAATATGTGCTTGTACGACGTACCCTGGGATTGAGATCGCTGCCCTGCTGCATCAGCGTGCCGATGGTGAACCAGAAGCTGTTGGCCAGGGTAAAGTCGTTGACCATCTGGGGCAGGACAATGTCCTCGTCGTCCGGGTCGCAGTAGCTGACGTGACTGCCCTGACCCAGCGCGATGATCGTGAACCAAAATTGCAGAAGAGAGAAAAAACAACAACAACAACAACAACAATAGCAACACAATTCACGAGATCAGTTTACCGAGGAGGGGGTGCGTCGTAGCTGGTCCTACCTGTAAAGGGCACTTGCAGCTGGGGCAGGGCGCGGGCTCGGCCCACTCGTTGGGGGATATACGCGCGACGATCCAGATGGTCACGGAGACGCAGACATAGGCGGCGAGCATCGTCAGCCAGATCTCCACCGCGAGCGGATTCATGAAGGAGAACAGCGGCGATGGCTCTTGCGCCGTTACCTATATTTTTTTTCATACTTTTTTGAATTTTTGGGCCAACAATGCAGAATCGAATTGAGAGAGAGCAGAGAGGGAGTTCACACACACATAACACCCAACACACGAGTCGAGAGAGTAACTCCGTAATAATCGATTTTCCGTCCGAGTTATCACGCCGCTCGCCGCTCTGTATTGTACCTTCGGATTGAGTCCGCTGCCCTGGCGCAGAAACGTGCCGGTGATGAACCAGAAGCTGTTGCTGATGGTGAACTGATTCTCGACGACCTCGGTCTCGCCCAGACACGGATGGGGATTGTTCCACTCGTAGGGGCTGAAGCGCGCCATCACGAAGAGGGTGAAGCTGACCAGCATGTAGGCCGCGAGGACGTAGAGCCAGATCTCCACGGCGAGAGGATTCATGAAGGAGAAGAGCCGAGTGGGTTGACTGCTCGGTACCTATTGTGCGTGGGCATTTATAGACAACTCGTGTTTTTGCTTCTCGGCTTGCATCTCTCGTGGACAACCACCCATGCATTTTCGTATCGTATATGATATATCTCGTGCTCGTGCCTCATGCTCGCGTGTCGGGTTCAAGCTCTCGGATTCGTGAGCTTTTTTTTTGGTAATCACAATGGATGTATCGAGAAAATGTATAGAGTACGCTACTCACCTTGAAGAGGATGCCTATGCCGAGGTTCATGAAGGGTTTCGTGAAGTCGATCACGCTCTCGCGGGCATAATTGATGGTCATCGATGCCACTGCGAGATCGGCTCTCTGTACATCGTAAAAAAAGGAGAAAAAAAGAACGAGATAAGTACATAACGCAACTGCTGCTGTTGCCACGTGCGAGCAAGCGCTCGAGCGCGTGCACACGACTGCACGAAAAAAATCTCGACTACTCTCTACACGCCGGCGTAGTATTTTCAATCGAACCTTAATAAATGCATTAGACCGAGCGCATCGGAAAGAGAAAAAGAAATCCCCCTTTTTTTCCTCTGGCGCACTCTTTACTCTAAAGGCGGGCGAGAGAGAGAATTTGATTTACTTCTTGACGCCACTTGACGAACTTCCTGTGCCTCTCTGCGCCGAGGCAGACAGGCAGGCAGCAACTATCCTACGCTGGTACGCGGGTGGACGAGGCTTATCTCTCTTACTCTCTCTCTCTCTCTTATACTCTAGCTCGTGCTCGGCTCTCTCGTATACTACTCTCTATATATCTCGGGGATAAAAGTGTATAGTTGCGCGCCTTAGGCGAGAAATAGCGCAAGGAGGCAACGACTACGACGACAACGACGAAGAACGAGAACGAGAGAGGATAGAGAGTAAAAAAAGAGAGAGAAGACGCGAGAGCGAGACAATTCGTACCGGCTTCTAACGAGAAAGTCGTTGTCTTCGCGCGAGCTTTTTGCTTGGCTTTTTTTTTCCTCTCGCTATACCCTCCGCGCTCGCTCGCACTCTCTTCTGCGCCGCGCGCGCTCAAATAGAATTTTTCCTCGCGCGTACTTTTCTTCTGCATCCGTTTCTTTCCCTTTTACTTCTTTTTTTTTTTTTTTTTGCTTAACTCGCAACTCTTATAACCATCCACTCGCGTGGTTTATTACCTACCTACTTATAATACACTCTTTACACGCGTCTTTATACGGCCGACTTCCTTATCTTTCGCTTGATACTGAAGCAGCTGCTGCTACCCGTGTTTACACCCAATAAAATCATTGGCACAAATACTGCCTGGAACAATTTTTTGAATCATTTCTCTTATATAGTGCGCGTCCCTTACCCCCCATTACGTCGTCGCAGGATTACTCGAAAATCCTTTTAAGGCAATTCGCGGCAACTTTTTCACGAGTCGTTTATGCGCGCGCGCGCGAATAAAAATTAATAAAATACTTTACAAAACTTTTCTTCCTACTAGTCCCAAGCCGGCCTCGTTATTATTAATTCATTCCCCTTCGTACAGGTCGAATGAAATAAAAAATGTATCGAATACATTTGTACGATTTATATGTATTTGAAAAACATATTTTTCATGCACGGAACCTCTGCACTGCGCGGAGCTTTGGAAAAGTATGAAAACGACAAAATCTGTACCGAGAGAAATATATACGTATTATATATATTGTGATTTTGAATTTAAACAGATATCTATATCTCGGCGTCACGCTTGGGCGCGGAAAAAAAGCTTCGCGGTGCGTCTTTGCGTCGAGAGAAGAAGAAGAAGAAGAAGATCTCGACCCGATGAATTGTTACACGCGTACATCGCGCCGCGCACCGAGATCTACCTTTTTTTCATATTGAATATGAAATGTATAGATATTTTTTCTTGCCTCGCGGCTCACGTAATGTTTTTTTCCAAGTCCCGGATCTCTATCTGTCTATCTATCTCTCTACATATCACTTCTAGTCATGAATTATTCAATTTTAATTTAGCGCCGCGCACGACGAATCTAAATATACTCCTCTGCTGCACGTTGTCGTGGGCGGGGGAGCGATAATTGCCGCTGCAGCTTACTTTTTCCATGAGCTCGCGCACGATGCCGTTCCACTCCTTGGTCTCGGGGTCGTAGACGCCGTACATGTGATCGGGCACCAGCCTGATGGCGTACTGAAAGCCCACCTGGCCGGCTATCCACTTGAGCAGGTCGATGCAGAAGCCCTCGAATCGCGCGTTGCCCGTCAGATTTTTGTCCTCCTTCACCATCACGTACGGCTTTTCCTGTAATATACGGAATATATATAGTGATGATAAGAAAAAAAAAAGTTAAGTAAATGCGAGAGATGCGTCTCGAGAGGGAGAATAATAAAATGCATATGAACGCGGCGCAGCGCTCGCGCGCGAGTACATTCGGTTATAAGGTACGACGGGGTTTAAGAGCTCGAGTTTGAATAAATAAATTTGCCCTCGACGCGCTCGCTCGCTCACGACTCTGTCTAAGTGTGTATTCGTGTGCTTGTGTGCAGAGGTACGTACGTATAACACCGAATGCACCCTTGAGATGTACGCTGCCTCGCGTATATATAGAGCAGTTTTAAGAGTCGTTTATTCGCCAAAATCACTATCCCGACGCCCTGCGCCTGCAGTAGTCCCTCGGGTCTCGACGTGTAAAAGTAATTTCCGCATTACACAGACGTGTAAATTGAGTCATTTTGGGTGTGTGTGCACTTGCAGAGCGATCGAGCGAGCCATGGCGAATTAATTTTTGGATTTTTCGTCCGTACAAAAAATAATATTTTCTTTCTAAAGGTAACGATTGCGAGGATACCGTCGGTGCCCGGCAATTAAAACGCGCTCGACGAGATAAGACCGGCGAATAAATGCCGCGGCGCAAGATGTAAGAGCGGCAATTAAGGGCGGCGCTGCAGATATACGCAGCTGCTCGTGCAGGCCCAGCGACTCTCCCCCCTGTGTAACCTGACTTATAGGCCATTCGTTCGCATAAGCTATATTACCTCTCTGGTCATTACGACGAGGGTGATGTTGGTGGCGCTGGTCTCGTAGAAGGCGCCGACGTCGGATATGTTGACGCCGCTGCCCAGCTTCCACTCGCCGACCTTCACCAGCTCCTCCTTCTTCAGCTTGAGCAGGTCCAATTTGAAGTTGGTGCGCTTGCCCTCGTTGAACTCGATGTGGCCGGTCAGGCCGTGCAGGTCGGCCTGGGGTAGCAGAAAAAATTACATGGGTGTACTTACATGGCACGCACAGGGGCGGGTTATGGAATGAATATTAAAATTTTTTATCATTCGCGTGTATAAGGATCTATTTAATTTATTTTGTTTTTTGTGAATTTGATGTTGTCTGTAAGGAGTTTTTCTTGGAAATCATTAGTTTTAGGAGACCATACAATTCCTCGAAAAAATCGTCACTGAATGAGAATTTTAAATTGTTTTAAGTAGTATATTGTAAGGATAATGTATAAACAGATAAATCGGTACTTTGTAAACAATAAGCTCATTATAACGATCTCGACACATTCTTTCGACACACTGATCATGTTTATAGTAAAAATAAATTGGTTTGAATGTTGTCTTTCTCGATGAAACAAATATTAATACCAAAAGATAAATTTTACTGATTCAATTTTCGTGGTACTAAATAGATGGAACTATTGCTAAATTCATACACCAAAATGGATAAAAGTGAGAAGAAATCTGAAGCAAATGTCTCGAAAAATAATTCAAGTGAACACGACATTGCCGTTTCAGACGACAAAAATTGCCAGGTGGCATTTACACTAAAATCAAGCATGATAACACACCGAGATGAAATTCACAATGAACCAAAAGACTTTGCATGTGACAAGTGCAATAAGAAATTTGCATTCCGAAGTCATTTGAGTAGACATCAAATATCAGTACACAAAAATCGTGAAGATTACTCATGCAACAAGTGCGAGAGGAAATTTGAAAATAAATTGACTTTACTTAAGCACAAAAAAATATTCCATGACGTTTTAAAAGATTACTTATGTGAAAAGTGCGCCAAGAGATTCGGAAAAAGACAAAATTTGCTCGTGCATATGAAAACAATCCACGAGGGTCGTAAAGATCATGTATGTGACAAATGTGAGAAGATGTTTGGACAAAAATCGAGTCTAACTTGGCATCAAAACACAGCACAGGGAAGTTGCAAAGATTATGCATGTGACAATTGTGAGAAGAAATTTACACATAGAGCATGTTTGCTCTACCACCAAAAAGCGGTCCACCAAGGTCGGAAAGATTTCGTATGCGATGAATGTGAGAAGGAATTCGGATACAAACATCACTTGATTTTCCACCAAAGGACAGTACATGAAGGTCATAAAGATTTCACATGCGAAAAGTGCGATAAGAAATTTGGATACAAATCGCATTTGCTTGTGCACATAAAAACAGTACACGAAGGTCGGAAAGATTACACATGCGAAAAATGTAAGAAGGAATTCGGATACAAACATCACTTGCTTTTCCACCTGAGGACAGTACATGAAGGTCAGAAAGATTTTACATGCGACAGGTGCGAGAAAAAATTTGGACAAAAAAACCATTTACTCTGCCACCAAAAGACAGTACACGAAGGTCGCATAGATTATGCATGTGACAAATGCGACAAAAAGTTTGGGGTTAGAAGTAATTTAATAAAACACCAGAAGATAGTACACGAAGGTCGCAAGGATTACACATGTGACAAATGTGAAAAAAAATTTGGACTAAAATGGCAATTGATCAGACACCAAAAGACCGTTCACGAAGATCAGAAGAATTTCACATGTGACAAGTGCGAAATAAAATTCGGACAAAAATCGAATTTGCTTTTGCACCAAAAAACAATACATGAAGGTCGCAAAGATTTCGCATGTGACAGATGTAAAAAAAAATTTGGGCGAAAATCAAATTTGCTTGGGCATCAAAAGGCAGTCCACGAAGGTCGGAAAGATTACTCATGTGACAAGTGCGAAAAAAAATTTGCATCCAAGCAGTATTTGCTTCTCCATCAAAAGACAGTACACGATGGTCGCAAAGATTATGCATGCGTCAAGTGTGAGCAAATATTTAAAAAAAAATCACATTTGTTTCGGCACCAAAGTATAGTCCATGAAGGACGAAAAGATTACCCATGTGAACCGTGCCAGCAACAATTTGGAGAAAAATCAAAATTGATTAGACATCAAAAGACAGTCCACGAAGGTCGGAAAGATTACTCATGTGACAAGTGCGAAAAAAAATTTGCATCCAAGCAGTATTTGCTTCTCCATCAAAAGACAGTACACGATGGTTGCAAAGATTATGCATGCGACAAGTGCGAGAAAGAATTTGGACAAAAAGTGAATTTGCTTAAGCACCAAAAAGTAGTCCATGAAGGTAGTAAGGATTTAGCTTGAGACAAATGGGAGAAGAAATGATGATTAACAATTGTAAATAAGTATATAGATACTTATAAAGATGTGTTTTTAAAATTAAAAAAAAAAAAATTGAAATGATTGTGTATTACTCGAACCTTTTTCGGCTACTTGCTTGCCTTAGCTCTTGATGAGCTTTTAATGATAAGCAACCCTGAATTTATCGAACATGAGCTAGGGAAATATATTGAAAAATTGGCTGAGAGACGGATTATTTTTTATGCATGAGACACGATCGATAATAAAAACATATTTTATCTAAAAAAACCAACGTGGAGCCTTTTATTAATTTAATTTAAACCCAAGAAAGTTTTCTAAATTTCTTAAAAATTAGCAAACGATCTCACAGTTGTTTTAGAATTATAACCCGAGTGGCGAATGAGAGCTTGCGTAGAGGTGGCACTTTTTCTAATCCACCACCGCAATGTCACGTAGCAGAGCTTGCGACGACGATCGCGCAAAAGGCCATATTATTCGATTTTAAACTCTATTTGCGCGACGCTATGTCCTTTCTCTTTCTTTCGTTTCTTTTTTCACATAAGTAAATCAACGGAATATATCTTTGAATCATAGTGTAGCGTCGCTGCCCGCCTACCTCCGTAGCGGTGGTAGTAGTAGTAAACGCGCAAGAGCCAAAATATACTACTCTACGCGAGCGACGAGCTTTAGCCCGCGCGCGTACATATTCGGTGCGTTAATGTATGCAAATGAAAAATTATGCATGTATATTAATACACGTGTAGCAGCAGCGGCAGCATTCAGAGGTCATATATAGCGCGGAGCACGCGTGGTGGAATCCACGCACGACTGGCGTTCTCACTCTCCTCGAAATTAAATTGCTAAAGAGATGCAAAAGATTTTTAAGAACTCGCGTACGCGTTATACACACACACCGGCCCAAGCGTTGACATGCGAGTTGAAACATATTTCTTTCTTTTTTATTCTTTTATTTATTTTTTTTTTCATTTTTTTCGGACTAGCGAGCTAGCGAGACACTTATACGCGTACGCGTTTATATGGCTAGCATATAATGAACGTCGCACAGCCGTGCTCTTGATTATACGCGTAGCTGCTGCTGCTGCTGCGGGAATTTTCACGTGAGCTTTGCATGGTACACGCGACGAGCTCGGCTAATTTAGTTTTGCGCGCGCCGCGCGTGGTGTGTCCTTCGGTGGCAACTTCTTCTCTCTTCATTTTTGTTGTAACTAATGTATGTAATTTACGTACGAAAATCTCGATCGTTAAAAGTAGCACGTGATACACCCGCGTGAAGTAAATAATATGTAGGCGCGCGCAGACACATTATCGATATATATTATATGTGCCTCGATTTACCGCTGGGTTATATGTATTTGCGGGCTGCTGCGGCGGTGGCTTGCACTTCAAGTTACAGCGCCAGCTGCAATTGAAAATGTAACGACGATTCGCGAAGCTGCATCGAAGTAATGACGGCGCAACCGTATCCCGCAAAGAGGCTTCGTTAAGCACGTGTATCTGCACGCGCGCGGGAGTTTGTCATTAATTGTGGCACACATATTCGAGATACATATATACAGGGCCAGAGACAGTCGTCGTAGTAGTCGTTGTGTGGCATTGTTATGCAAATGGCGCATTTCGTCATTAGGAGTTGGGCGCGGCGCGGCGACAAATTAACTTGGCGCGCCCCTCGTATATATAAACGTACTCGTAGTAGTGTGCTAGTACAGAAATGCGTGTACATAGACGATGATGACGACGGACGGACGGGCAGGTGGGTGGCCAATATTATAATCGACAACTGCAGCGGTACAGGTACTTGGGTTACTGCGAGTACTATACATACGGTATATACTTACGGAATTGATGTAATTGTAAAGCGATAGACCGTCGTCCCAGGGCTCCTCGCGCTCGCAGGACAGATTGGCGGGTCGTAGCACGTGACTGCGATCCAATGCGGCGAGGCCGTGCACGAACACCGCCACGCTGTCGTACATGAGGGCTGGCTCAGCCTGTGCATGAATCGAGAGAGGAAGTGAACATTTTACTTTTTCGAGTTATTGTAATTGATATAAATGTCATGGATCTTCGCACGTACTTGGATGATGCCGGATTTGTTGAGTATCGAGTGGCCGACCGGCTGGAATCGTTCCATGTGGCGCAACGCCTCGATCACCGTGGGCGCCTCCGAGTCGACCAGTCGAAACGCCGTCATATTTACACTGTTGTACTTGAAGTCCTCCAAGTCGAACGTTTCCAAGTCCTGCGCGATGACAATTAATTAATTACTTATTCTATTGGATCACAATATAATCAAATACTCACGAAAGTCGTGAACATGTAGTGGTATCGGTAATCGTTCATTTGTAATTGTAATATCTGCGGAGGGGACAAAAACGATTATTCAACGACATTGCAACAAAAATAATTATTATATTATCAACTTGCCGCTCTAAAGAATTGTTGCATAAATCTAGGATCGGTGTCGATGATTAGTTTGTAAATCTCCTTGTGACGAATCTCCTTTAGTACTTGTCTATAGGTGCCGGGACCAGCCTGGCGAATGAACATCTCCGTTTTCGGCGAAGGCGGCGATTTCACTAAGTCTTGCAGTTTGAACAAACCTGCGTCAAATTGACGAGAAAAGATGATAAATACGATGAGAAGAGCTAGAGCTGAACATTCGTCCCGAAGAAGAGATGTATAAGATAATGTATTATTCTATCGGGGGAAGTAGATTGTCGCGCGCGGAAGAAAATGACAAAGAAAACCATGATCTTTTTAAGAGCCTGGGACGCGCATCGACGTAGCGCACATAGCCGAGGGATGATAGATGGAATGAATAGCGAGGACGGGACCCAGAGGGTACATCTAGCAGCTCTCTCTCTGCGGATAAAAGAAAAGTTGAAACGAGCCAAGTTGTACGAACTCGTCCTCCCGCGCGTCACTTCCGTTTTCGTTCAATCTTATCCGTTTATTGTTTTCCTTCGCGGCCGCGTATAACCATAATAATCTTACGGAGATGGCTATACGGAGCTCCGACCGCGCGTAGTAGCTGTAGCGCGCGAAAATCAGCGATCCGCCGCGCTTCCGTGTACGGAGTTGGATCGATCGTCAGGCGCTGTATAATAGGCGACTCACCAAAATCCTCCTCGTAAATAATGGCAACCTTGGTCCAGTTCAAAAAAGTCATAAGGTCCTTGAAAGCTCGATTGAGATGATCCTGGGCGGGATAAAGATTAATACTGAACTCCTTGAAGCTCGGCTCGAAGTCGAGGCGGGCCTCGATGTGCGGCACGTCCAGGGCCTCGCAGATGCTCTGGATGTGCGGCCCGAGCAGCGAGTCCGTCGGCCCGAAGATGGCCTGGACCGAGCGCGACAGCTGCTTGCAAGCTGCAACAACAGAAGTAAAAACATTTTACTTTTTTCTCTTCTTTACTTTGGCTTTGAATAGATCTCTCGCTGCCGAAATCCGAGAGAAAGAGACAAAGAGCAATCGATCGAAAAAAGAGAGAGAAAAGAAAGAATTGATGTTGCGTTGGGTATGTACCAGAGTCGGTGCGCGCACCGACGACGGTAAAGTTTTCCCTGGGGGGTACCTCAGCGCGAGATCGTTTTCTCCGGCGATCGCGTCAGTACTGAGCTCGCGCAAGCTCGAATAATAATGTTTCGACTTTGAAAAAGTCCCGATTTTCGTTCTTTCGTTTTCTTTTTCTACTTTTATTTTTTTTTGCTCGATTCACAAACTCTCGCTCTCGTTCTCTTCGTCTATGAGATTAAATTTCTTTAATTTTACGTCGGCATTACATTAAATTTGCTCTCTCTCTCGCGCGTCTGGAAAATGTTGAAAGTCACGACCCGCGCTCCACCCTCTCCCCCCTTTCGTGAAAGTAATGGTATTTCAGTTGAAGAGCTACTGCTGCTGTAGCTAGCTATAGCTAGCTTATAGTATTGTCTAGCGCGAAACTGCAATTTTAACCTTATTTCAGCAGCTCGCCCCCTCCCGAGGTTGTACAATGTATAAATACAGCTGCAGCGACGAGGAGCCGGAGGTATACATAGAAGAGAGCGCGCGGAGAGAAAGAAGGGCATTATCAGATTGAAATAGACCCGCGCGTTCGAGAGCCCGTGCATGCTTTATCTTGGGCCTTTTAGGCGCGCCACACACGTGTGTATACAGCGAAGCCCGAGCGTTGAACTCGGCTCTTTCCCTTCTCAATTTTTTTTTCGCTTTTTTATGTAGCAGCCTAGCATAGGGAGGGTACACACAGGTAGCGATCATAAGTGCATAAACGACGTGTGGGTGTCTCGGTTGAGTAAAAGAAGCAAGAGGCAACCAACCTTTTTTCGACGTTCGAAACGAATCGTCTTTAGGCACGTACTGGATATCGTATACCACAGTGGTGTTGGGCAATATCATTCTCTCCTTGTTGATTTTGTAGACGGCGTATTTGAACGCCAGCTCCGACGGGCTGTCCTTCTGGTCCTCGGTGAATATCGCACCTGGTGTAGCGACGAAGTTCGCATGAAAAAAGAATACAGCGTATTATAAATGTATGCCAAATTTAGACGCGTATATCCTGAAATATGTTCAAGATTTCTGTGTGTGTGTATAAATTATTATTGTGTATACGTGTGCGATGCCGCACGGCATCAAGTTGACACACAAGACAGTATTTACGCTCGCAGCTCGCGCAAAGCGTGATAAAATTAGCCAAGTACGACGACGACGCTGCAGCTACGTGCTGCAGAGCGAGAGAGAGCAACGGACAAGCTTTATAATAAAGTTTATATTGACTGTGAACTGCCGTGCGCACGTAAAGTTCACATCCCTTCCTCTCACTCCCTGGCTCTGTAGCCTCCTCCTTCGGACCGTGTGAATTAATGACTTTATATTAGGTATGAAGCATCGCGAGGTAGGTAGGTAGGTACTGGCCAAAGTCGCCATCCTCCACGCAGAGCTCTATATCTCTCGCTCTCTATCTTTCTCCTACCATGGCTCTGCTGGCCAGCCCTGCCCTGCCCTGCGCAGAGTTTAAATTAGATTCGAATAATTGGCTCTCGACGGAAAATGAATTATATTCGTGGTGGGATATGTCACCGATGGAACAATTGCTCTCTCTGCCTCTCCTCTCGCTGCCCTCTGCGCCGCGCGCAACGTAGCGTACGCAGAGAGATGAACATTATCGATATATAGGTATGCGTGTGATAGTATTTATCGCCTGGCAAGAGCAGTGCAATTATTTTTTTTTAAACCCTCCTACCCCCCGAATTTTCCACCGATCTCGTAAGCACGATCGGGCAGGATATAAAATACAGGGTAAAAAAAAATAATTTCAAACTTTCGAGGAAATTTGATGAATTTATTTAACGTCATTTACTTCATCAACTATCCAAAAATTGCGCAACTTTATAACGACGAAATTTAATAATAATGTAATAACAATAATTATGAATGTGTAACAAAGCGAAATTTTACTTCATTAAAGGTCATACAATGATTCGACTACCAGTTTAAACTTAAATTGGGCTCGACTGGCGTGGTCGGCGGTTTCTCTACCCAGGTCAACGAGTACTTCTTCTCGAAGCTGGCCCTGTCGTGGATGTTGTACGCCTCGGGATCGAAATCCTTGTTGCCCAACGACGACAGTATACTCAACAGACTGTGCACCGCTTGCATGTACTCCTTCGCAGCTTGATGCGCGATCGCGTAGTCCTCCAGTAGAGCGTCGACGACATTTAGAGAGTGGTGAATCTGGTCGAGCAGCTCGGCGCAGCGACCCTCGGACGTGTTGACCAGCGTTGTGCGGTCGGGGAAGCGCTTATTCACATCGAATGTCACGCATCCCAGGCTCAAGTAGACCGATCGACGCTCCTGTTTGATGTAGAAATTTATCGTGCGTGCTTTGACCAGACGCTGCACGAGGTGCTCCGGATTGCACCAGAGGTGGAGCGACTGCACCCTGTGCCGCGCGTGCCACGGCTCGTAGCGAGAGCCGCTCATATTGTCGATATAATATGATAATAGTGCCGACGATAAAACTTGTTTTTTTCAGTAATCTTCGTGCAAATATTCGTCAAGTTTACTTCATACGCCGACACAACAATTCGTAAACGTTCGTAAACGAGCTACAAGATAGTTTTCTTATTTTTGTATATCACATACGTCAGAGAATTTGTGTTATGTTATATTTTGTATGTTACTGATAATGAGCCTCGACAGTTTATTTATTGTGTTTTTTGTTGTTGGAGAAAACAATGTATTTCGTAAGCCTCAAGTATCGCTTTCCCTACACACGGGTTTTTGAGCACGACGTACAATGGCTGTGAAAAATGAAAGATCGAAAAGAGAGGTTAGATCCTTGAAATTATCTTATAATAAACATGATATTCTTACGTTTGCTTGATTCTGGAACCAATAGAATGAAAGTCTTGGTACACTCCTTTTTACGTATTCTGTGAGTATATATTTACCATGACTGCAATTAGAAGAAATATCGCATAGGTTAGGGGCTCGAATCGTTTGCGTACGAAAACATATTACACGTGCTTACGTGTCAAATTATTGTAACGCAATTGCACTTTAAAATGAAGTTACTGCGACGAACGTTACTTCGAACAACTCCTACTTGAATTTGATAATTGTGATACCGATCGCTGTACTGTGAAATTTCACTCGTGCATCACACTTGCGAAATAAACAAAAGCCGGCAGCAGAAAGTGACTTCGACACAACACGAGCTCAGAAGCGTGACCGTCATTCAGATGTGCTTTTCTCTTCGAGTAAGTATGTATATTATGTAGTATTTATCGGCTGGCAAGAGTAGGGAAATTTTTTTCAGCCCCCCAAGAAACAATAATTCAAAACGTTCGTTAAATTTGATGATAAAGTTTATTTGATCGAATATACTTCATCAACTATTCAAAAACTTACAGCGACGAAATTTAATGTACAATAATATACAATAATCATAAATGTATTACGAAGCAGCATCTACTTTAGGAGAAGGAGACATTTTAAGAAAAATAGGTGTTTTAGGAACTTCCCAAGTCATCGAGTACTTCTTCTCGAAGCTGGCCCTGTCGTGGATGTTGTGCGCCTCGGGATCGAAGTCCTCCTTGCCCAGCGACGACAGTATCTCCAGCAGCGCCTTGACCGACTGCGTGTAGGCCGGCCTGGAGTGGCGCGGGTCGTTGTGCTGCAGCGCCTCGCGCATCTGATCGAGCAGGTCGGCGCACTTGCCCTCCGTCGCGTTCACCAGATACGTCTGGGGGAAGCGCACCTCGCGTTCGAATCGCCGATCGCCGTTCAGGTCGCGCAGCTTGCCGAGGATCTTCTTGCGCTCGGGGTGCTGGTAGAAGTCGATCTGGCGCGCCTCGACTAGCAGCTTGACCAGGTGGTCCACCTTGAGCCAGCGGTGCAGCGTCTGCACCTCGTGCTGGGTGCGCCACGGATGGTAATACGAGCAAGGGTAGGACATGATGTTACACGCGCAATTTTCTCGCTGATCTTCGTGCGAATATATATATACTTGCCGAGTCGACGTGGTATACTGACGAGCTGCGAGGCACGGTTTTCTTATATTTGCGTGCGGCACACGAGCCGCGGCGATTTAACGTTATATTTACTTTGAGAGCTATTTCCGTGTGTATACACACGCGTTGTTGACGCCTTTTAAATTCCCATGTATTCCCATGATTCGATTCCATCGTCGACGTTGTTATTATATATATCGTGGCTTCCGCAACGAAATCTATTGTCGACGTTTCCAAAAAAAAACCGACCATTTTTAGTCGTTCGTATATTTTCATCAATACCTCTTTTCCAAACGCATATGTACTTGACGATGATTCATCGTTTCGCAGCTTTTCCCCCAAGGGGCCGACAAGCATCGCATCATTAAAACGAAACCGCAAAAATTGTATGTATAGTGCACACCGGACCCGGGGGAATATACACAATATGCACGCGCGTATAATAAAAATAGCCGCGCGAAACGTTGTTGCAGCGCAGCTCCCATATATTATATACGCACTCGGCGCGTCGAGCATTATAGGTAATCAAGAATCCACCCGCATATAACGGCGTGCACCACGCGCGAGATACATCGAATCGAGGCTCGCGAGCGTCAAAAGCAAATATATGCTGAATAATCAAGGGCACGTTCACCTCGCGTAGTGCGTATATGGATCGTCGCGTGCCGCTGCTGGCCCGAAAAACGTCGAAATGAACGTTTTTGTCGGACAAAAAATAACACGTTGTTGGATGGTATATATAATACAGGTTCGCGGAATAAAAAAGGAAATATTTTTATTTATTTTTTCATCCCGGCGAAATCGTGGGAAATTCCAAAATATTCGCTCGGTCGAAATAATAAAAAATTGCTCTGTAAACTAGACAGTATAACAGTAAATGCACGAATCATCGAGTAAACGTATCAGTAAGTAGGGAATAATAATGCATTTTTGCGCTCAAAAAAAAAAAAAAACATTTATTCAGCTTTTTTTTTTGTTAATTCGTATGTTTATCCTGCATCTGTACGTATTTCACGAGCTTATTTATAGTTATATCCTCGCCCGCTGGCCTTGACAATCCAGCTGGATAGCGTGAATTTTTCGACGGCACGCGCAAACAATAAAGAACATCGGGTTGTACGTTGCATCCTAATTGGGCAAAAGTATATACACATAATTATGAGCTTTCAACATTTAGTAAAAGCAGATTATCAACCGAGTGTCAAAAGTTACGCGGCTTCCGCTTTACTGCCTCCACCGCTGCTGCTGCTCCACTGCTGCTGCTGGCTGCACGTCTATGTGCGCAAGCTCGTCGTCGTCGTCGTCGTCGGTGGGTTATTTTCCCTCGCCATACCCCCGTGCACAAATCGCAATGAAGCTTTCCGCGCCGAGCAGCAGCAGCAGCAGCGAGCCCATTATGTGCTCTGTGTGACGGATATAGAGGACAATCGTCATAATAGCGCGAGGAAGGGGAAGGGGATGATGAAGCTTATGCGCGAAACAACACGCTGCTGCCTGGGATTCACTATGCTGCCGCGCGTTACGGTTGCTGAGCTTTTAATTGCGCGCGCCTTTGTGTATTGATTATTACGCAAGCACGTCGTGCGGCTCTGCGGCTGTTTTTATCCGTTTGACTGAGCGTACGTATCTATAGCTACTCTGTCATATTGTTTCTCTCATTTGAGCGACGACGATGATCGCGTTGTATATCTCCGCAACCCCTGCGGATAGCAGCATTTACGTACAGCGCTCGCGGAGCGTGGCAATTTTTTTAGCTCCATTGGACGCAAAGTTTTTATTATTCGCAAACATAAAAACATTGTTTTCCCCCCTGGCTCGCGTATTCTATCTAATAACGGCGCCTTGCGAGTGTGCAGTATATAGTTGGGAAATTTTCAAATGAAACACGTGGGCTTCGTACGGGCATGGGAGCTGCAGTGCACAAAAAAGTAAGCAATGTACAAATATAGTCGTGCGCGCCGTATCGCCACGAGGCCGAGAGACAGAGAGAGAGAGAGAGAGAGAAAGAGAGAGCATATGAAAGAACGATGAAGTAATTAAAAGCGTTTAATTACTCGAGCGTCGAAGCCCACGGTATACACAAGCACTACTACTACTACTACTCGCTGTGTATATAACGCACATAACGAGACGATCAATTACGTCGTATAATAAGGTTGAAAGCGACTTTTTGTAGCGCTTGCATGGCTATCTCTCGATTCTCGGGACTGGCTGGCTATGCGCGATAGATACGTTTTTTTTTCTTTTCTTCTCTTCCCGAATGCGTGTACGTTATAGATATAGGTAATTTAGAAAACATTTTAGCGCGAACGATGTATGCTAAAAAATCAAACTCATATTCGTGTACGCACCATAACTCTGTGTGTGTGTGTGTCTGCACGCACACTTCAAGGACTGGCAAAAGGCTCGCGCGCATGTAGCACAGAGAAAGAGGATGAAATTAAACTGGCATTTTGGACTCTTTGTTCAAGTGTGTCGAGCGTCAAAAGCTATATACCGATGGAGCAGCAGCAGTGCGCGCCGTTTTACCGTGTATAAACGAGCTGCTGCTAGCTGGCACAGCAACGTATATACTAACTATATATAAGCGTACTCATTCAAGCAAAATAACACCTCCGAACCTCCCATTATTATTATGATTATTATATAAAAATGGATTTTACAGACGCCTGAACAATAAGCGCCTTTGTGCAAAATTTTTAATACCCCAACCGGGACGCGTACGTTGTTATCCAAAAAATAAAAAGTGCGTTAAAAAAATGTTTCATCCCCTCAGCGCCCGCAACCCCCTGATTTTATATATTATTACATATAATATTATTATTGTACGGAATCGCACGCGACATGCCCGCAACAACGCACAGCTTCGCGTATTTATTGTGTCCGACAGCGGGAGGGAGAGAGAATTTTGCAGGCTGCAGACTCTATGTACTCAAGTAAATAGAGTCTCTCTCTCTCTCTCTCTCTTGGCTGGGTGTAAAAGCATACAATACGCGCGTAGTATTGCGTATAGATATATAAATACATAGCGCGTGCGGAGATTTAAACGGCTGCAGCTAGCTCGGCGTCGAGTGTGCGAAAAGCTCAACAACCAACGCCGAGCCGTAAGAGACGTTGCGTTGCGTTGTGTGTGTGTGTGTGTGTGTGTGTGTGTGTGTGTGCATATAGGCAGAGTCGTTAAATATTTATTTTAGCTTGTGTCTCCTGAAGGTAGCTGCTACTGCTGCTGCTCGTATAGAGGAATGTTTATCGTGTCTCTGTGTTATTCCTCTCTGGCTGGCATCAATTTGTTTTTTTCCTCTCATTGCGTGCGTACACTGCACGCGTATACATCGGAAGATCAGCTCAGGAGAAGGAACGTCGATTCCCGATGTGTACCGCCCAATCGATCGTTAGCAGCGGCCGGTGCAGCTGGGATTTTTTACAGCAAAATTTAATTACTCACTCTAAATGCTCGGAATGCCGAAGGAGCTTTTTTTATCTCTCTATCCTCTCTCTCTCCCTCATGGGCAGAGAGCACGCAGCAGCGAGCGATGAATAATCAACTCTGAGCTCTGGCAAAAATGTGGATAATCAACACGAGGGATTACACATAAGTTTTTTACTGCCTGCCTGTCTGCCTGACTGCCTCTTCATCCGCGAACGTCGACGATCTCTTTTATTTTTTCGAAAAATTTGCAGTTGCTTCTTTTCCTTTTTTTTTGTTGTTGTTGCAAGCGTATAAAAAAATAGATGAGAGCTCTGCTCGCGCGCGCGCGCGCAACTGTACCTCGAGTAAAGTTCAATGGTCTCGAAGGAAGTTAACTCACTCTCTCTCTCTTTGGTACTAATTGGAAAAGACCTTTTTCTAAAACTCGTGTACAGCTTTTTCTTTCTCTCTCGCGTCGATTTGCCCAAGGCCCTATACATTGAAAAAGAGTCGAGTCTTGATGAAAAAAATGTGAGGAAGAAAGAGCTGGCGCGGCGAGCTTGCGCTGCTAAAGAAAATGTTTTAACTCATTTAATCACAAGAGCTTGAAAAAACAAATGCTGACAATGACGCGCTAATGTAACATTATATAGGAGGAATAGGATAATTTTTCGGTAGTATACTCTTGGGCGCATTATATATTATATTGCCGCCGGGTGAGCTGGTGCACACACGTGTGCCAGCGCAGCGCTTAAATCCCTTATCCGAAAAAACGAGTCGTGTAGCCGGATTTTTGCCTCGGCACGCGCCAGATTATCCGCTCGCACTCTCTCTCTCTCTCTCTCTCTCTCACTCCAGAGTTTTTTTCGCTTTCTCTCTCTCTCTCTCGCTCTCGCAGGTTTATACCTTTTTACGCGCTCTGCGCTCGCATCTTAAGAGTGGCAATCGACGAAAGCTCTCTAGCAGCTCTCAAGGAATTTCTTCTTCGCGCGCGTATACTACTGTGACTTTTTTCGCGCTGCTACTGCTTTCACCGTCGCTGCCGCTGCATCTCTGCGTGTCTCTAATCTTTAGCGAAATTATCACGAGGTACGTTTCTAAGATGAGTTTACTTGCCGCCACCGTCGTCGTCGTCGTCGCCCGGAACATCATAAATAACTCATGCCTGTAGGAAGTGGCAGACAAGCGAGTTTGCAGCACCCCGCACGCGCCTAGCAGTATAGCATCTATAGGTATACGTCCTACATATATGTATTCGCTGCTGTACAAGTAAGGAGCTGAAAACGTGATGAATTCAGGGGGGGTCTATGTATATATGCAACACTGTATACTACTCCGTGCAGCGCAAGTTGGGATGCATGTGTATATATAAATTCATGGGAGCCGCGCTAAGGTTGTGTATAGTATATAAAGCACTTGCTAAAAGTAAGTGCAAACATACTTTAAAGCGTACGAGAGAGAAAGAAAGAGCGAGAAAGAGACAGACTTAATATACTCGACGCTTTTCTCTTCCTTTTTGTGCTCTCTCTCTCTTCCTCCCTGTTTTTTTTTTACTTCATATCTCTTTCGATAAAACGAGCAAACACAAAAACGCCACTGAGCAAATAATACAAGCTAGCAGCGGCACGACAATCGTTCTGTGTAGACTAAAGAGGCGAAAAAAGGAGGAGGAGAAGAAGAAGAAGAAAGAAAGAGAAAGAAAAAAACGGCAACGAGTCAGTCGAAGCTTACAGCAGCCTCATGTATTATTCACGGGACGAGCGCGAGGCAGTGAGTGATATAGCCAGGACGTGCGACATTTTTAGGTGTAGCCCTCTCCCCAACCTACCCCCTGTCGATTTTCTTAGACGTGCGCCGCGCGTTGGACGATATTTTTAAACGACGATGGTAACTACCGCACTGGTCGTGTGCTTGCTTGCCTTCAAAACTCGGCCAGAGCTTGCGCGCGAACAACTTCTTCTTCTTCGTACCCTATACTTTTTTTTTCAGCGAGAGCTTGCAAGCTTCACGTCCAACAGGCCGCTTGGATAAATACGCAATAAAACCCTACGTCAAGCGCGCGCGCGGGGGTATTTTAATTATATATGGGAATCGCACCTTGCCTACTGCGCGTTGCTCTAGTATTAGGCGCGCACGCACCACCGGCCACCGAGTGAGTTCTCTAAGTGGTGTAATAAAGCCCATCTGGGCGTGCCACTCTGGAGAGAGCGACGCGAGCGAGCGAGTGCAAGTTGAAGGGCTCCCCTGTGTGAGAGAGAGAGAGCCTACCGGCGCGCGCGTGCGGCCGGAAAATAAGCCGAGTACACGTATAACGGTATATATGCACAGCCACTGTAATTATATATATCTCGAGGAGTGCGAAATTCTTTTCTTCTTCTTCTTTATCTTCTTCGCTCGCGCGCGTGTGACGAGCTTTATACAAAATTAAAGTCTCTCTGCGCTCTCTTCATTATGCGCGAGTGAAAAGCTCTTTAAAGCTCGAAACGCATATAAGTACGCAAGCAGCCCTTCGGGGGTGTGTGTTATTATTTTCTTTACGTCGAGAGAGTTCTCTGACCGAGGCCACGGTATAATATGTACTTATGGGGCTCTTTGCGCTCTCGTGTGTGTGTACGCGAAGTAAACAGTCAACGTCCATCTTTCTAGCCCTCGATTAATCGATCAATCAAGCGTGTAAAGCTTGTCCGCACGGACGCGCCGCGCAAACACACTCGACGTTATGCGCTCGTGTATGCGTGTGTGTGTATGTGTGTTCACCGCTGCCTGCGACCTTATACACGGACGCATCACATAATCAAGGGACACGCAGCGGGAGTAGTAGTCGAGTCCTGTCAAGGGACTGTTGACACGCATAATAATACGAGAGCGAGTCGCTCTCGGTGGTAGGTGACCACGCAGCTCGTAGGCTCTTCAGACGGTGCACTATAATAAAGTTAGAGCTCTCTCTCACGTAGTCCATTATGTAATATATTATATATATGGAAGCTTGCGATCGAAAGCTCGCGCAAGCTTCTCACACCGTGGGATTACAGAACTTGTGAGCTTACGCGCGCAGGCCGCCCGATCCATAACTTCCGTAATCGCGGCTGGTCGGAAAAACGCGCGCGGCGGTGGTGTCAACGCGATAAACGTGTCGCGCGCCGCGCGGAAGCAAGTGAATCCCAGAACGCGCGATGCGGGCAAATTATTGCTCGCAGGCCATCATTTATACAGTGGTGCTCTTGATTCTCTCTCTCAGGTAGTAGTATAGGGGAAAATCGATAAATCTCGAGTTTTGATTTTTCCATTATTGCATGACTGCCGTATATAAGCGTACGTACTACTGCTCTACATGCATACGTGCACATGTGTGCAGCGAACCGTACCACACTTACACACACGTATAGGTGAATTATTTACAGTAATTAATTTGTGCGGCGAGCCTTGCAAATACAGAGTGTGTATAACGATATAACACAGAGCGAGCGTCGAGGATTGCAAGTCAAAAGCATAGACGCGCTGTATTATATACATATATCGTTGGAGAACACTTGATACATTGCCCTTATACCGCGCGCGACGCAGCTATACGTAATATACTGCCAGCCCAGCCAGCAAGCCAACGAACGAGCGAGCGAGAGAGACAGAGAGAGCGAGAGAGACTATAGGCGACTTAACGACGACGCCGTACGTATCGTACGCGATATACATTCAACGTTCACGTGTGTGTGTAAGTGTGTGTCATCGTCGAGTGCCGTAGAGATACGAAGGGCTTCACGGGCTTCATTTTGCGCTCGTCTGATCCCGCAAGCTTTCGCATACAGTGGTACGTACGTAGGCAGGTAGGTAGGTAGGTAGTAGGTACACTCGCCCATGCCTGCCTGACTGCCTATCTACTACTCTGCTAGACTGCAGTGCATGTATCTCTCGCTCTGTTGGGCCCCCCTTGTGTGTGTCGTACGCTGTGTATGCAGCTAGCTGGTGCTCATGCACTTTAGCCGCGCGTCACGGATATAATAGCTTATTTTCTATACGCTAGCTACGATTCGACGGCTATGCGTCAATTTTGTTTTACACATTTTTTTTTTTTTTTATTTGTTCTATAGCTGCGTACGTGAGAGAAAATTTGAATGAGACCCATTCGAGAGAGAGTGCAGCACACAGTTGAGAAATTAATTTACCAAGTCGGTGTATTCAAGAGAGAGAGAGAGAGAGAGAGAGAGAGAGAGAGAGAGAGGACAAAAGTCATTACGGATTATATGCGTTTCCACTACGAGTCGTCGTTCGTGTATTTTAAGCGCGCACGCGAACGTCTGACTGCCGGCAGAGACTAATACAAAATTGAATCTGTTGAATATTGCTGCTGCAGCTTTCCAACGAGCTCGCAGCTCTGTGCAGCAACTATGTTATACTCCTGCAGCGAATGTATAACACGCAGTTCTCGAGTAAAAGTAATGTACAGGTGTGTATATCGCCATCGAAATGTTGTCGCTGCCGCTGCTTGTGAAGCCCGAACACGGAGCGTATTTAGAAGGACATTTGCGCCGCGGCGGCAGCGATGTTTCGAAGCCAATCAAGCACGTGATCTGCATTTCGTCGTCGTCGTCGTCTGCGCGCCCGATAGTAGAAGCAGCAGTAATATATACATAGTTCAGTTGTATGGCAAAGCAGCGGGAGCAGCATCGATCGAAACTATATCAACTCCACTTATATCTTGCCATCTTATATCGATTCAATTACATTTGTGCGAGCACAGCCAGTACTACTCTTCGCGTCGCCTTAGCTTTCTTTATCTCGAGAGAGAGCGAACTGCCACTACATCCAGTGTCCGATGTAATTTTACCAACAATTGCTGTATTGCCTGCTGTTACAACGATTTTTCCTCTTCCTCCCTCGCATATATAGTACAGTGCATGTGGACTGCTGCCGAGTATATGGCAGAGCACAGACTACCATGCATCTGCGGCATAAATCCTGCCGCTGCTGCTGCGAGTGGGTGTGTGTGTGCCTCTGCAGCTCTGCTCTTCTCTGCGCGCACTTCGCAAAAGAGCAAACGACGTGGAAAATTTTAAAAATATAGAGATGCCCACCGTGAAGTAGTAGTTGCCGGGGGGACGCCCACGCCATTATGAATCGCCTAACACACGGTAGTGCGCGCGCGCTTACGCTTACATAGCGTACATACACATAGCTCGCTCGCTCTTGCCCCGACGCAGCAAATCGAAGGCGAAATTATTGTAATTTCACTTTTGCAAAGCGCTTATTTTTCTCGCTACTATATATACAGCGGGAGGAGCAGCAGCAGCATCAGAAACGATATGAAAAGCGAAATTGTAGCTATATGTAAAGTACCGTGTGTAATACACTATACAAGTGCACACACGAGAGCTTTTAAAGCTCGGAGCTGCTCGATGCGCAGATATATATGTACCGTTGAAGCGAATTCAATTTTTTTCCTCGATCGAAGAGAGAGAGAGAGAGAGAGAGAGGAAAGCGAGCGAGACGCGTCTAACGTATTTTGAACTTTTTTGGCTGGAGAACGTAGATCGAAATCACAGACGATTGTATCAAAATCGGTATAAATCAATGCCCTCGTCACGCAGTCACGTGTTACACAAAGTGCGAGCTTTCAGTGATTATAAGGCATAAAGCTGTTGCGCTCTAAAAGAGTATAAATCTCACGCAGCAGCAGCGCATCATCGCGCCTCGTACCCCCCGAATTATTATACGCGCTCGAATCGCATCGCCGAGTGAAATATAAGCGCCCCTGGCCTGCCGCTGCCGCTGCCGCTGCCGCTGCTGTCTCAGAGACGTCTAATTAAATCGTCGAGACGAAGAGTCGAGACGAGCTTGCGGCTTAGCTGCGAGCTATGACGTATGCTAGTTCACCGTTGTGTATACCTCTATATATACGGCACGCATTCCACGAGTATTGCCCGCGCGCGCACCCCATGAAAATAAATCAGAAAAGTTCTCATCGCGGAGTGTGTTTGTCGGTCTGCCGCACGAGGAAGAGGAACGAACGAAGACGAACGAACGAAGAAGAAAAACTTTTTTTTCTTCGCGGCAACTGAACTTTTGCCTCCCTTCCCTCTCCCTCGCGCGTGGCGGACTTTTTCAAATTGTTTTCTTTATATACAACACATCTCGTGCTTGCGTATATGCAGCTTCCCCCTTCCTCTCTCTATCACCGCGTATTTATATATATATATATACAGTGTGTATACATGATAATACTCTATAACGATACGTGGCTAAATAAATTTCGTCGTTGCGCTGTAACGAGACGCGCGGCAAAATAATTGGCCCAAAGCCGCTGATTAAACAATACTCGTGCTCTACTCTCGAGCTGCTGCCGCCGCTGCTGCTGCTGCGAACGATAGTGACGGAATATTTATATATATTTTATATCCCAACTCGTCTCTGCTGCGCCGTAAAAAGGCATAAATCATCTCATTGGATTATGCGCGGGTGAAAAATTGCAATTAAACGTCGTACGTAAATTTATCAGCTGGTACAAATACAACAAACGGAGGGGAAAAAAAGAAGAAAAGCAAAAGCGCTTATCTCGATCTCCGATATTATATGCTCCGCATTATTTCCCTTTTTTTATCATCGAAAAAAAAGACGCTTTTACGACAAAAGAAGAGAGAGAGAGAGAGAGAGAGAGAGAGAGAGAAAAGAAAGAAGAAGAAGAGATGTAGGCACATTTGCACCAACAAAACAAATGTTATAAGACACGAGAGAGAGAGCTTTTTTCGAGTCGAGGGTAGGTGCAGCAGAGATGGTTGTAGATTGAAAATAAAAAAGGCCACACAGCTATTTTGCGAGAGAAATGCCCCGAGGCGCGCAAAACCTACATCTATCGCATGTGCACCCAAAAGCAGCAAAGCAGCAGCAGCAGCAAAAAAAGGGCAAAATAGGTACCGTATAATACAGTGTGGGAGAGAAAATATAGGCCGCATATATATAAAGTGTATACCACGTATAGGTGCCAAAAGGAATTCGTAACCTCGATGTGTTCTTTTTCTTCTTTGTGGCCTGTGTGTATTACTTTTTTTTTGCCTTTAACCAGCCCATAGATCAGAGTCCCCTTATTTGTTGTTGTTGTTTTGGTCGTTGTTCGTGGTACGGTATCGGTTGTAGTTGCCTATTAATATAATCGGTCGGCATATCGTCGTCGCGCATGTTCGCCTCGTATATCAAAATTTCTTTGTGGGCACACATCGCGCTCGTTCGCTCTGGACTACACGCGTACAAAAGCCTCACCCTGTGGCTGCTGCGGGTATAGTATACGCGTATCCCCGACGAGAAAATGACAGTTTGGCAGCTCGGAAAAAGAGAGCTAGCGGAGCAACGAAAAAAGGAGAAAGAAAAAAATAAAGAAAAGTTTTTTTAGTATCGGCATGCGTGCGTGCCTCGCACAGCTGCACAGGTACCGAACACACGACAACACAGCTCGCGCGCGCGCGCGCGTTATCCCGCCGAGTTTGGCGTTAGTAGTGGTGGTAGTAGTAGAGGCTCATTCGCTGGCGACGACGCGGTGCGGAGCCTTTGATGCCGATATAATGATCCGGAGCTTTAGCTGCATCGATCCAAGAAATGTGTCGCGCGCCTGCCTGCTTGTCAGTGCACGCAGTGTGTATACGTATACGCGTAAACTTTCTATAAGGCTTCGTGTATTCCGTGTATTTGTGTGTGTGTGGGTGTATATATTATGAAAACGTTTGCATATCCTTGACTCCCATATAATACGACGACGACGGCGACGAGCGTAAGGTCGTGAAACGAAACGACGTCGGCTTGCAGGATCGTGTGTATGTACACACGTCCTCGCGCGCAGCTTGCAGCTCGCATATACGTGTCTTTTCTATATAACAGGACGAGAGAGCGAGAGAGAGAGAGACATGTATCGGATCATCTCGCGTAAAGAGAGAGTCGAGCTTATACAGTGTAGCTATGTGGAGATAGGAGGCGAAATGCCTCCGAGGCAATTGGACTCTCTCGCTCTGCCCTGGGCTGCTGCCTGCAAGCATTGAGTAAACTATGGGAATGATCGACCAACCGTCTATTCAAAGGAAAATCAAAGTGCCCATGCTATGCTACGTGCTGTGCTAGATGCTATGCAGCGCTGTACTGTACTGCTGCTGCTGCTGCTGCTGCCGAGAGAGAAACGTTTATTCAGTTATATCCTTCGATTATCAATAGGCCGGCTGTTGCGCTCGGCATATACATGGCACACATACAGCACACATATATACACAGACGAGTAGTAGTGGTAGTAGCAGTAGTAGTGATGGTAGTAGCAGCTAGCTACGTAAATACATAAGCTCCTCCGCAGCGGTGTACAGCCCCGAGCTAAGCACGAGTCTTGTTCCTATACCCAGCAGCAGCAGCGGCGGCGGCAGACGGTGCAGACGCTCAGCTTGTTGCCAGCTTATATTTTTCATATAAATTTCATTAGCAGCAGCGAAGCCTCTCTCTCTCTTTCGCCTATATATATTATATAGTAAGGGAGAGAGATAGAAGCGCAAGAGAGCATGAAAACTTTAACGGCGCGTTCGTAGTAGTTGTATAAGACGTCGATGAACACAACACGACGCCTTAAGGCTAATAAACCTAAAGCTCGTTTCGCTTCTTTTTTTTTTATACATATCCGCGCGCGAGCGCGAAACTTGCGCTGGTGCTGCTGTACCGTGCGATGGGGGCTGCCTTTGTAGCGACTTCGAAGCTCGCGTAGTTTAAACACTGTTTTTTATTTTCTTATATTTATATATTATACTCCTCGAATTTAGACAAATCACTCGGTTTATAAGGAACTTCAGTCTACTGGCAAAATCTAATATTTTCGTTTTTATTTTACAAAAATCCAAGTTCGTCGAATGGGTTTGAAAAAGTATATTATAAAGCTTATACGTAGACGCTGCTTGCAAGTAGTATATATAATATGTATAGCCCCCGAGAGTCAAAGAGGCGAGCTGCACAGAAAAGAGAGTCGCGCGCGGTCAATCCAACTTTCTCTAGGCAGCAGCAGTCCGGCGCGCGCCTGGACGCCTCCTCGGCTTGGCGGGGCTCTTTGATTTCGCGGCTCCTTAATTATCTCTCTCTCTCTCACTCGCTATAGCTCTTCGCAGTTCCTACTCATGCCTTGAAATTATTTCCAATTTGTGTGTTGCGAGTTGCTGAGAACTAATTGACGACCTCGGAGAATATGTGTGTGGGTGCTGTAATTGAAAAATTCGATGCCCATGCCCTCTATAGACAAGACCCAATTGCAAGCCGAGAGGCGGCGCCGAGTTCGACAGGCTGATCTCATCGCCGAAATGACCTTCAACAATATGCACACATCCCGAATCAACGACATCAGCCTGCTAACTCTGCCCTTGCAACCTCGAGCTCTCCTCGTCCTCTCCTCCTCCGTAGACTTTGCGCTCTATTCAGAAGTGAAACATCAGCTTGCTCGACGTCGAAGAAGAGAATATACGATAAATAGGGGATGTAGCTAGGTAGGTAGGTGGAGCGGGTATAGACGCGACTTACAGCCTACCGCAATATAAGACATTCTTTGCGTTCCATTGGCTGATATGATCCTGGGGAGCACTGCACCGTTGCCAAGCAGTAGGCGACGCGAATATCTCGCATTCTTCGTGTTGCCTCGACTTCTCTCTCTCTCTCTCTCTCTCGCGAGTTGCTGCTGCTTACGAATTCGCATCGCAAAGCGATTAGGGGCTGCGATTTAATCTATTGTAAAATGTGCCAAGGAGCTAATGCGCATCGAGTGCTGCGGTGCGGTGCGTTCATATCGTCTCCCGAAGTAGTGTATAAGTACTATACTACACGCAGCGGGGCGAATTGCGATCAGCGACTTTTGCTTTTTGTGTTCGATGATATAATGGATGATGCGCGCGTCTGCTGTTGCTGCTGTTGCTTCGTGCGGAAGGGGTGGGTGCAACCAACCTGAAAGATAATATCTCGCGTGTATAGTTGGTGTAATTCTACTGTAATGAATATAGAGTCGAGCTCTCGCGATCGGCAATAATTCAATTTGAAATATCCTTCTTTCAGCGCGAGTTTTCCTTCGTTACGTACTACCCCCTTCGATTTAATTTTATCTCTCTCTCTCTCTCTCTCTCTCTCTCTCTCTCTCTCTCTCTCTCTTACTTCTTCTTTTTCCTAATCAGACCAATTTATCCGTTTGCAGCAGCAGCAGCAGGTGGGGAAAAGTCCGAATAACGAAGAAACGAAAGAGTAAGAGCCTGGGACTCGTTCATAGGGCGTTTTAAAGTTAACTTTGGCCCGATCCTCTCTCCTGCCTAGAGAAAGAGGAGAAAACTTTCTCTGCGCGCTCACTTCGCGCCCTTTTCACTGCCTGCACGCGCGTGTATAACACTCGGATTCGCTAATGACTCTTTGGATGCGCTGCCGTGCTCCTCTCCTTCTTCTCCTTTTTTTTGGTCTTTTTTCTTTCTTTTTTCTCTCTGTTTTCAAGCCATTGTTTGCGAAAATTTCCTCTCCCTCGTACGTTTCGTATTTATCGTCGTCGTAGTCGCGGCCGGAGGAGGGAGAGAAAATTATGACGCGGAGGATCGATCGCTACGTGGTAGGAGGAAAAAGAATAATCCAACGAGAGAGAGACAGAGAGAAAGTTGCATACATGTGCGCAGAAGAGAGACTTCACCAATATTGACCCATAAAAAGTGGGAAAAGAAAAAGGGTATTACGTAAGCGATATATAGATACACACACACACAGACACAGACGTAACACATGCCGCGCTGCGTTGCTGGGCGTTTTGTATGGATTCCCTACCCAATAATACACTATCAGTTTTCCCTCTCTCTCTCTCTCTGGCATAAATAAATATTTTCATTCCTTCTGTCTTGGCCACCGCAAAAGTATATATCTATCTACATATGAATACTTTACGTATGTACCACGTATATATTCCTTTCCTCTTTTTCGTCCTCCTCCTATCTCCTGCCTTCTTCTCCTTCGGCTCTAACCACCTTATAATATGTATTCCGGCGTTTTCTCGATTCTCCATTCTCTACGCACGAGTGATTATTTCGACTGCTGACTCGGCTGCAGCTGTACTACTGCTGCGCTGAGATAGATACATGTATATAACTACGTACGTCGAGAGGAGAGAGACACGAGAGAGAATCGGGGAAAGAGAGAGAGAGAGAGAGAGAGAGAGAGAGAGAGAGAGAGAGACGAGAATTACCTACGGGGGCACTTTATTCCTTATTACGACGATTGGGATGATCCGGTCCCGGGTATTATGCGCGCACGAGAGATCTCTCAGCATTTGCTAAACAAGCTTGCGAAAAGCTATACACACACATGCTCGTAGTCGCACACTCACGCACACATCTTCGAAGCTTCGTTGTATTGTCGCGCGCTAAGTGCCGAGTAATTATACGCGTCACTGTAATTAGAAAGTTTCGTGCGCTGCGCCGTGTTGTGTTGGCTTACGCGTGGCAGCTTTACGTCTGAATTTTCGCGCGCGCGCCTCAACTACCACTAGGCTGCTTTTTACCCAGCTCGGACGTTATTGTTAAAAATTAGCCGCAACCAATTCCATGCCCTCCCGCAAAGAGCAGAATTAGAGGCGGAATTAGAGAGAGAGAAAAGAGCTCCCCACGGCTCTGAAAATTTGCAAAACCGGAAGAGCCGTGCAGTGCAGCACGCGCGCGGCTCGGCGCCCGTACCTCCACCTACACGCGTTATTGCTCGTGAAAAATAAGTAAAGGGATAAAGACGCTCGCGCGCGTATATGGATGTACGTGTGTGTGTGTGTGTGTGAATGCGCTTGGTTCAGGAGGGATGATATCTCTCGCGCGAGCTTGCAAGCTTGCTAGCCTCTATATATAGCTCTCATGCAGAGCCATAAAAGCTGGGGGCGCGGTAGAGAAAAATGGCAAGAGCTTGGCTGCTGCTGCTGCTGCTGCTACTGCTGCAGGCAGAGCAAAATCTCGGCATTGCACACTCGAGGCACTGCAAGCTCGTAGTAGTAGCTGTAGCTAGCTAGAGCATCGGTTATAGTGGCACAAGCTGAGCTCCACTTTTCGTCTGTACATCATTCATACGTCAAAGAGTTATGTAAGCAACGTTCGCGCTCGCGTGCGATTTTCGACTATACATCGCCGAGCTAGTAGTAGTATACCGCGAGCGATTTTTTCTCCGCGCGCGTATGAAAGCTTGCAGCAGCAGCAGCAGGAGGCGAAGGAATGAGAGAGAGATAAAGATAAGCTTTCGACTCTCTCGATGCTTTACAGCGCAGCAGCTCGTGCATATATTTATCGCTCTGAGGGCGTGTGTATACGTTCCTTGGCCTATTAATATATATACGCTGCTGTATGTATAACTCGAGTGTTGTGTACAGGCGCGGCCGCGAAGAGCAAGAAAACGCGCGCGCCACGGCGCTCGTTGTGTGTGTATACACAATCCCTCTCGCCCGCAGAAAGTTGCGCTTCTATCATAAACACAGAGAGAGAGCCGAAGCAGGCTGCAAACCGCATCTGCACGCGAGCTCTCTCTCTCTCTCTCTCGCGGGCGTCAGCGTATACACGTAGTACGATGCAGCTTGCATGCAGATGAGAGAGCGAAAAAGCTCATACCCTCGCGAGCGTAGTGCATTGCAACAATAACAACAATGTATATGGTAAAATACGTTTTGTTATTTCGAAGGTTGCGCGAACAGCAGTTTTTCGGGAAGAGATATAGAAAAAAAGCAAAATGTGTGTGCGTGTGCTGAAATTATATTTTAAAAAACGCGCTGCACACAGCTAAACTAACTAACTATCTCACTCTCCCTCTGTGGGCCTAGTATATAGCTCGAGCTCTGGACTATACCTGCAGCGTGTCGCTCGCGCGCGCGCGTCATGCTCACCTAACTGCAATATTTTTCGTTGTAACGTGCACTGTGTATGTGTGTAGCAGAAGCTAGCTCCGAGCCGTTTCCTTTTCCCCTCCCCCCCTGCACGCACGTCGTCGTCTACCTTGTTATCCGAGCTTTGCCAGCTAGCTCGCGCGCGCGTGGAGCTTTTTTCCTCCTGTATTTCATTTTCTTCTCCGTCTTTTACTTTCTTTTTTTTTTTTTTTTTTGACCGCAACGTCGGGAGCTTGTCAGACACCGCGTGTAGCACGACCAGCAGCACCAACACTGTTCGCGCACACGGTACAGTACACGACGCGCTGCGCGTTTTCCTCTTTCACACAAGCTTATATATATAGTCGTTGGTTTACGGCACCTTTTCGCACCGGCGCGGCGGGGCTCGTACACGCATCAAAGCTCGTTTCTTTTTCTCGCGCTAATTCCTTTCCCGGCGAATTACGATCCATATACGCACGTTATACTTTGTTTCGATCGAGCAGCAGCTGCTAACCAATTAAGCAAGAAACATTTTGGGCTTCGTCTCTCGCGCAGGATCTCGTTCGCGAAAGAGATTGGCAAACTTACGAGCAGAGAGCCTCTCTCTCCGCAAGTTTTGAACGAATTCAAAGTCGAATTCGAAATTGGCTGCCAAGCGCATTTAATGCTGAAATTTCGCGTTGCGCGAGGCAGCAGCGGTAGTACTAGTCGAGTTTACAGCAGCTGTAGCAGCAGCCCGGTACATCGACACCTATACGTGCTTTAGTCTAGCCACACCGTATAAATACGTACGTAAGAGAGAGAGAGAGAGAGAGAGTAAGAGAAAGAGAGAGAGACATTGGCGAAGGAGTCGTAGTCGTCAGCTCCCAGTTTGGGGAGTCGTTACATATGCTGATACTAACCCTATATACACAGTTGTGCGGGGACGACGCGGCGACGACGACGTCGCGAATGTAGTTTCGCAGCCAAGTTTGAGCAAATTATAGATAGCGGAGCTTTGCGCGCGCGACTGACTGAGGACGAGGACTACGTTTACTACTGCTCTGTACACACACGCGCGAGCTTAGTAGTAGTAGTAGTAGCTCGTCGATGCCCTCTCCATATAAATTTCACATGTGTGTACCTGTATACATGTCTGTGTGCGTAAGCTTACGCGTGTGCGTACGTGTACATATATCAACCTTACCAATTCTAATAACCGGGGGTAATGACATGGCAGCAGACGTGATCATAACGACGATGAGAGCATAGCGCAGCGCCATCGTCATTCTCAGCCTGGCCTCCTCCTCTTGTCTCTGCTCCTACAGCTGCTGCTGCTGCGACGATGACGATTAATTCGTTACATGCACTCGTTGCACTGCACTGGCATCATCACTGCGGCACACTCGCGGTCGCGCACAACAACAACATCATCATCGACTCGCGTCGCATTATTATAACTGTCGTTATCACGGCGATAGTTATCACCACTACTACCGCGGCTACTACTTCGGATCGCTCCTTCGGCTCTTCCTCCCACTAGGCACAAGAAGCAGCGGCTCCAGCAGCGAGCTCGTGAGCGGCTCAGATGGGCAGCCTGCATAATAACTCCCGCACGGACGACTCCTGCAGCGCCACCAGCAGCACCACCACGCCAGAAGTCCATCACCACGGAAGACGACCGCCTGCTGCCGTCCAGCCTTCGTGAATCGCGAGCAACGAGTCGCGGCCGTTGCTGCATTCGGGCTGCACCGTGCTAGACCGAATTCCAGCACCACCAGCGCTTTGCATCGCTCGGCTACTGTTGCTGCTGCTGCTGCTGCTGTTGTTCATGCCTCGAGAGGATTTAGGAGGATCCGCTGCAGGCCCGACGAGGAGCCACCAAGGATGTCGTCGATGATCCACTGCTGCTGCAACGCACAAAAAAAATTCATTGTGATTTATAATATACGCGGTTGACATAGCGCACACGTGGTTGTATGCATGCATATAAAAGAGAGAAAGCTGAGCATTGTGGAGCGTGAGCCGAAGAAAAGGGCAGAGGGAGGAGGAAGGGGTTAGGGAGGGTTGCAAGAGCAAATTAAGCTTCGTCATCAATATTCAACGCCGAGGAGAATCCAATTTGAGATTCTATATACCGGGCGCGCGCGGCGTTGCTCAGTTCTCTGCAACCGTCGCCACTGCCACTGCCGCCACTTTATATATATACACCACACCACTACCGCGCGACTACACCACCACCATCAACGAGTCGTTCGTGACTTTTCCTCAAATTTCATACATATACACACACTGTGAGTGTGTGTTTTTTTCTATCTATCTATCTCTCGTGCGGCGCACACAAAAGGGTATACGTACTACGCGTACGCACACACGTATAATACGCGCGGGAGAGTCACGCACGCTACTGCGGCGCTCGCTCATTTACTCCGATGCAGCAGCAGCGCACACACTTCAATTTCGCGTACGGCCTGCGAGCGACGAGGATTCGATTTTATTAGAAATTCAATTTTTTTCCCCCGGCCCGTATTATCGAGAAAAGGTAAAGAGAGAGAGATAGGCAGAAAATGCTCACACCTATATACAGGCGAGCGCATGACCCGTACAAACTCCAGTCTGTATGTGTGTACGTGTGTGTGCTACGTGTGTCTTTTTAATACCAAGACGTCGAGAGCACAGTAGTACGAGAACTGAACTTTTTTTTTTATACAGATATATATAGCAGTTACGAAATTGGATTAAATACGCGCGTCGCGCTCGCTTCGAGTGAGTGAGCGAGCGAGTGCGAGGGAGGGAATCCCCTTGCGACGACGACGATGTGCAGCATGAGCCTAGTAGTAGCGCGCATTCAATGATTCGTATATATAAAAAGGGCGACATCCTACACCGAACGCGTGATGCTTCGTTTTTTTTATTCCGTCGTGCGAGCATCGGTGTGTATGCGTGTGCGTGGAGTTTTAGTCAAAGTCACGCGCGCCATGCGCCCTTTACGCGTATACGATACGCGGCGAAGCAAAAGGGCGCCGCACACATTGGACGTGTCTTTTTTTTATCTTTTATTTAATATATATCAACGCTGTAGCTAGCCCGTCCTTTGGTGCCGGGCGCTGCAACTTCTTGCGCGCCGCACCGATGTTACATAGACCGCACTAAGCGATACAGCAGCAGCAGCAGCAGCAGCTCGGTGGCGGCGGCGGTGGAGGATCAGCAGCGGTGCTGCGCGGACAGTGGTGAGCTGCTCGGTGTTCTATGCTTTTTACCACCATACGCCATACGTATACGGTTATACGGAATTTAATTGAAACGCCGCTCGCGCGCGCGCGCTCGGTACAAATCGTATGATCTCTCTTTCTCTCTCTGTCTCTCTTGTCCAGGGGCAATTCAATTTTGTTCTCCGCCGCGATCCAAGCTCACCGCGACACACACACAGACAGACGGTCAAAGTTACAACGATATCCGTCCGGGATACAAGGTACAAAATGTGTGTGTGTCTTTTAATCGAGCTAGATAGAGAGCTAAATGAGCGCGATGAGTATCGATTGTGCACAGCTCGCAGCTCTCTCTCTCTCTCTCGCTCGACTGCGGTTTATTTTTTGACGATAGCCGCGAGCGCACAGATGTATTTTTGCCGTTTCGGGGTTACTGGAGCATCGTCGTCGTCGTATATCGGAGCTGCAGGGCGACAAGTATATAAAACGACGAGTATACGTCTCGTCCTCTCGAATGAATACCACCGAGTGTCGTATCTTCGACCCCTGCCGCGCGGTGATCGCGCGTACATATGTACATGTAAATCGTCATCGACGATTCGAAGCTTTAAAGTACCTTGTAATATATGTACGGGGGGCGAGAGCGAAGCGTTGAGTAGCAACAGCAGCAGCGGGGCAAAATAACAATTATGTCACGTCGGACGCAGCGGCAACTAGAGTCCTGTTCCCCGCGTTCCCCATAATTATAACAATATTATACAGCTAGAGCTCCACGGCATACGTATGTATATTCGTACGTGTGCGTGGGTTAGATTCGAGTTACAAGTTGGAAAATCGCGACTCGACGAGTATGTAGCGCGCGCTGCACCGCACATACACACACACGCGCGCGCGCTTGCCATTAATTGCAGCTCCTGTCACGTCCATGAATGTTGGCAATTTCCGGCTACTGCAAGCTTGCGAGAGCTTGCGATGATTTTTGCACTCGTTGATTGCCAGCAGCAGCAGCAGCAGCAGCAGCAGCAGTAGCAGTTGTGCACATCGATTTATTTTATCTATCGTCGTATACGCTATATAAAGCTGTTCTGCGGACGAGAGAGAGAGAGAGAGAGAGCCGATCGTCGTCGTCGTCGCGCTCGTTATAATATAGAAATCGGTCGGAAGCTATCGAGATCAAATAATCTACGTGTGTGTGTGTGTGTATGTGAGTAGTCGTCGTGTGTGTAAGAGCGTGTGTACGAGTGCACGTTCGAGAGCTGTTTGCGCGAGGAGAAGCTTCATATTGGTATATGCTCGCTCTCTCTCTTAAAGCTATTGACACGGTTTTGTTTCGTCGTGTCGCGTAAGCTTTTCTCTCTCTTTCTCTCGTTCTCCCTCTCTAAAATAAAAAACACAGAACATTACCTCCTCTTCTCCCTTGGCAGCATTATCCAATCGATCGATCTCTCAACAGATCTCAGCCGAGGCACTACTTTACATTATAATATATTTATATAGAAAAGTCGCGCGCGCACTGATCGTTTTCACTAAAAAGAAAAAAATCTAAAAGCACCCTCGACGATCGATTCACTTCGAAGATCGATAAATTAATTTTTTCGGGGGCCCTATGGTAAACTAACTGATATTTATTACAAACGAGGGGTACGTATGCAGGCAGACAGGCAGCGCGACGCGGGGTTCAGCCTTGGCAATAGGCGCGCGCGCAATCCGACAATCGCGGTAGACGCGCGGTCACTGGCGCTCGCACGGTTCGCGCTTCTTCGGTTCGGCGCGGCGCGCTCGGACCGTTCGTTCGTTCGCTCGTCGTTCGCAAGAGGAGCCGAGCTTGCGAGCGAGCGCCGTGGAGAGGTCGACAACACCACCGCCGTCGCCGTCGCGCTCGTTGCGTTGCGCGCGCTACGGTTTCAGCCAGAGAGAGAAAGAGAGAGAGAGACTACTGATATCTATATGCTCACGTACACACAAATACAGGCGCACACAGAGTCACTCTCGCACTTGTGTATCGAGAGAGCTGCACTGCACTGCACACTGCAAACGCTGCTCTGCTCATCCCCCGAGCGCAGCAGCTACCCCCCTATGTGCAAGAGAGAAAGACAGAGAAGCACACAGAGGCGGCGCGACTGATCGGCTGCGCGCGCATTTATCCGCTCGCTGCTGCTGCTTCTGCTGCCGCTGCCAGAGAGAGAGAAAGCTTCGCGCAGAACGATGTTTGTACGCGAGAAGCTCGCCCTCTTATTTCTCTCTCTCTCTCTCTCTCTCTCTTTCCGTCTCTTTCGCTTTGCACATTAAAATTCTTTGTGGAGCTTCTCTGGTTTATCTATTTTTTTTTCATTTTTTGCCTCTCTATTATAACTAAACTATACCATAATAGACGGCCAGTGGTTTGTAAACATGGTTAAATTAATCGCGCTGAGCTTTCTGCCCAAACAATGCGAATCTATAACGTTAAAAGCTTTTCAAGCGCTCCGTCAATTTTTCACCGTTATCCAGACGAGTGTGTATCGCTATTTTATACATGATAAACTTGCGCGAGTTCGTTACATTGATTGACGACGCACGACGCAATCCTTCGAAGAAATTTAAACTCTATATTTATACTTTTGACACGATCGAGCTTGCACAAGCGACGAGCTTTTACTTAGGAATCTTCGATCCGCGCCTATACGAGCGAGGCACATAATCGACCATGCGACTGTGCGATAATAATGCGCGCGTAGCTGAGCTATAACAGCAGCAGCTCGTAGCGATCGCCCACCGAGAGCAACAGGTGTTTTTGATAATTTTAAAGAGCGATTCGACGGTGCGCAGTGTCCTGGAGGCCCTTCCCCACCCCCCGTGCAGGCAGCTGTCATATTATATGGGTCTCCGACAAATCCTTGTTACGATCGAGCTTTCTTTTCAATGTAACGCTATGACGACGACAAAGACGACGACGTAATTTCGCTTCGTGTGTCTTTGCGCCCCCGAAAGGAATCCACCTCGCAGCGTCGAGTATGGGCGACAGATAAAAAGTTAAAGATAGGTATATATAGAGAGGGTGAGAAGAGAGATACCCTAGAGCGAACTGCACACACACACACACACACACACACACACACACACACACACACACACACACACACACACACACACGTACGTGTATAGAGCGAGTGTATCAGTGCGCGTCTTATATACGTGTGTGGCTTAGATCTGGGTTAGTGGACTCCAGCCCTGACCAGTGCACACGATATTTCTCTCTCTCTCTTTTCTGTGCCCTCTCTGACACGGCTTATTATGTACCAACCGCCCGCTCCGACTGCCTCGCGAGCGTATATTATGCTATAGGTGCAAGCACCACACCCCGTGGCAAGTACACCCTTGTATATATGAATACAGAGGTACGGCGGCGGCGCGCGAAAAAAAAGAGAGCTGTGCTCTGCTGCCGCTGCGCTACCGAGCCGTGGGTCATTTATACGAGGGTGCCCACACGCCTTCGAGGGATTTTCTCTCTGCAGTATGCCGCTGCTGTGGCACTCGCTCTGCCGGCGGTGTGATTTCTGACATTCCCTTCTAGATCTCGGCTTTGCTCGATGTGTGTACCACGTGGTTTGCATTGACTTTATACCCGCGCTAGCTCACCAGCTCTCGGCCGCGCGCGTACGGTATACCGTGTCGCTTCTATACTTTGCTTCACTGGCAGCAGCGCCATATAATCTTTGAGATAAATGTATATACATATAGTATAGCTCCTCTCCTTTTCTCTCTTTCTCTCTTCCGTTTTTTCATGCCTTCTGCACTTCTCAGCAGTTTTTTGTCGAATAAGAGTCGGAGCAAGAGCTCTCGCAACATCTATCCCTTATATTCGCCCGAGAAGCCACACGAGCGAGCTAGAACAGAGGAGTGGAATAAAAAAAAAAAGAAAAAGTAAGGGAAGAAAGAAAGAAAGGGTATAAGGATTTTCAGTGAGACAAAAGAGATGACGACGACGACGACGACGACGCTCCGCTGTCACACATTGCCACTTTCACTCGGTGAGCTGTGTGAGCCGCGGTCTGCTCGTGTTCAGGTACACGCGAGAGCGAATATATCCATCCAGATATCCACCCGCGCTTCTTTATTCTCTCCTCCTTCGTCTTTTTTTTTTGCTCCTGTTTTGACAAATGGTCTTCGCGCGCGCGCGAGCAGCACTTTGTAAAGGAACTCTCACTCGCGGCTATACACCGATTCGCTCGCAGCGTATAAACATAGAGAAAAAGTCTCTCTTTCTTTTTAATCTCGCACGCGGGCGCGTACTTGCGCTGGTCCTTGATTCACTTTATTCGCCGAGCGAGAGAGAGAGAGAGAGAGCAAAAGGGAATAATAGAGAGGGTTAAGAGTTTTATTTAGAAAATAAAGGAGTTATCCTTTTCTTTGATTTCTATATGTACGCTCGTGGCGCACGTGGAACGTATACTGGAATTATGTATAAGAGAAGGAGGGTGGATGAGAACGACGGGTCTTTTGAGAAACACAGAACGGCAAAGCAAAAAGTTGACAATTCGATTAAGTGCTAAAAGTTGCACTCGAAATCATCATCATCAGCGTCGCCATCATCATCATCATCATCATCATCATCGTTGCAGGGGTCAAAGGAGAGAAAGAAGCTCACGTAGGAAAACGCAGAGTCCAATTAGATCGGAACTTTGGCCTTTGTGCCCTCCGCCTCCTCCTCCTCTTCTTCTTCTTTTTAGTCGCGTGCGCGCGCTCGAGCAATCGAGCCTTTTGCTGCAAAATAACATTGTTATTCGTGCCGAGTCTCTCTCTCTTTCTCTCTGTCTCTCTGTGTACTGCGGGGCGAGCACACGAAAAGGCGCAGCAGCCAACCCCTCCGAGTTTTGCGCTATTTATATGCGCCACTGCAAAAGTATCATCATCATCATCCGTGCGCGCGAGACTTTGCATGTAACGCTGCAGCGGTAGCAGCACAATAGCACAAAACTTTTCCGACGCGAGTCGTTGTCGTCGCGAGACGCTCTGTAACACGAGCGTATCGCTTACGGTATACTTTTCATCCCAGCCTCCGCGCGGCGCATTTAATCGAGTACAAATAAGAGCTTGCAATTTTTTTCGATTATAAAAGTGCCTTGACGAGAAAGTTGCAACGTGATTTACAAACACGCGAATAGTATGGAGTGTATCTACATTGTAGATCGTAAATCTCTCGGAAGCCAATGATAACTCGTCGTTGTCGCGTATACGCGCAGATAATTATCGCCAGTGAAAATCTCTTTCATCGCGTTGGAATACTACTATACTACTGCTGCGCTCGAGCCGGGGGTGCCTATCTATATGTATGGATAAATTAATGCAACGCGTGCCGGCATTGTTCGCGCGCTGATGCTGCTCGGGCTAGCCAGCACCGCACCGCCAAAGAGAGAGAGGAAGCAACACACAGAGCCAGAGAGCGAAAGTATCGATCGCCACGAGGATCCTTGGATCTTGGCCAATGAGAAAAAAAAGATAGAGAGAGAGAGGGAGAGAGAAAAGAAAAGCTCGCCCCCGAAGCGCCAAGTTTTATTTTTGCGTTATTTATGATGCTTTTTTACGCGGCGCACGCGCGCGCGCGCGTATACTGCGTGAGCGCGAGGCTACGTAGGAGACGTCCCTCTTCAACAATTTGAAGCGACCAAGTTTCTTATTATTAAAATTTTCCGGCAGTTATATAGCGTATACAGTAGTCTCCGCGGCCGCGCGGCGCACAATGCCAAGTTTTGCGCGCGCGCCACGTCAGAGCAGCAGGAGCAGCAGCGGCAAAGTTTCTGGATTATTCTAATGCTTTCGGCGCTGCGTAGAGGATGATATGCTGCTTTTTAAATGATTAAAATTGAAATGATATTATATCTCTTGCGTTGCAGTTCGAAGCAAATCTATCGCCCTAACACTGCCATCGTAGCAAATTGAGTGAAAAAAACGATTATGTCGTGGTAACAATTATTCACAGATAAAAAGATCTGTTGTCGCAATTTTATGATCAATCCTTCTTTATGCAAATTTGTTTCATGTGTTTGAACGATTTTTAAGTTGAAATATAAAGTAATTATCATATGTGGACTGAATGTGGGTTTCATGTACTGACGTTAAAGGGTTTGCAAAACAATGCTTACAAAAAAGGATTTTTTATTCATTTATTTACAAATGAAAAACTTCTTTATAAATACTCAAAACGAGTTAGTTTCTTCTAACGAAGCGTTGGATTACACCATCAATTATGATGCAGTATTAGAGAATTGAAACGTGCCATTCTTGGAAGTGTCGATATGTAGCTATATAATATAATATGTAGCTACATAAAATGTCACGTTTATTTCTGTCTTTCTCGCGTTTTGTACGTTTACGCTCAACTATAAGCCTATACAGAGTCACTGATTTAAAAAGCGTAAGTTCAGTGAAGTAGCGGCGACACACATGCTCGGTCGTGCACTATTGGTACTGTTGCCGCGTATGTCACACCCGTGCCTGGTCCCTATTACGCTTGATTTACGCTCTTCAATCGTTACTGACTTTCACGTCTTCGATTGTACACATAGCTACATGTATTTCTTATAGCTTCAGCCATGTGTATTTTACTTTCTAATGAAAATCTTAGTGAATGTACACTGTCCGCGGACTAATTTTGTCCACTGAATTACGGAACGTTGTATGCTTATACAAGTCCCATACCGACCGAATTCGTGTCAAATGGACAAAATTAGTCCACGCGCAGTGTACAGTAGTGAGTACAGGTTACGACACCGCAACGTGAGCATCAAAAATAAATTTCAATTATTGCAGCAAGTGACATTCGTGCGACAAGTGAAAATATTACTATTTTATATTTCGTTCAATTGTGCGTGTGTTAAAATATGTCTCGATACAATCAAGATTGTTTAACTTCATTCAATAATACGCTACGAGAGGTCAATTGGGAGAACGAACAACAGCGAAATGATCTTCTCGATCAATTCAATACAATGATTAAAGAGTGGGAGGGTAAACCTCCAAATCTCCGCGAAATTTTTTGTAAAGAAGAAATCGATCGTCTCCTCTCGGACTCTATAAATTGCCGCCGTGGATATTCATTTATTAACTCCGTGGTTCGTAGCGGCTACAAGTACGAGCCCACAGTCGATGAAGACAGTAATCCATCGCCACGTCGCACCACACTAATACATCAAGCAGTGCAACGTAACGGCTTTTTCCATGCAAACCTCTTCGAGATATACGACAGGTTTGACGTGAATTACACTGACGAGTCTGGCCTCACTCATTTCCAAGTGGCCTGCATTTATGGCTGCGACGACGCCATCGTGAAATTTGTTGAATCGGGGCTGGATCCAAATCTCCCCATGGGAACAAACTGTAATACGGCGCTGCACCTGGCTCTGAGTCGCAGCTGCAAGAGCATGGCCGAATTTCTGCTGAGAAGAGGAGCAGATCCAAATTTGGCCAACAATATGGGTGAGACAGCTTTGCATATTACTTGCAAGAACCACTACGGCTATGACTTGATGAAGATGTTATTCGAGGTCTGCGTCGGAAAACATCAGTTGTTGCGGGTCAATGCTCGTGACAAGTCGGGTAACGCACCATTGCACATGGCATTGAAATCGCCGTTCAGCGATATGAAGATGAGGATTGAATTGCTGCTGAGATATGGCGCTGGTCTGAATCTAGCCGATGCAGATGGATCGACTGCTCTGCACATTATATGCAGAGGAATCGACGACAACTATGACTTGGCGGAGATGTTTCTCAAGTGTAGCAACGACAAAGCTCAGCCATTGCAGATCGATGCCCAAGACGAGTTGGGTAATACACCATTGTATTTTGCTTTGCAATTCGGCATCAAGAAGAAAATAGAATTTTTGCTGAGAAATGGCGCCAATCCGAACTTGGCCAACAAGGATGGATTGACTCCTCTGCATTATACTTGTGAGAGAGGCTTCGAAGTTGTCTCGGTAAAAATATTATTCGAGACCTGCGACGAAAAACAACTATTGGTGCAGATCGATGCCCAGGATAAGCTAGGTAACACGCCTTTGCACTTGGCATACACATCTTTGCGTAAGTACGCCGAGAAGGTGGCCGAATTGCTGCTAAGAAGAGGCGCTAATCCGAACTTAAGCAATGCTGAAGGATCGACACCCTTGCACATTATTGTTCAGAATCATTATCACGGCGATGACTTGGTGAAAATTTTATTCAAGATCAGCGAGGAAAAACATCAGCTGGTGCAGGTCGATACTCGAGACAAGTTGGGTCGAACACCCCTGCAGTGGGCTGTGGCGAAATTATCGCTGAGTACTGTCGATGTGCTCTTGGATCATGGCGCTGATCTTTCCAACTTTGTCTTTCCCGATGAGAGTTACTTAGGTGAGGAATTAAGACTTATGGAAGGCGATTTATTGCTTAGAACGAAATTAAGACGAGCGTGTAATATTCTGGCCATCGTTGAACGTCTTGAGAAAAGAGGATGCGAACTGGATCGAAGCGACGCCCTGAAGATCATGAAAGTATTCTCCAAGTACGGATTGTTTAAGATTTCGTCGGATCTTTCCAAGGGTCGCTTTGATGATGTAGAGTTCAAAAGAGAAGCTAAAAATATAATAATGATGCCGGACCTGTCTCTCTACGACCTTATGCAGTTACGACTCCAAACAGGTGGTAAAGTAGTCACATATTCGAAGTACTTGGAGTTTGCATGCTCGAACAAATTGTGTCGGCTCCTCGCTAAGTTCGAAGAGGCTTGTCTTGTGCATATATTCGAGAAAGTATGGAGAAGATTTTTTTTGAGTTGGGCACTGGGTTCTTTCATGGAACTGATACACAATCGATTGCCAATTCTATGCTGTGACATGGTCATCGAGATGCTGCCAAATGAAGATTTATATCATGTTTGCTTAGCGGTGGCAATCCATAATGAGTGATGTCGATAATAGTATATTACGTGACAAGGGACGAACGTCGAACTTCCGTCCCGTCTTTTGACCCCGGCGTTTAACTTTTGTCCCGAGTCGCGTATACGATTTTTCTTTATCCCCGCTCGAAAGTACGTTTGCTTAACATAGTTAAGAAATATTTTATTAAAAAAATTGTATCCATGAATTTACGCTTACATGGCAACAAATATCATCAATAATAATGTTTATTAGTACATAACTAATATTATTAATAAATAATTGTAAATCATTGATAACTATGGCGTTAATAAAATACAAACGATCCCGTAAAGTATAAGCATGAATTAGTACCATATGTTTTCTTCTTGTTCCGATTTGAAGTTGTGTTCAATTAAACATTTATTTTGTAAAATTTTGAAAATTTCAATTAAGTAATTCATTCAATCTGAGGTAGAAGAGTAGAAACTTGAGTGACCTAGAATAACGTTTAAAGTTGAAAGAATTTTTCAAAATATATTATAAAAATTAACATATTTTGACTGTCTTTGTTCTCTTACATCTCATTTTTTATTACAACTACCATATTTAACGATTTAAATTCCGGATTGGAATTGAATGTAATGAAATGTGTACGTCAAATTATGGCTGTTCAATTTTGATACTTCATAGAATTGTTAGTCTTTTAATATTTATTCAATCTGGCATATGTACATCATAAACTAAATCAATATAATTCATCTATTGCATAGTCGAAACCAAACGATAATTTAAATGTAGGTTGCCGTAGTCATGGAGATAATAACTTTCGCGCGATATTGTCGGGGAGCAAAAGTATTACTTTCGTCCCCGAATTCGAAGGTGAAAGTACGTACTTTCGAGCATGGGATGAAGAAAACATATTTTTAGTCATTGTTTATACCATTTTTTATTAAATTTTTTAGAGTTTTTATATCCCTTAAATAAATCCAATAAATAACTTGTACCAATAAAATGTAGTAAACCTTCTTAAATTGTATGTTCTTTACTATGGCACCTTATCGAGATAACACTGGGGCAAGGTTAAATTCCAATTGAGAAACGAAGGACGCGTTAAAAATTTTAGTTAATATTCATGTCAATAAACGTTTCACAACTTGCATTTAAAATATTTTCGTTGATGAAAAAATTAATTTGCTTCATGTCCTTTTGCTTTTTTTGAAAATTATGACTATCTGATGTATTGTAAATATGTATTCTTCTAAATATGTAATCCAAATGTACCTTAAATATATTCTAGCAGTTTTTGGAGTACATATTGTTAACAATAAAAGATGTCCTTAAAATATAGACTTATTTTACTAGTAAAGTAAAACTTAAAAATTTTAAATTTTCCACGGAAAATTTTAAAAATAAACTTTTAACATTAAATATCTCAAAAAAGGATTTTTAAGATTTTTTAAAGTAGTCTCAATCGAAAGCTGAGGAAATTTCCCACCGAAATACATATTTTCCAGAGAGTACATTTTATTTTTACTAGCTGAAATACAGCGATGAACGTGTAAAAACGCGACTTTTCGGCCCAAGCGCGGCGCAAAATCTCACGCTTTTACATGTTCAACGCTGTATTTCAGCTAGTAAAAATAAAATGTACTCTCTGGAAAATATGTATTTCGGTGGGAAATTTCCTCAGCTTTCGATTGAGACTACTTTAAAAAATCTTAAAAATGCCTTTTTTGAGATATTTAATGTTGAAAGTTTATTTTTGAAAATTTTCCGTGGAAAATGGAAAATTTTTAAAAATCTGACTTCACCATTGGAAAGCTGAGGAAATTTCAAATCGAAATCATATGTCACATATTTTTTTTAAGTGCGTTTGGGGGGCTTTACAGCAAGATAGAAATCAAGCAATTTCGCCTTAAAGTGCCGTGCGGTCGCCGCGCTTGGACACTTGGGCCGAAACGCCGGAATTTTTGCTCGTCACTGTGTATTTGTCTTGGTTTAAACTGTATAAACAAGAGTATTATATAAGCAAAGCGAGATTGGGCCACTCGTATTCATACGAGGATATTTATTGTACGTTGTATTACATCTACAATAGCACAAAATCGAGAGTTTCGATCTGGAATTATTTACCTTTTAATACTGTATCAGATTCTTATATTCTTCATTGCTCTTATTTTATTAATCAGTTCAACTGTGGCAAGTGGTGGTCTAGAAAAAAAAGAAATATATTGATAAAATCAAGCGACTTTGTGCTGTGAGTGCGTGTAAAATCATGTCAGAAGAAGAATCAATTGTATCTTATAAAAACAAAAATGATCTTAATAATCTGGATATATTGCTAAGAACAATAAATTGGGAAAGAAGGGAAGAGCGTCTTCATTTCATGAACAAAATGTATTTGCTGGTCAGAGAGGAGAGCTTTCAAGTGAAATATTCAGACCTGCTAGATATTTTTGATATTAATACAATCCAGCGCATACTCTTCGAAGCAACTCAAAGTTCAATATATTTTATAGGAGAAAGTATAATCAAATTTTTCGTTCGCTGCAGTTATAAACACCAGCCCGAAGTCGATGAAAAAGGCAGGCCACTGTTTAATCAAACCACTCCTTTGCATCATGCAGCTGAGTTATGGTATAATTGGAAATACAACGTGATACACGAGCTTTTTAAAATATACGACCGGGTCGATGTGAACTACACCGACCCGTATGGAGTGAAACTTTTCCACATAGCCTGCCTCTGCGGCTGTTACAACATTGTCAAGAAATTTCTTGAGCTCGGACAAGATCCCGACGACATCGTGCCGAAACAAGATGATTCCAAATTTCTGTTTGGAAGTACCAATTACCTTAAGAGTCTGAAAGGTAAATCTCCATTGCTTATAGCTTTAGAACAAAAGCATAAGCATGTGGTCGAATTACTGCTGAGAAAAGGCGCCGATCCAAATTACGCGTGCGAAAAAGATTTGACTCCCTTACACATAGTTTGTGATGTATTCGGCCACGATGAAGGTTATATTTTTGCAAAAATATTTTTTGAAGTACATGAAACTCAAAGATCGGTGCAAGTCGACGCCCAAGACTATTTGAAACGAAGTCCCCTCCATTACTTGGTATCACATGGTTCGAAGAAATCTACCATGCAATTGATGGTAAGAAATGGCGCTAATCCAAATGTAATGGAAAAGGATGGATCGACACCACTGCACATTCTTTGTATGAGAGATGCAATCGACGAGTTAGTCGAGACGTTCTTTAAGATTTGTGATGAAGAAAATAGGAAGATATTAGTCAACGTTCAAGACCATTTGGGTCGTACACCTCTACACTATTCTCTAGTAGACGGCTGTAAAAAAACAATTGTAAAAACGCTGTTGAGAAGAGGCGCGGATCCGAACTTGGCCGGTGCTGATGCCATGACTCCTGTGCACATTCTTTGTATGAGAGATGCAATCGACGAGTTAGTCGAGACGTTCTTTAAGATTTGCGACGAAGAAAATAGGAAGATATTAGTTAACGTTCAAGACAATTGGGGTCGTACACCTCTACACTATTCTTTAATGGATGGCTGTAAAAAAAAAATTGTAAAAACGCTGTTGAGAAGAGGTGCAGATCCGAACTTATCCGATGCTGATGCCGTGACTCCTCTGCACATTATTTGTATGCGAGATGATATCAAGGATTTAGCCGAGACTTTCTTCAAAATCTGCGATGAACAAAATCGGCAGGTGCGAATAGATCCCAAAGATGACATTCAACGGACACCACTACATTACGTATTGTATAACAGCGATAAAGAAATGGCCGAGATATTGTTAAAAAGAGACGCTGATCCGAATTCGGCCGATGAAGACGGGTTAACTCCTCTGCACTGGATTTGTAAGAGACCTGACGACAATGATGACTTGGCGGAGATGTTCTTTGAGGCCTGTGTTAAAAAAAAACGACGGGTGCGTGTCAACGCCCAGACCTCGTGGGGCGCTACACCACTGCACTTTGCATTGCGATTTTCAGAAACCGGCACCAAGAAGATTCTGAAATTGCTATTTAAAAATGGTGTTGTCCGAACATTGCCGATGAGGATGGATTAACCCCTCTCCTGATAATATGCATGCGAAGTGACAGTCGTGCATTGGCGAAGCTATTCTTCAAGATCTGCGACGAAAAGAATTTGCCAGCGCAGGTCGATTCTCAGTATAGATTAAAATGGACGCCACTGCATTATGCTTTAATTCGCAATGACAGGAGGATGGCCGAATTGCTGCTGAGAAGAGGTGTGGATCCAAACTTCGCCAATGGGGACGGTGAGACAGCTTTACACTTAATATCTCGTAAATATGAACTCCATGTTTTCGTTGAGAGATTTTTCGAAATCTGCGATGAAAACGAGAAGCAAGTGCAGGTCAATGCACAGGACAATTCGCTCCGGACACCGCTACACATGGCTCTTTTTGATGGTTGTAAATTAGAGCTTATAAAAATTCTTCTGGAAAGAGGTGCCGACCCGACTTTAGCAGATGTGAATGGATCCACAGCTCTGCACGTCATTGGCAGGAGAGAAAATGATGATGGCTTCGTTGACGAATTCTTTAAGATTGCCGTAGACGAACAACAACTTAGAATACAAGTTGATATCCGAGACAACGACGGCCAAACACCGCTTGAATGGGCCGTAGCTCGGCTTTCGCGGCGTGCGTTTGAAACTCTTTTGGATCGTGGCACCAATCTATCTAGCTTCGTTTTTCCCGCTTTGAAATGTTTTGCCAAAACGTTCATGTCATGCATGCCATACTTTCCATTTAGGAAAGTTATTTGCTCAAGATTGCTACTGTCTACTAAACTCATGATTATGATGGAGACTCTCGCAAAAGAAGGTTATGAACTCAAGGAACAAGATGTCCTGACAATCATGACCATTTTTGTTGAAAACAGTTTGATCGAGGAGGCTCGAGAAGCAAATGCGTATCAGCTTTGGTATGACAACGAGGAGTTTGTGAGGAAAGCGAAAAAGATAAATATAAAATTGGATCTTTCGCTTTACCAGCTCATCCAGTTACAACCAAAAAAGGCCGCAAAAAAACTTTCACACTTAGATTACTTTCATTTTTGGCGCTCAGCTGCTTGGAGGAAAATTCCAGAAAGACACCTTGATGATTGTGTTAAACATCTGTGCGAAAAGCTATCAAGAGCATTCTTCTGCAGCTGGGCCCAGACATTTTATTTTCAACTTATACGACATCGATTACCAATCGAGTGCTGTGAAAAAATTATCGATGAACTGAAAAATGAAGATTTGTGGCGAATATCTTTAGCCTATTATTGCAAGGATGCAAATGATACATACATGCAAGTGTTTTTAAGAATGCAGAATTAAAAATAGCTCATTTTTAATCGCCGCATATAATCAATGATGTTAAAATAAATTTAAAAATGACCTAGATCTCATAATAGCTGTGAAAATTTTAATGTGACTATAAATAATGTAATGTAAATATGTATATTTTTTATACTGTGATTCAAATGAATTAATTCATAACCAAAATAAATTATCAAAATCAAAATATACAAGCAAAATACATGTAATGAAAATATGTAAAATTTTTTATATTCAATAAGCACATAATAATTTGAAGTAATAAATCTGAATCTTGTACATTCATTACCACTGCATTTTATTCAGACTAAACTTATCAAACAGTTATTATCTATAACATGTAATATTCAAAAAAAGGATAAATTTAAAGGCTTTTTATGATCAGGACTTCTTGAAAATAATTTTTTTTTAATTTGTTCGAACAATGTCCACGTTGAAACATTAAGTACTCATAATAAAGAGTGAACTTGGGTTTTCTTCACTGGTGTAAAAATGTTTGCAAAAAAAATGCTTACGTAAAAGAATTTTTCATTCATTTATTTACAAATACTTACAAAAAATTTTTTTACAAGTGGAAAATTTCTTTATGAAAACAATTATTAAAAACAGATTTTAACATGCTGGTTTCTGTGATAAAAACTCCAAACGTATTAGTTTCTGTCTTTATAATAACGAATCGTTAGATTACACCATCAATTCTGATGCACTATTAGCTAGGCCCGGCACTTTCTGGCTCTTACCATTACTTGTAACAAAACATCCTTCGTTACAACTTTGACATCGTCGTAGACAGTTATATGTACGTTATTTAATGTTAATTAGATTATCAGGCCTATATCTGCGGTAATGCAATGCAGACAAGACCCATGGTAGAGCCGGAGCAAGCCCCAGGCACTCTACCGAGTTCTAAAAATCAGTTTGAAATTCAAGCGGTCATTTAATTTTTCGTGTTCGGATTTGATTATGACATCTAGCGGTTGAATTCGAAACTGGTCGCCACTTGTTTCGCAGCTGTACTTCAGACAGACATGAAAGACTGCTATACGTTGAGTCTTACCTCACGATTCATTTTAAATGAAGTTACTCAAATCAAATTAGAAAGCCATGTGCATCTTTCAAATTTAAAATAGCGTACTTGTACCAGTGATTGACTACTTCCGATCAGTAAATGATCACTTTTAGATATACATTAATTATTTTTTTCCTTGTCATATGCTGATCGGTCATTAAAAACAAGATGCATCATTCTCTAAAGAATTGTATAGTGTGGATACCAATGTATTTTTAATTGTTTTTCATAGTATACTTTCCAAAATAGCCATTCACTCGTCCAACTATAATCCACGTCTTCAAAATTAAATGCATTATAATTGGTTCAACATTTTTGATTTCTCTCATTGAATGCATTCAAATTTTCGAGCATCCCCAAGATAAATCTATACAGCTATCATTAGTACTGATACAAAATTTGAATCTGATCAATCATTTTTAAAAATATATCTGTTTAAAAAATTGGTGGCTCAGTTAAACAATCACTAATTCCGACAAGAAGATAAAAAAACCATTTTACCATATTTTAGAAGCCAAACTATAAAGTCGAGATAAATTACGTCGATTTCAACTTTTGGTGGGATATACGATATTTACACGCAGCGTAACGTTGCACTGGCTTTGATTCAAGAACTGTCTCTATCTTGACGTTGTATGTAACATTACATTATCAATTTTGGCGAGCTGTCGTAATTACAGCTCCGTGACGTCCTCCTCGTGCATACGTAGCTGGTAATACAGAGATAATAAGCGCTCGATTAAAATTAATTAAGGCGATTTTACCTGGCGGAGGAAAAAAAGTGAAAAAAAAAGTTCGAGAGAGCTCGAGTGCACACACGTAATATACACGTTTGTACGTAAATACAACGCCGTGTTTGGCGCGCATAGTATGGGATGCATGAGCGACATTATAGTATAGATGCCCAGGCGCGTCAGTGGCCTTTTTTTCATGCAAATATACCCACCAAGGATCTGTGTAATATTTTTTACGCGCGCAGGCAATTTTTTTTCTTTTTTTTTCATTTTTTCGTTTTGTTTGCTCGTCACGGGCCGTGTCTCGCGCGCCATAGCGAAGGCGCGTGTGTATTATATCGGGCGCGCATTTTATTTGTTTCACGCGTGAAACGCATCATTGTTTGGCCCGCGAGCACGTTACAAACGACGATCGTCGGATTCTATTTTTTTTTCGCCGCGTTCGACACTTTTTAACCCAGCGTTAGAGCGTATCGTATAATGTCCGGGTGAACGTTCGAGAAAAAAAAGTACACGTCTATACCCAAATCGCGTTTACGCATTGGCTCTCTCTCTCTCTCGCAATTTCCGAACGCGCATGCATAAATAGGTGCGCGCGTAGGGCCAAGATTTATATTATACTACTATACCTACGGGGCCGCTCGCGGCGATGCTCGCCCCGCTTATATGCACCACACATAAGAGAAAAGGCAATTATTAATTTATTTAGCTACCCCCGCTAGCGCCAGCGTAATATATAATTTGAGCGGTGAGCGCGTCGGGGCGTTAATCACGCGGCCAACTCGTCCATTAGGTGTGCGTGTGCGTGTGGACATTTTAGTGATATTAGTTATCGCCATGATGCACAAGTGATAGCAAGTGTGCGTGTTGCGTGTGTGTGTTTTTCTTCGTTACACCGCTGGGTACACGATGTAAAATATAGCGGCGGGATATATCTGTTATACGCTCGGTGCTCGCTCGTCGCGTTGTATTATTATTATAGTGCTGTGCTAACTTTGTGGCCGATTTTACGAAGCGCAATAGTATAGTTCACCTAATAAGTCGAGACGAGGTAACTTTTTTCGGACCTCGAGCTAGTGTAGCTACACAGCGATGACACTTTTTATTCACAGCGTCGTAAAGTTTTCGCCTTCGTCCTTCCTTGTGCTACGGGTCCGGCCTGCTTGGGTATATAGAATCGAAATAAATTTCATTTCGATCGCAGAAAATAGCTCGGCACACAAATAATATATAATCGCGCTGAGAGAGAGAGGGAGAGACTTTTGATTCACACATGCAAGAGAAACCCTTCTAAAGTCTATACTACTACAGTCCCCCACCCTTTCTCTCTCTCTCTCTATCTCGGTAATTAAATTTAACGCATGGCATGTTCATAGCAGCGTATTCTTTCGCTTGATATACACACCTCTTTTTCCTCTCTCTCTCTCTCTCTCTCTCTCTCTCTCTCATTCTCTCTTTTTCACTCGCAAAATTATTGAAACCCAACGAGTGCACCAGTACTGCAGAGCGAGAGCTGCGTGGGTGGGTGGCTGCTTCTGCTTCCGCTGCTACTGTATGCGTTATACGTGTGACTGTCTTGCACTCGCTCGATCCAACTTATATCTAGCTTACACACTCGCTGTGTCGCTGTTGCCGTATTAAAAAAATTTTATACACTCGAGCTTCTTTATAGGAAGGGGCCCGCTTGTAATATACAGACAATTAATTAATATGTGCGAGGAGGAAAACATATTTTTTATTCATCCCTAGATTAAAAAATTATTATGTTTTTTTTTGTCTTATCTACTACAAGCCCGCGCGAGCTGAGCCGAGTTTACAATTTGATATATTTCTTACACATATGAATAGATCATCGACGCGCCAAAAAAAGTACAAAAAAATCAGAATCTTCTGAAAACATTGACGCACGTTAAAATACGGAAATACAAACGTTACACACCGTGAAAACGGCTATCGTCAAGTTACACATATCTTAAATTTTAAACGTTATACATATTTGTAAAATTATGTAAATTATTAAGACACACACAGGGCTAGAATGGAAAAAACGCGTACACACGCGGGGGTGGAAATAGGCCGCGTAGCTTTTGTGAAACGTAGCCTCTCTCTCGAGACGAAAGAAAATGAAAAAGAAAAATAATCGCGAGGATCGATCGACGCGTATATACAAGCATGTCGTTCTCAGAGCGCAGCCTTGCAGCTGTGGTACTGCATGACGTGACGGTTGAGCTGGTACATGGAGAAGAACATCGTATTGCAGAGCACGCATTGGAGCATGATACGTTGTTCCTGCTCCTTCTCGGGCATCTGCGGCGGCTGTTCCAATGCATCGGAATCCTCTTCGTCGCAATCGTTCTGATCCGAGGTGACCTCGAGCCTCGACGGCGCGACCACCGGTGGCGGGGTCGCCGGCGTCTTGCGTTCGTCCTCGTACTTGTAGCTGCTGGCGAGCAGCAGCTGCGTACCGGGCTGCGGCAGCTGGAAGCTGTCCTCCTCGCCGGCGTTGCCCGCGGGTACCATGGGGGTGCTCGTGTCCCTGGCCCCCAGCTCGCTCTCGAAGCAGTGCGCGGCGCGCAGATGCGCCACGTAATTGTTGAAGTAGAAGAACGGCAGCTTGCAGTACTTGCACAGGTGGCAGCTTCTCTCCGCGTCGGCGGCGGCGGTGACGGACTCGGTCGATTGCTGCTGGCGCTGCAGCATCTCATCGGCGACGATGCGCTGGCAACGTTCGTCGAACTCAGGTGGTGCTAGTTCCACGTCGCTGCTGCTGCTGAAGAAGGTCGGATTGAAGACGTCGTCGTTTTCGTCGTCGTTATAGTAGTCACCATCAACCGCATCGTCGAGGTACGGATAGCTGCTCACCGAGGACAGCTTGATCGCGCGCTCGGCGCTCGATCGGAAGCTCGACTCGTCGTTCGAGGTAAGCTCGCCGCTCGAGGCGTCGTGGACGAGAATCATGTGGCACTCGACGCTGTGCGGCTTGAAGAACTCCTTCTTGCACACGCGACAGGCGTACTTGGTCTTGGGCAGCCTCTTGCGCGCCCAATCGGGTATCTTCGCCGTAAACGCCGGTGGCTCCCCTGCCTGAGCCTCGATCTGTTGCTGCTGCTGCTCGACCTCGGCGGCTGGCGCGGACAAGTGATGCTGCAGCTGGGACTCGCGCTTGATCTTTCCATCGTCGGGCAGCTTGCTGGTGAGCATCGACCAGAATCGTCTGCGTTGTTGCTCGCTGTCGTCGAGATCGTCTTTCTTGTCCTTCTCGCGATCATTTTGAAGCCGCTGCTGCTGCGGTGGATGCTGCTGCTGCTGCTGCACGTTCGGATAAGAGTAATTTCGACGATTTTCCTCGGCGACGATCGATTTCGCATGAGCCGCCTTCTCGGCACTGAATTGGCTCGGTTTTCGCAGATGCGGGAACAATCGCCAAAATTCCTCGTTCCTCTGCAACCTTTGCTGCATCTCCTTCTGGAGCACCAAGCGCTGCAAAATCTGCTCGAAGTGGGCGCGATCCTCTTCCGAGCTCGTGGTCGTCATCGTCGCCGTCGTCGCCACCGACCCCGACCTGAGCGGCCATATCATCGTCTTCGTCGGCGTAACTTTCCGCTGGGAATCGGTCCAAAGATTGTACTCGTACGAGGCGGCGTTGTCGGTCTTCTGCAGAATCGCCGTGAGCAGGTCGCTTCCCATCGTGGCCATTTTTCCTCGCGCGTACAAACGAGTTCGTTACTGAAGAAAGCAAATAATCAGTTGTTACAATCAGCTTTATTTCACTCGAGAGAACTTTTGACTAGCTCTTACTTACCTTGTCAATTAAAAAAAAAAAAAAAGAATAAAAAAAAAGGTTGATAACCCAGAGTCAAAATGAAATTTTTTCCGTATTCGAACGTCTCCTTCGCAATGGCCTCGCAGCCACGAACTGTCAGTACGAGCGATCGTTTTGCCCAAGTTCGCGGCTGTTACACTCGCGTCGGCTTCTCTCGCCGACGGAGCGTTTGTTGATAAACAAACATTCGTATTTAACGATACCTAGTAATTATACAAAAACTGTCAGTCGACGCTGTCAACGCGCCTGTAACTTACAACACATGCTCGGTAGCACATGCTTGTGTACGCACGTTTACTAGCCTATTGTATCATATGTACATATACGAGATGAGATCCTACAGCTGCGTGACGAGTGTACGCTTCATTAAAAACTTTCCGGACGTGGGCCTTTCTACGTTCGGACTCTCGAAAGAGAGAGAGAGAACGAAACGTCTTTATGCGGCTGCATTTCAGGCAGCAGCGGCAGCAACAGCAACACAACGCAGCAGCAAACGAATAACGAAACCTATATACTAGTTCGTAAACGTGGAGCTGCAAAGCTTCGCTCGCTAGCTCGCTTTATCTCGAAACTATTTTAATTAAGATTTCGTATATAGCTCTCTCGACGTAGAACGGTTACGTTGGGCTTTTACACACAGGCCTACGTAGAAACTGGCTTTGTACTGCTGCTGCTGCTGCTGCAGTTGTTTATACCTTAAACTTGATGTCAAGTCGATTGTTGCTCGATGCATATTGGCAAAAAACAATCAAATTATCCACGATAAATGTACTTTAGGCTGGAAGTGGATGCGAGTTACCTGTGGAGCTCGGACGATCGAGATCTGCTTCTCCTTTTTCTTTCGGAAATTTTCCTCACCGCATCGCGACCGTTTGACCTGTTGCCTTACTCTCTCTCGCAAAAAGCATCGGATGCTTATCGCTTGCCTCCTAAAAGTTAAAAGTTTTCGGTGCTAGGAAGTATACAAACGATCGTTCGCCTCCTGATCGTCTGAAAATAAGTAAAAAAAAAAAAAGTAAGACATTCAGAGATATCTCCTCGTGCTCATGCGAGGGGGAGATGGATCGTTATCTCTACATGCTATACATACTCTCTACTTCCGGATAGATTTATAATCCCCTCGCCACTGCGCGGATTTGGGAGAAAAAAAAGGTAAGTAAGTTGCGCCGTTCGCGTTGCGCGAATATAATTACGAGATATATATCGACGCGAGCGCCTATATAAGTTCCTTCCTCGGAAAGAAAGTTAGGAAGTAGCCGCTGCGGTTACTACTGCCGGGCGCATAATCGACACTCGCCAAGCGCACAGATATAACGACGCGCTGTGTTACATATTAAATACCCGGCTGTCCCGCGAGTGCAGTGTACAGCACAGCACGCGTACAGGCTCTGATCTCGACCTCGAAATTGACACGTCGCGAATATAATTCTTATGCAGCCGCAGCAGTAGCAGCAGGAGACTCAGTGTCATGTATTTATGCACGCGTTCGCGTTATCTAACCCTCCCCGCGCACGAGAAGCTAATGATCTCGTTCACTAATTTTTTCTGTTTTTTTTTCCTCTCCTGGACTATTTCGTGCCACGCGCGCGAGCGTCTATTTTCGCGGCTATTATTACGGTGAAAGTAATTATATCTCCCTCCCCTACCCCTGTTCCTGGCTAAGCGAGGCTCTACTATATACTCTTTGTCGTCGCCCGTGAAAATGTGTCTGAATTTGTTTGCGGCGCGCGCGCGCGCGGGAAAGTTTTTCGGACGCTCGTTTCCTCGATCGAATCGATATCGGGCCGCTGCTGCTGCCTTTATTGCACTCTAGCACGCCCTCTTGAAATTATATCGATGCACAATTGCAAGATTACGCGTTTTGTGGTAGTGTATACGCAACGACAACGCTGCATTTCAAGTTTCAAAGGGGGCCGCTTCTCGATCGTAACGAACAAAAAAGTATGAGCTCTAGCTGGACGATCGTCGAATTTTTCCGAGGAAAGTAATTGGAACAAAGATGTCACTTATAGTGAAAGCGTTGACTAATTTAAAACCGATTTATATTACTAAGAAGTAATGAATATGATAATACACATTTTAGTGTAACCACAAAGGTTCTCGACTCTTTTCGTTAAACACCAACGTGAAAAATAACTCGGGAAAAAATTTTCCCGCATCGAACGGGAAAAGCGGATAAATACATGCAGCAGCTAGCTGTGCTCGTGAATAGTGAACAGCTCCACGAAGCTGGGGGCCAATTATGATCCATCGCCGTAATCGCGTTTCAATTCCTCGTCGTCGTCGTCTGGTCGATAGTATACGCGCGGGGAAGCTAATTGGGAGAAGAGTCCTCGGCGATGATTTTGCACTTGCGAAAAAAGTCCGAACCGTCGAACAATTTGTGTGTGTACTCAGCTCGTGCACGCGCGCCTTATAACGCATAGCTATATATAGGCGACTAATTGACGATTCGCTACACGAGCGATTTGCTGCTGCTCTCTCGCTGCAGTGCGGAGACTTGGGTCGCGCGCGAAACTTTTGCTATATAGCCCCGCGCGCTGTCTGCTTTTTTTTTCCTTCCCTGATTTTATATACTCGTTTCTTTGAGTAAATGAAGCGTACACGTGTACCAGCTACTATATAGTATATATTATGTATCACGCAGCAGCAACAGCAACAGACCTACACACACAGGCACACGCGCATCGATTACAAAACGCATTGGGACTATTATGCCCTCAATTAATTTTGCTCGATTTATTTTCTCGGGCTATATACTTACCTATACCTACCAGTACGGTGCGACTTTTTTGTCGATTTCACCGGCTTTTAAAGTCTCGCTCGCACAGCAGCAGCAGAAACTGGCTGTACCACTTTATATATTAGAAGCTGTATTACGTACTTTATTTTTCTATATAGACACTGGTTAGCTCCGCGCGCGACTCGCGGTGCGGGATAATTGATTTGACACTTTAGTGTGTGTGTGTGTGCTGTGCATCAAGTATATAATATCGATCTCCACGTGCTGCGTATACGACCAAAATCTGTCTCTCTCTTATTATGTAATTGGTCGAATTATATTATTATTACGCTCATCGAGTGACTAGATGCATACAGCAGGTTCTACGATGACGAAACGTATTATATATTGTATTGTATTATATACGGGCACAAAGTGATCGATTGTGCAAACTGTATTAATAATATTGCCCTATTGTAATTTGTAATTGCGTATATGTTATAATAATGCACATATCTATATATCTATAAATAGACGTAAAATAAAGGGGCTGGCCACACAGCTCGATCGTAATGGGAGAATTTCTAATATTGCCTCGCGCGCGCCGCGAATCGCGCAAAATTTTAATAATCCTTACTGTAATATCAGCACACACATATGCCTCGGAGGCAATTCGTGTATTATACTCGGCGTGTGAACTCGCGGCGAGTGCAAGTGAGAAACAGAGAGAAAGAAAATGTTTATATTCGAGAGCGAGAGATAGCAGACATTAAATATCTATATGTACAAGTCGTAAAATCATTGTTGTATTACGATGATTTCAACGAGCTAAGCGTGATGAGCGATCCGCCAAAAATCTCTGCGTGTGTGTGTGCATTAAATTATAAATTATAAATCTCGACAGCGATCGTGTGCGTACGCGAGGATATCATAATTTTTTGCGAGCTTATGGTGCAGGAAAGAAAAGATACACACACGCGCGCGCGCGCACGAGTTCCTTACGTAACAACAATTTTTCCTATTTTATTTTACTTTTTTTTTAATATATTTTGCTTTAAAAAGATGTAAAAATAAATTGATTCCATAAGCGAAAGATTAATGGACGGATCGTATGTATAACGAGATCTCTCTCTCTCTCTCTCTCCGCGTGCAGCTATAGAGGCTAGCCCGAGCGCGAAGATCGGCTAATACCAGACTCGACTATACGTGCGTACATGCATGTGGTACGCTCGAGCGTGTATACGTATGCATGCTGCATGTGTCTGTGTATGTGTTAGGCGCGGTTATACGTATTTTATCTTGCGTAAGCGTCTAGGCTAGTTCGAAGCTCGTTACATGCGCTCCGCGCCGAGGTATAGGCCTTTTTTATCGAACGTGTAAAGTTACACGTTTACTCTCGGGTCATCTGATTTTTTTTCTTCTCTCTCTCTCTTTCTTTCTCTCTTTCTTACATAGCTATACTAGTTCAGTTCGACGAAAATTAATCCTATATTATAAGCATCCACACGCATATACGGTATTAATGAAGACTAATAGATTACGATATAGGATATATATATATAAACGCATTTTCCCTTTTGGTCGTTGCTGCTGCTGCTCCGGTCAATTGCATAATCGTTATTGATTATACGCCTCTATGCGTTGCTCGAGAGAGTCGGGCACTTGTAAGTCATATTCGTGCACTAGAGGCGGATAAAATTCAAATTTCATGCCAGTGCGTCTGTGTGCTGCTGCCGCTGCTGCTGCACGTGTGAAAAGTAGAAAGTGTTGGATGCAATATTACGAGCTTAGTTCTCTCTCTTTCTCTCTTTCTCTCTCTCTCAGAGGCAGAGAATAGACTCGAAATAAATGGAGCTGCCAGCTCGCTCGAGCATTTTGGAGCTGCAGCTCTCAAAATTTTGGAAGCGGATTTGAAAATCGGATTAGGCTAGAAAAATGTATATAATATAAACGTCGTGCGTATGTATAGTTTATATAGCTCGATCTCCGAGTTGATGCAACGTTATATACAGTAGTACAAAGCAGGCACGATCAGCGAGTTGAAAACTCGTTTTACCGGAAATTTCGCGCGCCGCCGATAATTAAGTCGTACGTGCCAGCGATACGCGAGAGATAGGCCATTATGAAAAGGCCGATATCCGTTTTTCGACGCTCGATATGTGTATAATACGCACTGTACCGAGAGAGAGAGAGAGAGAGAGAAAAAAAGAAGTGTTATTTTTCTAATATTCTCGAGCAGCTTCGATTTAGATTTTTTGAGCGGATAATCGGAAAAAGCAATTTGATTCTATCTGAGCGCCAAGTGTGCATTGCAGCTCACAATATATATACACACTATATACTTGTACAGCTACAGGTCATAGTTCCTCTTCTCGGAGCAGCAAACTTTTGATTATTAAGACAAAAAATGGAGCGTCCACGGCACTGTATTATATATATACAGAACTCCTCCTCATCGTCGTCGTCGTCCTCGTTCTCGCGCACAAGTGTCAATCTTTGCCTTTTATCGGGAGCGGGAGGGCAGCAGCGAAGAAAAGTAATATCTCGCCGATTTCTCGGCACTGCGCACCACCGCTAGCTGCTGCGTGTGTTTGCTTTTGTATCAAGTTTTAAGTGACCAATCCAAACTTTATCGAGGGTGCACTGCACACAGAGAGAAACTTTTGCCGCGCCGCTGGTGCTGGTGCAGCTTCGAGGGAGCCGCGGCAGCATCGAGGGAAAAAAATCTTGACAAAAAATCCAGATATTTCTAGTTTTATTAAAATCTATATACCACCTATATAATAAGCATCGATAATTGCGCAAGGTTCGCGTCGAGAGCTAGGCTATAGCTATAGTTGAGCGCGCCCGAGAAAACTCTTATATAGAGCTCTCGACACACTCGTGCATCTGTATAGATGTATTAACACACGCGTACATACACAGCTCGAAAGAGAGAGAGAGAGAGAGAGAAAGGAAACCTATACGCGCGCCGACAACAAAAGGCGATTGCTCAGATATCCTTTGGAAGGAAATTGATTTGCGCGAGCCTTTAACATGACCACGACTCTAGACCCGTCTCTTTGTTTGAGTCGTGCTGCTGCTGCTAGGCTTGCATTTACAAAAGACATTAGAGCCATTATAAATACGTCTTGTTCTATCTCTCTGTCGAGAAAGCCACGGTCAAGTTAAGTTTTGCGGTCTCCGTAATATTACTCCTACCGCTGATTTACTATTTTTTTGTTTGTTTACAAATAGAATGAAGTTTATCAGCTCCGGCGCCTTTTACAGGAGTGCAGCGAGCTGTGCACTGGTTTTTCTTTCAGCGATTTGGGCCAAACGATCTTGCGCCACACGCGTATACGGCCCCCTAATCGATAGCTGCCGATTAATACAAACTTACTTACGCAAAAAAATAAAGCGCCGCGCTCGTATCTCGGCGAGAGAATAAACCCGCAGTGCCCTGCCCCGCGATACATTTAAGTATAAGTGCATACACGCACACACAGTGTCAATGTCAGTGTCATACAGATATATATCACCGCGGCAGCTGCAGCCACATTCGTACACACATAATACACGGGATAGCTGCTGCACCTAAATCTCGGGGGCAAGCTCAGCTCGGTGCGCGCATAATATATATTTATGCTGCTGTTCTTGCGGACGCGTATGCGAATTTATCGAGACCCAGCCCGTATACAGGATCTATGCGCGGCTCATCGGTTAAGTATATAAAGTCCGAGTTGCGCGCGATTTATGATAAGTTTGCACGAAGCTCCGCGAGGCGATCGCGAATTTTGGCTGCGGACACACAGGCCGCGGATGGTCGATCGAGCCGTGTGAGCGAGCTCCGATCGCGCGCGATGTCCGACCCATTACATTTTTTACTACTTGAGCTCCGAAGAAGAAGAAGAAGAAGAAGAAGAGATCGAGCTAGCGAGAGAGAAAAAGTTGTCCGAGCGAGAGAAGGAGAAACGCGATATCTTCGCTTTCGCTTGCGCACGGCTCGAGTTCGCGCGCACGTTTTCTTCGTTGATTTATCTAACGACTCTATATACTCAGGAGCTAGCTGCAGCTCATAGCCAATACAAACATATTTTGTTTTTTAACGATACGTAATCGATATCTCGCCTATGGGAGGTAAAGAGAGAGAGAGACTGTTTACGATCAAAAATCATCCGCCTTATTATCGAACACAACACACGCGCACGGGAAACATATAATAATAAGCGTGCGTGTATGCAAGCAGCATTACGAAACGCGAAAAACTCATACGCGGGCAGCTTTTACGTACACACGTGTCATTCGAGATTCGTCCACGATTTGATTGGCAAATTAATCGGCATGAAAAAAATACAATCTGAATTCTATAATGCGCAGAAAAAAATAAGTATATATCTCGCGCACTTCGAAATCTAGTGGAAGTTATTTTATACGCACATCGTCGCGGCAGGTACGCGACAGACAGCTGCAACAGAGTTTGAAAAGTGCAACACACGTATATAGGCCTGTTGCAACAAACCGAACGCGCGCACAGACTACTGCCGCAATTATTTCTCTCTCTCTCTCTCTCTCTCTCTCTCTCTCTCTCTCTTTCCTCCCGTCAAAGGTAATGCGTCCTCGCTAGTACAGTATAGTCGCAAGTGCGCGGAGATTTCTCAAAAATCTCGCTTGCTCGCGAGCACGCATATGGACACACACACATACACTCGTCGAGCGTCAAGGTACTATCTGGACAAATCGTGCGAGTTATAATAGACAGGTCACCTGAAATTCGAATAGTTATACTTATTTATGAAATCACGGTGTCTGACACAGCTGCGAGTAGGTATATGTGACCTTTAACGCAAACGCGCGCACCTCTAGAGCTTCGACTTTTGAAATATATTTCAGGTGCAACAAATTCGATACGCGCGAGATTCGCGCGCGCGTGAGACTAAAACCAGCCAGCGAGCCTCGACGAAAGCCAATCTTTTATTCCGAGATCAATTAAGCCATTTTAGCCTGCAGTATAGGTATATAATGAAATCCCTTGTGTCGATAACTACGCGTACGTACATACATCGCAGGATGTTTGTGCAATCGAAACGACTGCATCAAGGTAAGCATTATTAATTATAATTCAAAAAATAGGGTGGGGATCGGGCATCGAACAAAGAACACCGCTGTACTCGATCGACAGAAAAAATGGATTAAACAATTGTGCGAGTAACCGAGCGCAACAAATTATCCTTGTACACACATACAATAATACAGCCCGAAGCCATAACAACGAAATGTTTAACCCGCATGTTGCAGCTTGCTCGCGTCGAACGAGTATACAAGGTATATAGACACGATACGCAATCGCTGTGAATCGTTTTGAGATAATTGAGAAAACGACGAGACAACTTTGTCAATTCGTGCGCTGCGGACAGCTCGCTGTAGAGTGGAATTTTCTCGTCTATCGTATTGCCTCCTCCTCCCACGCATCGCACGCGGCCGACTTCGTGCCTACGAAACAAAAGTGTTCATCCATCAGCAGCAGCGAGTCCACATACGTGAGGTATTATTTATCGTCTGGCCTCGTGCGGCAGTCTTTTAAATACTCCGATCAAAGTGAAAATCGAATCGTCGATGGTCGATTGTCCGCCCCCGCAATCGGTCAATAGTAAATCAAAGCGGCGCGGCGTGTGGCTAAATTTCGCAGCCGTAACGAGTCGCGCGCTCAGAGTGTTTTATCATATATTGGCAACTGCCTGCCCGACTATTATTATATCTATGTATGTATTCCAAAGTGTATAATCCTCGGAAAGCTCCCAAGTACAATGGAGCGTATACACAGAGAGGGAGAGCCGGGACTATCTCTTCCTCGAGCAAACTCGAGCTCTGTATACGTGTGTAGCTGCGGCGATACGTGTGTATTGCTAAAACTAAAACAGCAGTGCAGTGGATCCGCCGCGCGGCACAGCTCGAGCAGCCAGAAGCAGTGATAACTACTGACTGGCGGCGGGCCGCTCTTTGCGCGCCGCAGTGATATAGTCAACGTTTCCGACCGCATGGGTAAATATTGAATTCGGCCAGAGAACTGCCGTGAGAGAGAGAGAGAGAGAGAGAGAGAGAGAGAGAGGACAGTAGCCGAAAGCTCCTTGTAGACAAGGGATTAATGGCATGATACAATTTGACCAAGTTGAGCTGCTGAATTCGTCTTTACTCGCTTGCACAATTTCGTCTGTCCACGTCTATCTCTCTCTATGTCCATACAACGAGTATAACCATGGAGTTGGTCGTACACGTACCGATTCAGGAAAAACAATGCGATTCGTTAATTGCGCGTAGTGGCCACTTTTAGCTCTCCCGACGACAGAGAAAGAGCAAAAAATTTGTATTTCTGCTCGTAGCGCAGCAGTCGCTGCTAAATGCCGCTATGCACATTGACTTTTTTACGCTTTGATGCTTCAGCTCCGAATATATATGAGAGAGAGACAAAATTCTTCTTCGTTCGCAGCTCGCGGCGAGCGATAAATACGGAGCGCCATTTAACCGTCCATAGTCCTCGACAACGTAACGCAATAGCAGCAGGTTTTCTGCGCGGCCGGCTGCACGCTCATCGAGACAATGTTTGCAGCAGCGACAGAGTCAACGATGCACTGCGCACGTGTAATGTAAAACCCAGCTTGCGGTCACTCGATCCGATGGATTTTACGAGATGAAAAGCTTATGCGTTATTACTAAAAATTACGACGGTAATAGAACGATTTTCTGCGCGCTGCTCTGACGTATCTGCCGATACGATATTGGCACGAGTGCCAATGGGCAAAAGTGAAATTGATGACTCGAATCAAAAAGTCGTTTTTGATTAACCTGGCCAGTGCTGAAAAAAAATCGAAATCTACACGCGCCCGCGCTCGTAGCGCTGCTGCAATTGGCCCCGTAGCTTTTTAGAAAGCTGAATTACCAGTTTTACATAGAGGCACTGCTGCTGCTGCTGCTGCCTATGAGATCGAAGAGTAGAAAGTGAATTTCAAAATGTAAAAAAGGTCCTGGCGCACATTTTCGAATTGCGCGGCCTTTTAATTTACGATTTTGTAAAACTCGACGATCGCGGCAGTTAAATAATTTTTTTCTCTTTGATTGAAAAAGTGATTCCTCGACGATAGATCGATCGATTGGATCGGCAGTACATGCATACACGCATACACACACACACGAGGCAGTAGTATATAGTAGCCGCAGCCGTACTGCACTGGCCGGCCGCGCACGAACACGGAAACTGCGTGTGCTGCTGCTGCTGCTGCTGCTGCACGCGTCAAACGAGGCGTGTGCCGATCTCTCGATGCACTCACACACGCGAATCGAACGTGTGTATTCTATATTACTTGTACACGTGTAGCACATTATGCTTACGTCTTGTACAGCCGAGCATTACGTAAGCTCCGAGACTTTCGCAGGCCGAAACGGCCGTTTAATAAAACGCGCGCCGCGCACGAGGGAAGCGTATGCGCGAATACGGCACATCATCGTTGTTGCTGCAGAGCGGCTCGCTAGCCTTTTTCCTGACGCCGCCGACGCCGACGCGCCTTGGGTGTGCCGAGAGAGCTTGGCGATGAGCGCGAGAGCGAGCCGAGCTTATCGGCCATTCGGTCGAATTGTTACACGACGAGTTATACCATGAGAAAGCATAGAGAGGATTTTCGTGCCTCGAGTTGTGCTGGCGCACTATACAACTACTACTCCTATGGCGAATCGCACGCCAAGTTCCATTATTAAGTTATAACTCGGAAAGTAGTTTGTTCGCCAACTGCTGGTGCTGCTGCTGCTGCTGCTGCGACCCCATCGAACTGCGCCGATTCGACATTATGATTTTGCGAAATTTTGCTCGCGCGCGCGATTCGCTAGTCATCTCTCGTGCTTCTCGCATCCTATGCTGTAGTACTTCGAGTGAGACGTAAATTGGGAACGTGCGAAATCGTGTAATAATTTGCCCCCAATGCGCTACAACTGCTACACGAGTGTACCCGGGCTCGCGGTAATTATCCATAAAGGATTGAGCTGTCAATTCGAATTTTTACTGCTCAGCTCCTAATACGCGTTCTGTGTATATAAACATGCAAAAATTATGTCCGTCGCGCGGGTTGCTTAACTTACACACTAGCCATGGTATATACTCGTTTTTCACTTGATCGCGAAAAACACATTTCATTACTCCGCGGCCAGCCCCGCGCGACTGTTGCTCTAATTATTTAAGCAATATAATATTTTGCTCGTCGTCGTAGCTGGACACGAGGTCGAAAATAAAAATAGAGTGATTTTTAGTCTCTCTGGAGCTAATTGTGAAATGTGTTTGCAGCGTGTGTCTACGGAGCTAGCGAATTCGTTGGGAAACTCGAGCGTGTATAAGGTTGAGTTTCCAATTCCTAAACGCATTTCGTGACACTGAAAACACTACTACTGCTACAGCTGCGTCGTCGCGTCGTACGCGAGCCGTTTACCTTTATGTCTGCGCGCAGCAACAGTTGGAATCGCGACCTGTGCATTTTATATCGGTATCGCGTGTGTCGTAATAACGAATCGCCTTTCGAAATTTTCATACATCGTAGAACATATATGTTTACGTACATTATTATTAAGTATTATATATAGGTTTGAGTATACGATATGATGATATAGGTGCTGCCGACGATAATCGACTGATAATCGATGCGCTCGATTTATTAAATTTGCGCAACGACGTCCACCAACTCGTCGAGCGATCCTCTTTCCGCCCTCGCTCGCTGACTTAAGCCTGCGCCTGCCTGAAATTCACTGAAATGTGAAGCGGCGGCATTCGCAGCATTGCCTGCAGTGCGCGCGGGTGCCGTCAGGCGTGACGAGGAATGCCTGGTGCGCCGCTGCCGCCGCTCGTTTAATGGCCAGGCTCATTTTTCATCGTCAATTTTTATCGAATTTCGCTACGGAAACACACAGTCGGTATTATAAATTCACAGGGATTCGCGATATGATAATAATAATTTTTGCCCGACTCTCGGAGCGACCGAGGCCCCGCGCGCGAATCATTGTAATTAATTATATTATCGTAATGCGCGTACGACTGCCCCCCGCGTGTCGTAGCAGTGCTCGGGATTTCTAATTTATTGCAAAAGCAGCTGCCCGTGCACCATTGCTGCTGTTCAAAGAGAAAAGCGGAAAAGTCGAGCGATGCCAATCACAAGGCCCTAAAACCTCCTCGAAGGAGATTAATCCGCATCGCCGTCGCGTCGTCATCGTAATAGTTTTGCGCGCCTGTATTAATTAAACGCGTGCCAGTGATATATTTCATCTGGACCACAGATTGACAAATTGATACGCTAGTATATGTACCTTAAAAATATTCACTGGAATATTGTAACAGCTCTCGTCGGTGCCGAGCGACGCATCGAAGAGTGACTAAGCGTTTCTGTCTTATCTAGCCGTGCATATCATTACGTGCACACATGTATATTCGTGTTACATATATAAATGTAACATGTGTGTGTACGTCTGCGTGCATAATAATATAAAACATATTCGCTGCGGCGGCGTCACTTATATTCATAAAGGCGAATGCCGGAAATCGGTGCACACACACACACACGTGCTGTGCGTACGTATAAGCGGCTTTCTGCCGGCGATTTTTTGTCACTTCCGAAAATAATGGCTTTCACTTTCGCTGTAACGATACATGCATACATATCGGTGCAGCACTTGCTCTTTGGACAACCTACTCTATATATCGCATTGTGCGCGATATCATCGGCGTCGATGATACAGAACAAAAAAAATGATAACTGCGTCCATCCTCCGACTTACACTCACACAACACAACACCCTCGACCTCTTTTTCTTCTTCTTTAGCTGCAGCTTGTGTATAAGCAGCTCTTATATATACTTTTCACACCCTCTTGCATTCTCTCGACGATGCTATATCGGACCTGAGAAGCTTGTGTCCGGGCGCGTGAAAGACGATCATGATTTTAATTGTCCCTAATGACAGTCGAGAGGGTGACTCTCTGCACGATCGAAGCTGCGCTGCGAACCTGTACTTATCTCGACGGGTATATATCTACCCTATACCCTATAACGATGGGAAGATTTTTTTTAAACTTCGTCGACGTCGTCGTCTTGGTTACGTAATGGAAAAACTGTGACCCACATAGATACCTAACATAATTACATATTTATCTTTCTCGAGGGCAGGAGAGAAATAAAACACCATCGGTCACGATATAATCGCATTATAATTCTTTAAATCCTTCGATACATAGGCAGCTGGCTAGAACTACCTATTATGTTTCTTGACCCTGGCTCGACTGGTACTGTTTTTTTTATTCCTTCTCTCTCCGCTTCGAATGTGTATCATCTCGCGTAATCGCGCGCCATACTCTAAAGGAGCGAGATTGGCAGCAGCAACATGTATTGCATCACACACAGCACAGCATAGTGTGCAGCGCAAAATTCGTCGAGAGCCGCGCGCGCGATGAAACTCGAATTAAGTAAAACTCGCAATTCCAGATACAGAGCAGCAGTACTAGCCTGTAGAGAGGATTGAGGTAATATATAAGTAACGAGTACAACATATAGCGCGCACGCACCTCGAGCCGTACCGATCGCGCGACAGGCTATCTATTTAGAAAAGAATTTAGGTCTTTTAAGGCCATTCGGTGACCCAACTTTGTGTGTGCAGCAATTTTTTTTCTCTCTTTCTGCGGCGTTTTTTTTGTGTGCAGCGCCAAACATGGAGCTCTCGGACTCGAGAGCTCGAGCGATCGTTCGATACACTATATATGCGCGCGCGGTAACAACGACGAGCAGCAGCAAGTCAGGGAGAGAGAGAGAGAGAAACAGCTTCTTGCCTGGGCTACTATGCAGCTAATCCCAGCCAGCCGCGAGTGCTCGACTTTTATGACGCGTAATTGCCCGAAAAATTCAGTCGCCGATGACAATACTTGCAGCAGCAGCCGCCGCCGCCGCCGCCGTGAGATGAATTGCCAATGAAGCAATTGGTGGGCTTACGTCAAGCGACTACTGCTGCCCCGGACGATTTTCTATTTTTCCGCCGCACACACATACAGGTGTATTATAAGCCTTAAATACGATTGGGCAATCTTATATGAGCCGCTCGTGCGACCGATTATCGATAATTTTTCGCCCCACAGCTCTAGCTCTCCTGCTGCTGCCTATGCGCCGTTGTGTGTGTGTGCATAGTTTTGTAAATGCTCGCGCCCGGGCAATTATTATATTATTTTAAGCGATGGTGGAATTTGACGAAAGAATTCAGGCGATATAACGGCGCGCGAGGCAGAAAAAAAAAGAAACGCGAAGCGAGAGAGAGAAAAGAAACATCGCTACACTGCAGTTAATAAACTTTCCCACGCGATTTTCAAATCAAGATTCGCACTTTTAAGTTTCGGGGTAAAGCTCCTCGATAAAATCACGGCGACTATACGACGAGCAGCGACTAGCTTTACGCCTACAGCCGTAAAGTTCGGGCACTTAGCATAATCTCTTTTCTTCTGCCCCGGCTTCTTTTCTTTACAATATATAACGAGTTTACAATCCCTCTTCGGACTCTCGCGCGCCTGGCCAAAACTGTTGAATAGAAAACAAGAACAATAACAACAACAACAACAACAACAACAACGACCAGCCAACAATGGCACTTGATCAGCATCTCGCTTGCCTTGTACACTAAAACTAAGGCCTATAACGACGAAAAAAAATCATTGTCAGTAATAAGTAAAATAAAACGCGCGAATCCCCGTAAGTGATAAAACGTCGGAGCGACGATCGTCGTAATACACGTATATTATATCTTAATTACGGAAGAGACTGCGGCGTTGCGTGCCAATGCGTAAGAAATGAAAAACTTTGCGTCAGATTTTCGTCAAAACTCGCGCGTCGATTTTTCAAAAAAAACATCGATGCAGCAGAAAAAAAGGATAAGCGAAGGCTATTAAGAGCTGCGAGCGAAGGAGGGGTTAGTACAGTACAGACCATGGGCTTTGTACGTATATTACGCGGGACGAAGAGGAAGGCACGAGGCGATCGTGTGCTTTAAACACATGGTTCGCTCTCGCTCGGTCTAACGCTCGTTCGGATCTGTCTGGCTCTTTCTAACGTCGTGTAGCAGCCGGGCGGCGGCGGGAGTCTTTGGATTTTTCGAAAGGATGGCGAGATCGTGGTAGAAGCCCCCGACCGAGCGTCGATCCGTCCCCGTCGACGACGAGTGACTTAGGAGGTATATAAGGCCCGGCCGACCCGGCCCAACTCAGTCATTCACCGGACTACACACAGCCCACCATACACAAACCAAACATGAAGGCCTTTGTGAGTATCTCTCTGGCTCTCTTCTACCTACTTCTACTTCTTCTACTACTACTTGCTTCTATTACTTTTATCTAGTTCTACTTCGTTTCTACTTGTTCGTCAGTGCGCGAAACATATATCCTGTATACGGTACTGTGCGAAAAAGAAAAACAGAGAGAGAGAAAAAAAAAAGTTTTTTAACGAGCGAGTAACGTGTTGCACGTGATCAAGTATAAAGAACAGAAAAAAGAAATATAAATAAAATAAACAGTGTAGTTGCGCATTTTTCATTCGCGGATTGATATATTGACGAGAGAAAATCCTGTACCCGATGAGAGTGAGAATTATTATTACACACACACCGGCATCTGTACATTTTTATATACTTTGATATAATAAATGTTCGTGTGCCATCGGTATAAAGCTGCTGCGGCGCATTGCATAACGACGCGGGGTAGCCGGGAGATAGCGAGAGTTTTTTTTTCTGCGATACTGTCTATTACTCGCGTGCTAGAAAACGTATAATGTATTAAACGGCGCTTTCGCCTTTGCATGTTACTTACTTTCTTCTGGATGTGTGTTAACTTAATTTGGATCTTTTAACATATATGCATTTCCTTCTCGTGTTAATTATTTTTCAATATTCCCCGAGGAGTAACGTTCGATAATCTTTAAAATTAGACGCATGGAATGGATAAAAATTAATATCAATAAAAATTTTATCTCTGAATATTAAAAATCGTTTATTTTAAATAATTCAAAAATGATTAAATTTTCAAATTTCAATATCAAAACTCACTCATTTAAAGTAACTCCGACATAACTTACTTTCAAATTTTATTTTAGCAAATGATACTTTAAACTCTCATTTCACTTTAAAAGTACGATCAAAAGAAATTGAGTCTAAATTTTAAAAATTAGAAAATCGTAACAAAATTGCCTGAACTAGTATCATTTCTCTTCAACAATTAAACATAATTCATAGAATTTTGCGAGTCGCAGCAATAATTACTTTGAAAAAAAAAAAAAAATCGGTTAGTGCGGAAGTGTTTTGCGTAATAAAGAAGGGTATAACGAGAGATAAAAAAAAAATAATTCCGTTATGTGTAACACGCGCACACGTGAAAGTCCGAGAGTCCGCAAAATTATGAGTGAACGAGAATACCACAGCTCGCATAATTTTCGTTCGCGGGCTTATATTGCATATACATATAATATTAGTTTCCGCGCTGCAGTTTCCGCGAGCGGCAGTAAGTAAGTAGTATACGCAGAAATTGATTTCTAATCCAACCGCGCGCACCGCACGAGACTGGATGACGGCGGCGGCGTCGGAGGCGAGCCGGACTTTCTCCCTATCTCTCACGTGCAACACGAGGCAGTGCAGATCTCGATCTCTCTCTTTCTCTCTCTCTCTCTCATATTTCGCAATATCTGATGAACGATTTTTTTTCGTTGTTGCTGTACTTGTATTTCGAAAAAGGGGATTAATTATGAATCCAGCCGCGCTTCTCTTTCAGGTAAAGGCAAGTACCGGGGGGCCCTAAAAAGGATAGAACGACTACTCGCGCGTATGTAGGCGAAAAATCCTCTCCTCTCGGCTCGCAATCACTCCAATTACGAAACGTTACGCACGCGTTTGCGCGAGAATGTCGCTTTTATATACGGCACTCGGGGTTTAGTTTAGTTGCTGCTTTACGGAGAGAGAGAGAGAGCCCCGCCGTTTTATGACATAACGATCCTTTTTCACGTCGATTTATGCGCGAGCTCCGAGAGATATACCGGACTCATTGTGTGTACGCCTGCGTGTGCACCGCCGCTGAAAGTGAAAGCACTGCAGTACCGCCGCTGCTAAACTCTCTAACGGCACTCGATATTTATAATACGCGCGCGCGCTATAATACAACATCGCTTTGACTCTCGTTTTCAGCTGCTGCTGCTGCTGCTGAGCCTCGAGCAGATAGATAATAATGCCTCTCTCTCTTTTATTTCTGCATACAGATTGCGTTCGCTTGCCTCGCCATCGCGACGGCCAATGCTGGAATCGCCCATGGTGGCTACGGTGGCTATCACGGACACCACGGACACGGTGGCGCCGGCCTGAGCGGAGGTCTCGCCGCCGGAGCGGGCACGGCCCACGCCCTCCAGCAGGGCGCCTCGAGTCTGGGCTCGGGTGGTCTCGGCGCCAACTACGCCGCCGGAGCCGCTTCCGCGGCGGGACACGCCGGCGTGCAGCAGATCGTCTCGGGTGGCGTGCTCGGCGGCAGGGCCGACATCGGACCCGCCGAGGGACCCAAGGCCAACGTCGGACCCCAGAGCGGCCCGAGCGACCTCGTGGGACCCCAGGAGGGCGCCAAGTCCATCGGTGGACCCCGTACCGGACCGGCTAGTCTCGTAGGACCCGCCGCCGGACCCTCGACGCTCGTCGGACCCAGCCAGGGTACCGCCACCCTCGTAGGACCCAGCCAGGCCACCGCTAACCTCGTCGGACCCAGCTACGGTGGTGTCGCCTTCTACGCCGGTTCCGGTGGAATCAACGGTGACGACGGTAGCTCTGGCTCCGCCGCCGCTGCCGCCCCAGGCGGTCTCGGACACGGTAAGTTCGCCCCGTCCTCTTCTCGGACTTTGACGGAGGATTGATGCAATTTTTTGCTCAATGTAGGATACGGTGCCGGTGCCATCGCCGTGATAGGAGGTGGCCCAGGAATCCACGGTGGAATCGGCGGCCATGACGCCGGTGTCGCCGTGATCAACGGACCCAGCGGCGCCATCCACGCCGGTCTCGGCTCCCACGGAGCCATCATCCCCGGCCCGATCCACGGCAAGTGGTAGACACGCTGCTGCTCCTTGATCACCATCACGGACGCGCGACGACACCTACCAATTGCGAGAGATCTCTACTCGGCTCGGCGACGGCGGCAACAACGACCCCCAACCACAAGCATAACGCTCTTATTATAAACATTATACTGGTCAAGAAACCGATTTTCTAGCGCGTTCTTATTCTAATATGCTCTAGCTCATGCTCCTATCTTGTCATCTTTCTCTCGTCTCTGTGGTTTTTCTCTCTGTATCTCTGTCTATTTCTCTCTCTCTCTTTCTTTCTCTCTCGATCTGTCTCACTCTACTTCTGTATCTCTATTTTTTCTTCTCTTTGCTCTCTATCTCTCGTTCTTTTTTTCTACTCCGAAGCTTCTATCGATCGAGATCAATTGAATTAAAAAGGAGAGACTCTGTATCGCATTTATACGTGAGATTACAACAGAGACGCGCGCCTGCAGACGCTTGCTCCGCACGGCGTCTTTCTTTTTACGTTTTTTTCGTTCTTACCCCCCTCCCAACACACCCCCGTGTTCTTAGTCAATTCGCGAGAAATTAGTCTACTTGTAACTGTTTTTTTTTTTGTTTCTTCACGAATAAATAACGCACACTCTGGTCTTTTAAAAAGCGAGTGTTGAAGTGTCGGAGGAGGAGAGATCGGAGGAGGCACGAGCCCGCAAGATGATACATTAAATATCGTTAAATAAGCTAGACGAGTGAGTCACTTTTATTTTTCGTTGATAATTATACGAAATCCACCTATTTTCTTCTCTCTTTTGTTTGATGATTAGCGGACTACCACAATTTACTTTTCTTTTATACAAAGGGTCTTCTTGCTGCTCGAGTTTTATCGAGCGGCAGCCAGTCCACCCGTCTCTATTCTCGTGATTAATCTCGGAGCCAAAGCTCGACTTTCGCACACAAGTAATGAATTTTTTGTCTCTAGTACCATTGTTGATGATTTACTTTTTTTTCCTTAGTTGCACACAAGCACACCAAATGTTGTAAACAACCACCACACATACATACATACACACACGTACTGTGGACATAACTCACGACATTGAAAATACTCAGAAAGGCAATGTATGTTACACACATCGAATATATGTGCCACGCACACGCACAACCACTGTGAACCTTCTTTTTTCTCTATACATCTGTTCTGATTGAAATTTTACCTGTCTCTCTTTGTACTTCGTGTCTGCCCACTTTTTTTATACATTTACAAATGTTCTGTATGCAGGTAAACTTACTATAATGCCAATACATGTGTATACTCGTTTTTATATACGTATGAAGATATATGTGTCCTGATGCATATATATGAAAGTGTTATATATTTACACGTATGTATATTTAAATATATACATATAACTTAGTGAAGAGAATCGGTTGAAGATTTTTTTTATATGACTGCGGTGTGAGCCGTTGATGCCGTGAGTGAAATGATAAAAAAGATATATAAATGTACATAGATGCCGCCGCCGGCCACCCACTCCCCTGCAAGTCCCCAAAATACGTCCTTGTCATCTTCCCCCCGCTGACCGCCCCCTTGCTCTGTCAATTGCGATCACTGATTAGCACTGCCCCTACAACAACACCGACAAGATCAACTATAAATAGATGCCACGTATATTTATAGCGTTTATACATTTATACAGTACTTTATATAAAAATAAAGCATCAGTATTTAAAACATTAACTCGACTTTATGATTTTATTATTTTTATTCCTTTACCAAATACAATCTATGCCATTTCGAAAACAATAATTCAATTTCACGATTTAAAAAGAAACACTTAAAGTCTATGTTGTATCAAAAAAGCATGATTTTGATTAATTTTTTTCTTAGCTTTCCGATGTGCGATTCTTCGAAGAAATCATCATCAAGTTAGTATTTTAAACTGATTCAAATATTTTAAGGACAACGTTTAAACCGATAAATCGGTATCATAATTGTAAACAATATGATTACAAATGATTTTCACATGTTTCCTTGAACACTGAGAACATATTAGAGTAAAAACAAACTAAATCAAGTATTGTCTTTCCCGATGAAACAAGCCATAATACCAAAAGATAAATTTTACTAATTTGATTTCTGAGGTACTAAATAGAAAGATTCATCGTTTAATTTAAACTGCAAATTGTCTATCATACATGAGTATAAGAATCTATTTATTTGATATTTTTTCGTGTGAACTGATGTTATCTGTCGGAGTTTGTTAGGAAGTACTTGGTTTTTGAAGGCCAAATAAATTCCTCAGAGATATCGTCGCCAATTTTTAATTTTAAGCCGATTCGAATATTTTATTATATAAACAGATACATCGGCAACTTAATAGTAAACAATAAGATTATAAACGATGTTAACACTTTTCTCGACGCCCTGATCATGTTTATATTAAAAACAAATTAGTTTGAATGTTGTCTTTCAAGCCATAATACCATAAGATAAATTTTACTCATTCAATTTCCGTGACACTAAATAAAAAGTTCCATCGTTTAATTTAAACAACAAAAATGGATAAAAGTGAAAAGAAGTCGGATAAAGTTGTCTCAAATGATAATTCAAGTGAACGCGACGATGTTGTTTCAAACGACCAAAAATACGTATGTGATATTTGTCAGGAAGCATTTACACTAGAATCAAGCATGGTAGCACATCGAGACACAATTCACAATGAACAAAAAGATTACGCATGTGACAAGTGCGAGAAAAAATTTGAGTTCCGAAGTCATTTGAGTATGCACCAAATATTAGTGCAAAAATTTCACAATGATTTATCATGCGACCAGTGCAAAAAAAAATTTGTAAAAAAATCGAGTTTGTTTACGCACCAAAAAATAGCACATAAAGATCGTGAAGATTTCAGGTGCAACAAGTGTGAGAAAAAATTTGAAAATAAATCAACTTTACTCAAGCACAAAAGAATATTTCACGAAGTTTTCAAAGATTACTTATGTGAAAGGTGCGCCAAGAGATTTGGAAACAAACACAGTTTGGTCATGCACGTAAAAGCAGTCCACGAGGGTTGCAAAGATTTTGCGTGTGATTATTGCGAGAAGAAATTTGGAAGTAAATCAGATCTGTTGAGGCATCAAAGGACAGTACACGAAGGTCTCAAAGATTACGCATGCAACAAATGTGAGAAGGAATTTAAGCATAAACAATCACTGCTTTTTCACCAGAAGATAGGACACGAAAGTTGCAACGACCACATATGCCTCTACTGCGAGAAGAAATTTGGACAAAAATCAGATTTGTTGAAACACCAAAGGATTGTCCACGAGGGATTGAAAGATTTTGCATGTGACAAATGCGACAAGACATTTAGATTCAAAGGGGTTTTGCTTGTACATCAAAAAACAGTCCACGAAGGTCGGAAAGATTTCTCATGTGATAAGTGTGAGAAGAAATTTGCATATAAGTGTAATTTACTTGTGCACATAAAATCAGTCCACGAGGGTCAAAAAAATTTTGCATGTGACAGGTGCGATCGAAAATTCGGAGAGAAATGGATTTTATTGAATCATCAAATGACAGTCCACGATGGACGCAAAGATTACGCGTGTGACAAATGTGAAAAGAAATTTGGACAAAAACCGCATTTGCTCTGCCATCAAAGGACAGTTCACGAAGGTCGCAGAGATTTTACATGTGACAATTGCGAGAAGAAATTTGGACAAAAACAGCAATTGCTTCGACACCAAAGAGAAATACACGAAGGTGTCAAAGATTTCGCCTGTCACAAATGTGAAAAAAATTTTGGACGAAAATCTCATTTACTCAAGCACATAAGAACAATCCACGAGGGACGAAAAGATTTTGCATGTGATTATTGCGAGAAGAAATTTGGACAAAAATCAGATTTGGTGCTGCACCAAAGAACAATACACGAAGGTTACAAAGACTATGCTTGCGATAATTGCGAGAAGAAATTTGGACGAAAATCACATTTGTTCAAGCACCAAAGAACAGTACACGAAGGTCGCAAAGATTTCGAATGTGACAAGTGCGAGAAAAAATTTGGAGAAAAATCGACTATGCGCGTACACCATAAGACAGTACATGAGGGTCGCAAAGATTTTGCATGTAACAAATGCTCGAAAAAAATTGGACAAAAATCGCATTTGTTAACGCACATAGCTCATGGACATAAACAATCTTTGATCTACCACCAAAAAGTAATCCATAAAGGTCGCAAAGATTTAGCTTGAGACAAATGCAAGAAGAAATGATGATGGACAATTGTAAATATGGGGCGAATCACGATAGATTCCCCAGCGGTGTTCGCGAGTAAGCAAAACAGCTAAATCAGGTATTTTTGACTCGCTGTACGGACTTCATATGCTATTTTCAAAAAAACACAAGTAAGTAATTTCGATGGGTTTTTTCCTCAGCTTTCTAGTGGGGAGGTCAAAAATACAAAAATCAGCCTCCATAACCTCAAAAAATGGACTTGAACTTAAAACACGCTGTATCTTTTTTGCCTCCAGGTTTAGAGTTTTTCTGAGTAGCTAGATCGAAAAATCTCTCGATTTTACATAAGAAATGTCTAGGGCTGTGCGAGTACTCGAAAAAACTCGACTCGTCGAGTTCAAGTTTTTTCCTCGAGTTCGAGTTGAGTACTCGATTTTTTGAGCACTCGAGTTTTTTCGGGTACTCGCAATATATTTAAGTTTTTAGTAAATAAATGATAAATTAATAGTCTCTAGACCACCTCTCTTTGTGTGTATGTACATGCTTATAAGTGTGATATACGCAGCGGATTGGATTGGAAAAAGAAAATAATTTAATAGTACCGCGCTTCATCACACTTATAAGCACCTATACACAAAAGAAGGGGTCTAAACACTGTTAATTTATCATTTATTTACTTAAAACTTAAATTAACTTTCTCGAGCGGTGATGAGAGAAAGAGCGCGCGGTCGGTCGTTTTCGAGCACCGCGGCCTGTTTTTGCGCTACACTTTCTTTGTTTATCACGCGTTACGCTTTCGCCATAAAAATAAACAAATACATGTTATTTGTGTATTTTTTCCTCATCTTTTCAATGGTGCGATTAGTTTTTTGGAAAATTAGCTTTTTTGAACAGATAAATTAACTTTTTCTGATTAATAGTTTTATTATTTTCGTTCTATTCGCGAAACCAAACAACTTTTCCAAAATCTAATTACACCATTGAAAAGATGAAGAAAAAATACTCAAAAAATATGTATTTGTTTATTTTCATGGCGAAAGCCTAATACGTGGCCTTACAATAATTAAAGAAACGTGAAGTGTAGCGAAAAAACAGGCCACGGCGCTCGAAAACGGCCGACCGCGCTCTCTTTCTCTTGTCACCGCTCGAGAAAATCCAAAGTCCCTTTTTTTTAGAGTTTTTTCTTATGTAAAATCATGCGCGAGATCTTTCGATCTAGCTACTCAGAAAAACTCTAAACTTGGAGGCAAAAAAGATACAGCGTGTTTTAAGTTCAAGTCCATTTTTTTGAGGTTATGGAGGCTGATTTTTGCATTTTTGACCTCACCACTGGAAAGCTAAGGAAAAAACACATCAAAATCTTTTACCTGTGTATTTTTCTGAATAGCACATGAAGTCCGTACAGCGAGTCAAAAAATGCGTGATTTGGCTGTTTTGCGCATTCGCGCACACCCATGGGGCATCTATCGTGATTCGCCCCATATGTATAGATACTTATAGTAGGCTACTGGATTTTTTTATAAAACTCACTTCATGACATGCGAATCTGAATTTATTTAACATCCGCGTGAAAGATTTTGATAAATTTGCACATAGGCTAATAATTTCTATCAGGAGAGACATGGTCGATAATTACAATAGGTTTTTACTAAAAACCAAACCCAAAAGCCACTATTAAAACTTGTAGATGGGGGTAAATTTTATATTTGAATATATCTAATTTTGTTGTTTTTTCAAATAAATTTCAAAGGTAAATCATTACTGGAATTTTATATTAAACTCTTTAAGTCTGATCTTTAAATAACCTTGAAGGTTGAACATTTTCAATTGCGAAATTTAGAGATTGTTTTCTTCAAAGACTATGGGTTAAGTAAACAAATCACTATATCAATAAAAAATTTTATTAAAAATATATTTATTCGATTGGTATAAAAAATGTACAAAAATAAATAATATAGCATTCAAAATTAAAATATAACAAAAATATATCATTCTCGGCCTCGACTCTTTTTCACTCAGCAAATATTCTATATGTACATGTTCGATGATAATTTTTCACACGGCACTCGATCGACAGTCGCGCGAAGTAATAAAGCGAGATACGCCACGGGTGCACGAGATTAAAAATAACCATGTCTGGCAGGCATGAAAACCCTCAATAGCGAGTCCTCTTCGATCTGCTTATCGGTGATGTTCATGTTCGTCAAGCAAATCCTCCACAGATCCTTGTTCATCAATTTTGGGTCCGAGGCGATCATATCGCAACAGTTAATCGGCATACCCGTCATGTCGTAGACGGCCTGCGTGGCCCAGCGCTCGAAGATTTCCCTCGAGAGTATCTCGCACAGGTGCAGCACACAATCCTCGGTCATGGTGCCGTAAGTGCTGTACTCGTACTCGCGATCGTATTTGTCCGCGAACTTGTAGTAATCCACGAGCTCGAGTCGTGTCGAGGCCTCTCGGATCGGTAAACGGATGAGTTGATCGAGCGTCAGGCCGGGCACGATCTCGCACCGTCCCGGGCCCTGCGGCTCGAGCTCGTCGTCGGGCAAGGAATTTTTGTACGACCACTCTTCCGACGTCTCGTACAACTTGCGATTGGCGAACAGCTTGAAGATGGCCATCGTGCTTTTGGGCCCCAGTGTGAATCCTCTGTCCTCGAGCATCTCGACAGCCTTCAGAATGCCGGCGGCCAGTTTCACCTTCAGGATCATGTTTTCGTAGCCGATATTTCGGAACACATAGTCGAAATCTTCGTAATTCGGGAAAACGAAGTCGTTCTCCGCGACGCTGGCGCCTCTACTCAGCAGGAACTCGACCATGCCCAGGTCGACACGGGCCACGGCCGACATGAGCGGCGTCCGATTCTCGCTGTCCCTGGCTTCGACCTCCACCCGCAGATTCCTCTCCGCGACGACTTGGAAGATCAGCTCGCCTATTCCCTGCCAGTAGGAGGTCCTGTGGCACATGATGTGCAGCGGGGTCAATCCCTCCGCGTTGGGTTTATTCGGGTCGGCGCCCCGCCTCAGCAGCAGCTCGGGCAACGCGTTCGCCTCGCCACGGAAGCACCGCAGCACCAAGTGGAGTGGTGTGTCGCCATGGATGTCCTGGCAATCGACCTCGACCCGCTGCCCGAGCTCGTCGTTGATCTCGAAGAACCGGCTCGCCAGGCCCTCGTCGCGCTTCCTCCTGGCGATGTGATGCAGCGCGGTGCTACCCTCGGCGTCGCCCGCGTTCGGCTTGGCGCCTTTGCGCAGTAGATGGTCGACCAGTGCCTTGATGTTGTCGTCGGTCGTGGCATAGATCGTCACCGGTTCGCCCGGTGCCGCGGGTGCCGCTTGGGCGAAAACCGTGAAGTAATTGCCTATGTCGTCTCTCTCGGAGACGATGTGCAGCGGGGTCTTGTATTCGTCGTTGCGCGCGTTCGGGTCGGCGCCGCGCTCGAGCAGGAGTCGGAACAGTTCCTCGACGCCGTCGCACGCGCACTTGGCCGCCAGGAGAAGAGGGGTGTTGTTCGAATTGTCCCGGGGGTCGACCTCCAACGGCCGATCCGATTCGTCGCAAAACTCGAACAGCAACTCGGCCAAAATATCGGCATCTGATTTTCTCTTGCAGGCAAAGTGCAGGGCATTCCAACCCGTCAAGTTGACCAGGGTGGGATCGGCGCCTCTCCTCAGCAGCACATCGACTACGTGTCGTTTGCAGCGGCCGGTTAAAGCCAAGTGCAGCGCTGTATTGCCCTGTTTATTCGGGATATCGACCTGTACCTGCTCCCCTCTTTCTTCGCATATGCGGAAAAACTCCTCCACCAAATCGTCGTCGTCGTCTCTCTGGCAGATGTAGTGCAGTGGAGTCAGTCCCTTGGCATCTGCCAGATACGGGCTCGCGCCCTTGTTCAGCAGCAGCTTGGCGACCTCCAGGTTGTTTTTCTTCAGAGCCCAGTACAGCGGCGTGAAGCCCTTGCCGTCCAGAGCGTCGATCTCTATCCTGCGCCACTTGTTCTCGATGCACAGATTCAGGAACATCTCCGCCAAATCGGCCTTGTCGCCGGCCTTCTTGCAGATGACGTGCAACGCGGTGTGACCTCTCGGCGAGGGCACGTTCGGATCGGCGCCGTATTCCAACAGCATCGCGATCATCTTCGATTGATAAGCGAGCGTAAAATCGTCCTGGCATAGCATGTGCATGACGGTAAAGCCCTTGGAATCGGTGACATTAGGATTGGACCTCTTTTCCATCAAATAATCGATCCTCTTTGTCTTTTTGTTGCGCACGGCCCAATGGAGCAGCGTGTTGCCCTCTTTGGTTTGACGATCGAGCACTCCCGCTCTGTACTGGTCGCGAGTGCACGTCAGTATCATGTGAACCCAGTGATAATCGATGCACTGCTTTTGAAAAATAATTTGTATAACACTCCATCCTTTATTGTTCGCTATGTTTGGATCGGCGCCGTTCAACAGCAGCATACGCATCATTTTATTGTGTTTCTTTTTCAGAGCCAGGTGAAGGGGTGTATTGCCGTCCAGGTCTCTGCCATTGACTTCCACCGTACGCTTGAGTTCCCTGCTGAATCCGAAAAACTTCTCCAAAAAGATGTGACCGTCGCTTCTTTTGCAAATGATATGTACGGGCGTCTCGCCGTAATAATCAGCTATATTTTGATCGAAGCAATATCTCATAAGCAATTTGACAAGCTTCTCTTGTGGCTTGTTCTGCAGAGCCCAGTTTAACGGCGTTCGACCAATGCTGTCTCGAGCATCCACATCGAATGGCTGATAATCGTAGTAAATATTGTTGAATAATACCTCGACCACTTCGTGAGCAGCGTAGCCTTTTGCCTTGCAAACACTGTGAAGCGGAGTTCTTCTACTAAAGTCCATCGCGTTTGAATCGGCACCGGCTTTCATCAATAATACTATCACTTCCTTGTGCTCGTACTTCGCGGCCAGATGCAGAGGTGTCTCGCCAGTATCCGTCCACGTACAATTGGGATCCTGTTCGCACATGAGAAAATTTTCAACGGCGTCAACGTGTCCCGACATGCAAGCGATATGAAAGTGAGACAGGCCGGTCTCATCGACGAAATTTACATCGACTAGGTTGTAGATCTTAAACAGTCGATAGAGTACGGTTGTCCTGTCAAACATGTAGAGTTTGGCCGCATGATGAACCGGTGTGGTGTACGATACCACGATGTAACCATATTCATCGCGCTCTGGATCATCTCTGTACCTGGCACGAATTAGAAAGTCGAGGAAATGATCTCTGTTTCCATAACCCAACTCAGTCCAGAATTGCACGGTATCTGTAAGAAGGCAATCGATTTCTCCTTTTGTAAAAATGCTCAGCAGGTCGGGAAGTTCACTACTCGCGCAATCACTGATGAAAGGACCAATGTCAATTAGAAATTGGACACGCTCTTCTTGAATTTCCCAGTTGACATTTTCGTGCAACGTCCACAAACTTTCCACATTATTTTGGTTATGATGGCCCTCGTGTTCCATTTTGACTTTAACGCACAACTCACTGTCACTTGTAATTTAAAATATTTACAAAAAACTTTCACTATTATCACTTTCTACGGTCAATGCGATATTCGTAGATCCTCGCGCCACAACGTCGCAGCACAGACTGACTATCCGAATGCACTGCTAACGAACATGTGCTGCAGCAGCCGTAGCTGTAACAAAAGTACGAGTGGCTCCCACTATGTGGTCGATTTGGAAACGATTTCACTGCACATGTGCAGTAGCCCTGAGCGCCCGGCAATGCGTTATTTCTCCTGAAATATGGAATCCTGTATGCTTAAACACATGTTTCAAGGCAACATTACAATGACGTAGCATGAGACAAGCACTAATCGGTCAATATTCGAAAAAGTACTCAATATATGTATATTTTTTTTGGACAATCCATGATTTGTTTGATCCTCGTCAATCTATAAAATTTTTCGTTTATTTACCTGTATTTTTATATGACCGATTAAACGTTGCGACGTTGCAAATGTTGTTATTGTTAAGATCATTGTCAGAGTTAAGTTTAAATGTTAGTAATTTATTATATACTTAAAATAAAATGTGTTCAATTTTATACTGTAAGCTTAATGAGCAATGAAATATTAAAATTTATTTATTAAATAATGATCTATTAAAATATTAATATGATTGAAATTTAAAATATTATGCAAAAAAAAATTTTAATTCTACTGGCTGGGTTTTTAGAAAAATATTGAACTTAATTGTATTTCATGATGTTTTTGGATAGATTTCGATGCTCTAAATCGATTTTTTCAAGTTCATTTCTTTGAACGTTGCCCTTTTAAAAGTTGTTAACAAATTAATTATTTCTAAGGTGATATCTTGTAAACTATTGAAGATTGATTAAAACAATTTTTTATTATTTTATTCGAGTTAAGAAAATAAAACGAAAGAGTTTTTAAGAATCAAAGTCGGTCGATTAGGTAAAAAATTATGTAAATTTAATTGTATTTACTGAGAAAGTTTAAAAAAGAAAAACACGTGATGATTGTAAAATTTTTAAGTTATTATATTCGTTAAATAATTTTGGGACAAAAAAATTACAAGGCCAACTTTTTGTTTAGAATTTTCCAAGGAATCTAAAAATATTTTTCATTTAGCAATAAAATTTGTTATTAATATTATATTGTTATTGTAAAATAAATAAATTTTTTACAAAATTGAAAATAGTTTCAGACTCCTTGGAAAATTCTAAACAAAATATTTCTCGTGACATTTTTTTGTCCGATAAATATTTAATAAAATAAAAATAGATATGAACTTGATAATCACCACATGTTTTTGAATCTTAAGAAGGCTGTACACAAATCCTATCAATAGTACAGCGAGTTATCTGTCTGTCTCTTTCTCGCATTAGGCAGGCAACTGCTCGCACTATTCGAAATCAATTATTTTGTTTGATTACTCATTAGTTAGCTCGTTAAAGGGTACTTTTTTCTATACCAATCGAAAGCTTGGAATTTTCTCTTTCAGAAAATATATTTTTTATTAGGATGGTTGATCTTTCAAATTAATTATAAACAATAAAAGACCGCGTCCCATAAGTGTTACTGACATAGGTTAGTTTTTTAAAAATTGTTCATCTCTAATCTATTTTTTAATGTTCTTGTATATATTTAAATACTCTGCATCGTTTTTTCGTGATAATTCATTTGAAAGTTTTTCAATTAAAATTTATATATAAATAAATTATTTATACCGTCAAATCTTGTAAACTATTGAGGATAGATTAAAACAATTTTTTATTATTTTATTCGCGTTAAGAAAATAAAACGAAAGAGTTTTTAAGAATCAAAGTCAGTCGGTTAGGTAAAAAATTATGTAAATTTAATTGTATTTACTGAGAATGATTAAAATAGAAAAACACGTGGTGATTGTAAAATTTTTAAGTTATTTTATTCGTTAAATAATTTTTGGACAAAAAAATTACAAGACCAACTTTTTGTTTAGAATTTTCCAAGAAATCTAGAAATATTTTTCATTTAGCAATAAAATTTGTTATTAATATTATATTGTTATTGTAAAATAAATAAATTTTTTTACAAAATTGAAAATAGTTTCAGACTCCTTGGAAAATTCTAAACAAAATATTTCTCTTGACATTTTTTTGTCCGATAAATATTTAATAAAATAAAAATAGTTATGAACTTGACAATCACCACATGTTTTTGAATCTTAAGAAGGCTGTACACAAATCCTATTAAAATAGTACAGCGAGTTATCTGTCTGTCTCTTTCTCGCATTAGGCAGGCAACTGCTCTCACTATTCGAAATCAATTATTTTGTTTGATTACTCATTAGTTAGCTCGTTAAAATGTACTTTTTAACATACCAATCGAAAGCTTGGAACTTTTTCAGAAAATATATTTTTTATTAGGATGGTTGATCTTTCAAATTAATTATAAACAATAAAAGACCGCGTCCCATAAGAGCTCGTATTAAAATCGCCATTTTTAAACTCGTTTATCTCAAAAGTTTGAGCGTCAACCACATGTTTTTTTTTAAATCTCATTTTAAAGATCTAACAAATCGATTGATATAAGTTTTATCTTGTTGGATGATCTTTTGTATTGTGTGTAGAGCCTACTTAACCTATTTTTCAGTAAACATGAAAATATCCATAAATTTTTATCTAATGAACCGATTTTTATTTTCAAAAATTCAATCGCTTTTTTTTTTTTTTTTTAATGTCAAGAGAATTATTTTGTTTAGAATTTTCCAAGGAATCTGAAACTATTTTCAATAGATTTCATACTGAAGCATAAAGATATTGTTTTTACGAATTTCAAACTTCAGGCTTCATGCGCCACCTGAAGACATCATTTGTTCGCGCCCAGCTTGCGGCTTTTCTCTTTTTTTAACTTAAACTTTCAATAAAATACTATTACAAAGCGATCGGCGTCAAAAGTGTTTTTTCGTTACGCCTTAAAGTCTATACTAAGGGAAAAAACAAATGGTTGCTTTTATCCGTGCATGTGAACGCTATTAAATTTGATAATATTTGATGTAGTATTTCTCTTAGTGAAGATTTTAATTTTGTAAAACAACAAAAATTTGAACCATGGTTTATTATTTTATTGGCTGAATATTTAGATACACGATATGTGTGCCCAGCACGATCTATAATTATCTATTAGGTTGCAAAATCTCGATGCAGTCAGATGTATAAATATTAAAAAAAAAACTTGTTCTATGCGTTACGTTAACGGCGAACAAAAAGTCACTTTGAATGATCGATCACTACCTTGGAATTCGATAATTAATCATGCGAATTTTTCTCCGATGCCTGAACAAAACAGATTGATCTATTACTTGTGTTATATTAAATGAATTTTTATTAGCAAAAAATTTTGCTCTGCATTTTAATTCACCTATCATTGCAGGAGTTGACGATAAATCGTTAAAATGTGTTAACGTAAAAATGATCTATTGCTTGATATCAGTGAGCTGAATATTAATTTTCAATGCTTAAAAACTCGCATTTCACTTTATTGATTGTTTTTTACTGCTTTAGAAGATGAAAGTATTAATTTATTCTCTATTGAAATGATAATTTTTATACACAACTTAACAAGATCTTCAGTTCTTTTACGATTTAAAAAAATTGTTGGAAACAAAGCGTCAATACGAATGAATTAACAAAACACTATTAGCGTTAACTGTAGGAACTACCACGCGAATGGCCGGTACGTTGAAAAAAGTTGTTTAATGTTTAAAAAACTCGATTGGTAAATACAAGTTTGCCTTTGCAACATCAGTTGCAATCGATACACTCGTAAATTTTTTCCCCAGCTAATAGCGTTAAATTTATCCACCGAGTATACCCGTGCGAACAGATGCGTGAAAGTTTACCGATTTAATTTGTAAAAATCGTCACCGTTAGATGGCGCGTTTGGCATCGTTTCGCCTCGCAAAATGTATCGGCTTGTACAGATCGTCGGCTGTATACCGATCTAATGTTGCATAGCACTGTGCACGAAGAGGAAACTACTCGTGGCCGTCGTCGCCACCGCCGCGAATTCACTTTCGCTGCTGCTGCTACTGCTGCTGCTGCTGCGGTGCCGAGTCTCGAGTTGCGCGAAACTTTGGACTACGGAATTTTTCATAATGAAGTTTTTAATAGAAATCCGAAGAATGCATTAAAACATTTGAGACTCACAGCAGCAGCAGCAGCAGTAGTAGCAGCAGAGCGAGTAGTATATTTTTGTGCGAGGGAGAAAAACGCCGCGTAGAAGTTCACCGGAGAATACCTTCATGAATAAAAAATAGATTTTTAATAAAAAAATTTTTTTGTGAATGATTTATGTGGGAGAATTTCACACCACACGAGATTAGAAATGTTTCGTTGACTGCGCAGAAAAACTTTAAATTAATTCACTTCGATGAATAAAGTATCTCGCATTGCATTGAAATAATTCTCAACCGTTTGAGCCGCACGAAGAAAAAACCAAATTACTCCATAATAGAATATTATTAATTATATCACGACTTACATATCATCTCGCTCGCGCCGAAACCTAGTATATATCTCTCGCGCTCATTGAGAGAACGAAAATGTCGAATTATTCAGGCGCGCGTAACGCAATCGACACACACGCGGCTCTACTGTGTGCAGCTCATTAAAATTCATCGGCTATTTTGAATATGTGTGTGTGTATCGCTTATCGAGCTACTACTAATTATTCGCGTGCAAGACAAGTAATTACATCAAAATTAAAACAATTTCTAATCGAAAGCCCGTTTATTTTGCGTAAGGCTGTATAGCTACTACCTATAGTAGCCAGAACAACTGCCGTTGCGCCGTATAATCGGGTTGGTGCAGCACGGCACACAACGCCCCATACAGGTATTTCCAGAAAAAACATTTGCATAAAATATGGTCGAGCCGATTTTGTCGCGATCACGAGTTTTCGAAAATAAAAAAATTATCCACGTAATAGGCTGTCGATATCGGGCCCGAAATAGAGTCGAGCGCCGATATGGTTTTGCACTTGTCGTACACGCGATCATCTTTTTGGCCGTCTAGCCGCGCAATTCCCGTTGTGCTTTATGAGAGCAGCAGCAGCAGCAATCGACGTTATTTCTCCACCTCGCAACTTAAAAACTACCGTCTGCCTCGGAAGTTTCACTTTTTTACGAAACATCCGCGCGCAAGTTCAGTTTGTTCAATTTTTATCCAAGCGCGCGATCGCAATACGCGAAAAATACCTTTATCACACTTTACGTAAGCGTTCCTTTTTTCTTTTTTTTTTAAATATCCAAATTAAAATCGCAGCCGCGCGCATTGTTAGCATTGAAACCTCACATATAGAAATGCCACGAATGCATGCGAGAAACTCGTAAAATATCCTCAACTAGCTCGCATGCGGAGGTACAACAGAAAAGCGAAAAAAAAACTATTCACATAATGATTGTCCGAATAACTGCGAAATTCGTGCACAGACAGACCAAAGCTTTGGGAGTTTGCGCAAAAAAAAAAAAACAGAAGGAGAAGTGTTACACGCGCGCGCGCGCGCATTAGAAACAATAACCGCAATCCATTGTGCAAAATCGGAATACTTCTATTAATCGTTCATTAGATAATACGAGCTCGCGTACACACGTAAATCCCTCTAAATGCTTTGGTATAATTATCCTGCGCTCGCGCGCGCGCAATTCAACTATACACGTCTCCGTTCCTTTTTTTTTCGTGCAATAAACGTCGAATTCGTGCGCACTCGCTAACACACAAAATTATGCTCGAATTTCTTGCAGTTCATAATAATTTTTTTCACGTTGATTTAAATAGTATTTATATTTGTATCGCATTGACTGCGGTGGAATTGCGTGCTAATTGGAGTTGTATAGACATTTTTAACGCTGACCTTCGATTAAACTTCTATAAAATTATATGAAATATTTCTAGCGTTGCAAAAAGTATCGTTCTATACCGCGTGTTTGCGCTCTCGTTCGATACACACACACACACACACACACACACACACACACACACACACACACAACGGGAAAAAATGTCAAAGCCCCGGCAAATCTCCGGGCTTTATCGAAGGAATATCGAACGGTAATATTACAGCGGCAGGTAAACATCCAATTTGGCCCAGGCGCCTCTCGCGCTCTTGCCTCTAAGCCTCTCGGTATATCATGCGTTTAGAGAGGAGCCGAACGAACGAAGAGGAGCAAAGAAAAAAAAAAGAACGAGAAGAGCTACTTTTCTTGCGGGTGTCTATTGCAGTGCCGCAAAAGCAGACAATGACCGTAAATGTCAGACCTCGCTATTAGCCGCGCGATCACGTTCGAGAAGCTCGAGCGAGGCCCTATTTTCTCTTCGCGTCTCGTCGTTTATTGTGTGGGGGATCTCTTTTTGCGCTGGGCTACGCGTTTGGACGTGTGTGCAGTGCACGCGACACGTGAAAAAAACGTAGAGTAGACGCGCGCACATTTTTTAAAAGGTTACAATATTTAGAAAAAGAGTATTATCAAGTCCGTGCCACGCGCTTTTTTATAAGTAAAGGCGGCGAAAAAAAAATTCAGATTTCTCTCGTGCGGCGAGAGGGAGATTTACGACTACACTCGTGATCCTATATTGAATTTTGCAACAGGAGCTGCCGATTATTCGAAAATATTTTTGCCTGAAAAATAACGCGCCCGCCTGGGTCATCTATATGCATATGCGTGGCGCGGGCACGACAATTGAATATTACATCACGATTTTATTAGTCGAAATTTCTTATTCATAGTTCGGATGTTTTTTCTGTTTTTTTTTTTTTTTACGTAATTTTGTTTACTCTACTTTTTTTCCTATATACCAAACGGACTCTCCCTTGCACAAACGTACCATACTGCAATATCGTCGTTCGTTCGGCGCGTTTGTGTGTATAATACATAAGAATTGCGTGGCGCTCGGCACCAGGAAATTTGCCTTTGCACTTGAATGATCCGGTTAAAGATGGAAAGTATTATGTCAAAGGAGAACCCAGCCTGTGTAAAGGTATATGTGTGTGTGTGTTATAGCATGCAAAGCCCAATAATTACCACTACTAGCGAAGCCCGAAGAAAAGGATCCCGACGACTATATACAGCGTACAACTTAGAGAGCGTCGACAAACCAACAAACGAAAATTAAAGTTTGTGTTGTTTCTGGCTCGATAATAGCCTACATTGCGATGATACGCAACGAGTGTTTTACGCGCTGCGCTTTTTATTTTTTTAAGCTGTATTATGCGTTTGCGCCCAAGTATAAGTGTAATGTAATAATAATGCGTATGCGTGTTGTTGTGAGTGTATGGAAATCTCGTAAAGCACCGCGTCGAGCGACCGATTGAAACCAGCTCGCGCTCGAGAGAGTAGTTGAGCTGTGTTATTGGAATGATAAATGCCATCGACATAATATACATTGTAAAAGGCGTGTCACGCACACACACACACACACACACACACTTCAAACAGCGAGTTTTCTTTCTCTCTCTCTCTCTCGCTCGCTCGGTGGTGTGCCCCAGACACATTATAATATGGAGAATGATTATTAAATTGTATATATCCTTATCTGCGCGCCTGGCCTGGTCTGCCTAGATATGGTTGGAAGGAGCAGGCAGGCAACTATTCGCGCCAAGCCATGGACAAAGAAAAACTTGCTCTCTTACGCATATATACACATAGATACATACTTTTATCAATATGTGCGCGGCGCGGCGCGCAGGAAAGATTGTGCAGCGAGCAAAACTGGCTTCCACGCAGCAGCAGCAGCAGCTATATCAGAGGGGGTGAGATTGCATATAGGAGGAAAATGCAATAGGCAAACACACGTCTCGAACCTTGTCCGAAGGCCGGTATACGTGTGTATGTGTGTGTGAGCCCCCGCTGCACATGTATGATGGGTGTGTCTCTCTCTCTCTCTCTTAAGTCTCTATGCTTCGCGGGCCGATATTGCGACCTTCTTGCACAATGGGTTACGCGGTTACGAGCCGAGCGCCGAGCTCGAAAAGAGAGAGAGAGATATATACTCGTTTGTTGCCACTACTTACACACATTATGTGTGTATATGCCTATGCACACTGTGCACCGCGACTAGAGAGAGAGAGAGAGAGAAAGAACTACGCGGCGTTAGAAAGAAAGAGAGACTATAGTCTCTCTCCCCGCCTTTTATTCAAAAGGGATTAGCTTATAGCGGGGGCGCGGTTCTAACGTGCACAGAGCCGTGTTTAAGCGTTCCGTCGTCGCGAGCGATCCGAGGCATATATAAGCACCATCGCTTACACCGCTTAGACACATTCAGCTGACTTCGACAAGCCGAGTAACAACAACACAACCACCAATCATCAACATGAAGGGTCTTGTGAGTATATCAGCACGCTCATATATATATAGCACTCTAACATTTTGTGTATAGCTCTCCACCAAACAAACAGACTTAGATTTTTCTCTGTACTTGTAGACTTTGCACGATTGAAAAATTCAAAGTTGTACTTTTCCTTTGATATATATCCTTTTTGGACTCGAGCTTCGCGAGTGTGAAAAAAGTGACTTTGTACGGTGTTAATTTTTTTTCTATCTATACTCCAGTGCTTCGAGGCAGTTGCAAGACTCGATCCTTTTTTTTTCAAAACCCTTTTTTTTTCATATTCCAACTAACCCAAGTTCCATACCAAACGCATCGCTCGTACAAGTCTCCACCCGAACCAACGTTGACTAACTCCTTTCTCGATTCATATAATTACACCGTGCGCTGCACCATCGCGTCGATTCTCCGCGCGCGCACACACACAGAAACGTGCAATTTTCATCGAAACGGATTGCTCATAGCGCAGCAGGCTTCAGGCTGCTGGTGTGAATTTCGCATCGGTTTCGCGCAGCGGCGTGCGTAATAATAATATCGGACTTGTGCGCGCAGGGGGGCAATTGATGCTTGGGGAGATTTTGTAATTCTCCGCGTCTTGGGCAATTGCGCGCGTTTCGTACCCACACTCAGACACTTTGCATAGAGCGCGAAAGGCATTGTAATGCTACCACCCGACGCGACCTTCTTTTCATTGCACAAATTAGTTTAATGTCCACACGACTGCTCGTTTGCTGTGTGCGCACAATTGCACTGGTTTACATTTTTCTCCGTTTTTAATGATTATTGCCCTACGCAAGCGATACGATCGTGGCGCGTTTCTCAAGGGGGTTGTGTCGGCAAACGCATAAAAAAAAATAGTGTGTCGCAATCGCATTGACTAACTGGCATATTATTTTCCACCCGTCTCGACCCACTGGTACAGTTGGTCTGCCTTGCCATCATCGCTGCCGCCAGCGCAGCCGAGATCCGCGAGAAGCGCGGAGTCTACGGACACGGCCATCTGGGTCTGGACCTCGGCCATGGTCACGGACACGGACACCTGATCCACGGACACGGTGCCGCCCTCGCCGGACCCCACACCGGCCCCAACACCCTCGTCGGACCCTCCAACGGCCCGAACCACCTCGCCGGACCCCACATCGGACCCTCGAGCCTGAGCGGTGCCGTTGATCACGGAGCGCACGTCAGCGGTGCCATCGCCGGACCCGCCATCATCTCCGCCTCCAAGGCTGGACCTGCCCATGTGGAACATCATGGTCATGACGATCATTACGGTGAGTCTATCTGTCCATTGCCGTACATGAGCTTTTTGTGATCATTTACATGTGCAGCATTATTTACCAAAACAACAACAACAACCAAAGCTTTGATCATTTTGTGACTCCCACTACTTTTTACTTCTTTATTTTTGTTTTTTTATACTTTATATTCATACGCGAGCTTTCAAATCTTTTTTTCTCAATCAATGTGTCATTAAAAAAAAAAAAAAAAAAAATTGTGCATAAACAAAAGAAACATCTGCAAAATTTTACTTCTCTTTTTTTTTATTTCATTGGTTGAGGGTGTTTTAATTTTGTTTATTATTATTATATACTTCGCACTTTCTCGTACATCTACTTCGAATCTGTACTTCTCTCTTTCTATTTCTTTCTCTCTTCTCTCTTTCTTTCTTTCTCTTTCTCTTTTCTCTCAGCTTTAATGGAAAACGTATGATGAATGCGAAACAAAACGATCTGTTTTTTTTTGTTACTTAGGCCACTACTAAGTTAAAAATGGCATGGATCTGCGGCATATGTAACACACACATTCACCCAATAAAGTAGATGCGTTCCAAATTTGGTAAGACGCAAATCTTGACCTGCACGTTTTTTATATAGTTTTTTATACCATAATGAGCACATTATTATTTTATTATTTTATTATTAATTAATTATTTTATACGATTAATTTAAAACAACAAGATCAACAAAATTAAAAGATTTATTAATATAAGATCTATGCGCTCTGAAGAAGTAACCTGACGAAAGAAAAAGTTTTAGTGTTCAGTAAAACGTTTTCCATGAAAAATTATATAGAATCAAACTCGTTCATTTATATTTATTCACGTTATGCTTCGAAACATTTATTTTTTTTTATGAGCTTTTTCATGTTTTTCTCTTTCTCTTTCTCTTATTTTATTTACGTATATGTGCTTGATTAACAAACAAACTCTGATATGGGTCTCTTCTTCCAAGCGTTTTTTGTAATATTTAAGATTCCTAGCCATGTAAGTCGTCGAATTGAAAAAAAAAAATACATAAACTTATTTTTTAATTTTTCTTTGAAAACGCGTCGGGTTCTTAGGATAAAAATAAAACTAATTGGAAAGTAGCTGCATCCAGAAAATGTGCAAATTATGATAAAGATCGTGGGTTCAGATTTGGTCAAATACCAATTGATAGAAAGAAAAAAAAATAAAAATTGTCTGTTCTTTAATTATTACTGCTACATTGCGCCATTTTTTTCCAAAATTCATTGGCTTCTCTTCATTATTCGCACGCGCTCTCTTTATTGTACATAACTATATGCTCTCGATGCTTATTCTGCTTTCTTCTATATACGATACATTATCATTATGTATATAAAAATACATTTTTTCATGTGATTCAGCTAACTTATATAGTACAATAGATATAGATTATATTAAAAAAAAACGAAGTTTTCCAAAGGCTGTAATTAACATTCGTTCGCTTTGCCTGCTTTTTTTCCCCTCGTCGTCCATCATACATAGGCCACCACGATGGACACGCGCTCGTGCACGGCGTGCACGGACTCGCCCACCACGCCGTCCTGGACCACGGACACCACGGACACAGCGGCTTGGTGCTCGCTGATCACGGACACCACGGACTCGTCGCCGTCGGACCCGCTCACCACGGACACGTCCTCGCCGGACACGGACACCACGGCGTGATCGTCGGCGGACCCCACGGACACGGCGTCCATCTGGCCGGACCCCATGCCCACGGTGCCGCCCTCGCCGGACCCCACGCTGGCCCGGTTGCCATTTCTGGACCTCATGCCGGAGCCGCCGCCGTCTCTGGACCCGATGCCGGTTCGGCTGTGATCGCCGGCCCGTCGGGCACCATCACGACGCACGGAGCCGGACACGGCGCCCACGTCGTCACCGGACACGGACACGGACACGGCCACTGGTAAATCATATACACATTGCCAACGAGTCAGTCAGCCCGCAATGCCGCACCAACAAAAAAAATCATATAGATAGCTCTTTCTACCTATATATATGAATATATATAAAATATATTATATAACTCACATCGCGGAACTCACTACGGTCCAAAAAAAGAAAAGTCCAGCAGCAGCATCAGCAACGAGAAACAACAACGACAAGTTCATCTATGTGTGACGAATTTTTTTTTTCAAAGTGTGTGAAATCGACGGTTCGATCGAGAGCATTTGTGAATTACTTGTATCACCTGCAGTCCCCCCGAACCTCTAGCCCCCCTCAACCCTTCTCTTAGCCTATTTTATACCACCCCCAACCCCACACTCTCTTCACTTCTTCTTTTTGTATACTCTCTTGTACTCTCTGACTCTCTTCTCTTCTCTCTCAGTCTCTCTCTGTATATCCCCCCATCCTTTTACGTGATACGTAAAACGCACCAAAAACGGCCTTTGAGCAACGATGAGCTCTTGGCCGATCCAAGCAAGTCACCTTCCACCCCCCATGTCCACCAACCTGCCCCCTAAACTATATATATTATTATAAATATTGTACATTGATATTGTAATTAACTTTCCTCGATTCATCGACTCGTTCTCGATTTCGATCAAAGTGAGAAAAAAAAGCAAAAGAAGTCGTCAGCTTTTTTCTGTTGTTTGTGTGTCGCACAATTATCTGTCGCGAGAGATTCATGCCATTGATATAAATATTATATATATAATTGTTTATTATATATACATATTATATATATTATACATTACCATTATTTTTTTTACTCGACTCGAATTCAGCGGTGTATGTAAATATAAGTAGATACACGCTAAATAAACGCACGTTTTTTAATCATCAAAAACAAAAAAATACTCGTTCTTCTTTATATATCTCACGATAAACATATACCATTATTATGTATACACAACATCCTCGTAAAATTCACTTTTTTTTTTCATCCACAACAAGCAGTTCGTTTAAGGTACATAATGGACCGCAAAAAGTGCGCAGCTCATGTTAATTAAACGCATAATATCGGGATAATTATAAATTTATATAAGTGAAAACTATACCACGCACACAGCATGCCGATACCATATACACAATTACTAAACGCTCATAAACAGAGAGACCAAGTGAACACACATAAACACACATATACACGAGCAAGTATATTGATCTGCATGATCTACATCCAAGCTATTACTCAATTTTCTCCTTTTAGACTCTATCAATGGCTTTAATCCGCATCTATAGGCTCATATAATTCTCTCTTAGAGTAAGAGAGAGAGAGAGAGAGATCAAGAAAAGTGCTTAAGTAACAATGCGTATTATATCGGTAATCCATTACGCATTTATATAGGCCTCAGTCGGTACGCTCATACGTTTGTGTATGTGTGCGCTCAAGTACCATTTCTAATTTCACGTGCGCGGACTGTACGAGCCAATAATTTTGTGTGTGCGCGAAAAGTAAAATAGATCGTTTCTTCGAAACATTGTACACCACAGGTATCGTTATCCACGCGCGCGGTCTGGTCAGTCCGGTGCGGTGATTTTAACGAAGCCTGTGTGCATGTGCATGTGTGCCTATACGCACGCGTAAAAATTGGATTATGCGAGCCGCGCCGCAGCGCACAAAGCAGAGAAACGCACGCAATCAATCCTCGACGCGAAACAAGCGCGGCGCGCACGCAAAGAAATGCCTTCGATTTCTATATATATGCATGCCTCGCTTGTACGTACGTACGTATGTATGTGCCGTTGTTGTTATTGTTGCGTTACGACAACGAGTGAGTGAGAGAGCTGCAGATAACACGTGATTTTTTTTGCAGCAGCACTGCTCACTCGCTGAAATGCACTGCACAAAGGCAAAAAAAAGTATGTATAAATTGGGCAGGGAGCGAGAGAGAGAGAGAGACTAGACTCGGTGAACTATGCAGAGTGGAGCGCGCCGAGGAAGAGTATATTATAGTATAGCGAGTAGTTTCCCACGCGTGAAAACCTTCTGTCTGTACCTGCTGCATCTATGTGTCTATGTATCTATGAGTGTGTATGTGTGTGGGAAAAGCCTAGCTATGCTGGCTCAAGAGAGAGAGAGACCTGCTATAACTATCCGATAATTCGATATAAATGTGAGTCAGTGCGCACACAGACACAGTGCACTACTGCTGCACGTCCATATAATAGTAATATACATAAAGTCGTGTATACTCGACTATTCTCGTGTACTGCGTAATCTTTTAAACGTTTCATCACTCACAACTGCAGCAGCAGCAGCAGCAGCAGCAGCAGCAGCAGCTAGAGCCATACACATACAAGTACAACATACACTTGCAGCAGCAGCAGAGACCGCCTGTTGTTGATGTTGTGTTTTTCTCTCTCTTATGTATAGCAGCAACTCGTGTATATAGTAAGATCGTGATGAGAGAGAAATATATATGTGTATGCGGTCTCTCGGTCGGCGGGTCAGGTCGAATCTTCCTTTCTATATACCTACATGCCTATATATTGTGTGTGCCTGCCTGACTCGACTGAATATACAGATACTGCAGCAGTACAGCATAGATCGGCCCGTATAGTACTACTATATATATGCGCCTTTCGATCAATTACCGCCGTTGTGTTGCAGATTTTTACTCTCACTCGCTCTCCGCGCCGCGCGAGCCTCGAAGCAAAGCGATGATAGACACTCCTCTCTATGCCCCGCCGAGTGAGAGACTATTATAAAGTTGTAGGTATACATTATTACAAACTAACAGCCTCTTATTTTGACACAGATTGAAAAATGAGCTCCGCGAGATTATACTATAAGACGTCGTCTCTCTCTCTCTCGGGAAGATTATTATTTCTCTATCCTTTTTTTTCTCTACCTCGTCGTGCGTCGTGGTTTTCCTTTTCTTCTCTCGCTCGGTATAAGCTCGCTATGCTCGTGTGGCTCGCGGCTGCTCGCGACCTCCGCGATCTTTATTAATTATTCATAATTGGCATCGATTCATAAAATGCAAAAATTGTCGCTCGTAAATTCCCTATTATTGCATCATATATATTGCTGCTGCTACTGCTGCAGCTGTCCATAAAGCACGAGCTCTAGAAAGGCTCAAGAGCAAATGCGTATGTGCCGCGCGCACATATACGTCTTTTCTATGGGTATATCATTGTCGTCGTCGCGCAAAAACCAAATTAAATTCAATTTCAATGGGGCGCCGCGCGCGCACACAGACACACACACGCAGGGGCCATTAGATCGCTCTTACATAATTTAATTAAGAGTCGAGTGCGCGCAGCTTTTCCGCACTCGCGCGCATACGTATATTATATAGACGTAGGACTATATGGAGTCCCTTGGTACGGCCAGCTATATAGAAAGATTGAGATGCAAAAGGCCGCCCGAAAAGTAGCAGCAGCACACAGCGGAATTCGATAATGGAGCGATATTCGCGTGCTGTGTGTGTCTGTCTGTGTGTGCACTGGCCTGCTGCTGCACTCGTTCGTTACGTTGCACGCGTCTACCATATACTTTTGCGTAATTTGAATGCGGGCGGGGAGCAAAAAAAAATCACACACAACGCACTGCACGCGAGACGAGCTGATCGCGCCGAGCGAAGGCGAAACTAGTGCAGCAGCGGCATTTAATAATCGCCGCGCGCCGTCGAGCGCAAGTGGGAAAGTTGCTGCCACTCGCTATAAAATTTGAGCACCTGCCAATTGTCCTTACGATACACTTCATTTGCCTATCCGCATATATGGGTAAGTATAATGCACGAGCCACTGGCTCGCTGTATACGCACGCATATAACGTGTATGCGAATAGTTTTGCACTATTTTGCCCCGCTCGCTCATATTATACATACATCTGGAATTGCTCCATAAATCAGACAATCTCTTTCTCTCTCTCTCTCTCTCTCTCTCTCTCTGTTTCTCTGCTTAGCAGCAGCTGCTCAAGCTGGAGCAGCTCCGCAAGGCATTCCGAACTTGAGATAAGATCGTTTTCAAACGCGGACTTGGAGTTAATAATTTCTTTTTATAATACGCGAATATTTTTTTTTTTCTATACACACGGCTCTCTTGAGAGAGAGAGAGAGAGAGAGAGAGAGAGACTTTATGGTTTATTGCATTATTTTCCTATATCATGCGGGCTCGCGCAGCAGCAGCAGCAGACTTTTCTTTGTGTCAAGAGATATGCCCGCATGTGTGTATGTGTTAGTGTGCTAGTCTGTATTCACCCTAGGTGAGGTGTGGTCGATTATCGAAGATATAAGTCTCTCTTTCTATATTATATGCAGATACTTCTGACCCAGCAACATAGTATATAAACGAGTAAATGTACTACGCGTATAGCTAGATACAAGGTCAGCCTCGCGCGCAAGGAGCTTTTTTCCGGTACACGGGCAAGCGCGCGCGAGAGCCTTGTTAATTATTGCAATAGTTTTCCTTTTTTTTTCTTTCTCTCTGCTGCGTGTGGAATATGCATCGAATTACGACGCACTCAAGTATCGGATATCGCGAGCATTTTGTAATTTATTCGAGCAACGAGTGGGTTATTGCGCGATGCATATTATGCCGCACTCGTGGGGCATCAATATAAGTTTATTTTTCATGGCATCTCTTTCTCGTGATTTCGGTTCGGAAAATGAAACGGTATGGTGTTTATCGGCAAAAATATTGGAACAAAGAAAAGATCGGCGTGTATAAGTACATTAGCATGTGTACGTACACCGCCAATCGTACAAGTATAATATAGGAAAAGGTAAATGTCGAAACGAGCGTTATATACTCGTATAGACGTTTTAAAAAGATAAACGGCAATTGCTGCTGCTCCAGCTGCTTTCGACATCGCAACGGACAATACACCTCTCTTGGTAGGAAAATAAACGTTTAAAACAAGGAAAAAATAATTGACAAAAATGGAACTAGACGATAATAAAAATCTCGCTTGAAAATAATACTCGTACGCTGTGTATGTATATACGCGAGCAACTCCTTTCGCGAGAGACTAACGCAGACACAGCGAGAGAGAGTTACATCACTTCATCATTTATCAATGGCACGCAGACCTTTTGAGAAAGAGAGAGAGATTCATTGGATATGCAGACGAGAGAGACGTACACTCAACGAAAAAGCCACTTTTCTCGCGCATTTAATATATCATACGTTTTTGCCACACCGACACCGACGAGCCGCGACCCCGCTCTGCTCCGTGTGTATAAAATAAATGTAAAACGAGGTGCTCAATTTTTCTCTTATCACTTTCGCTGAATTATGAATTGCCATGAATTATATCGGGAGCTCTTTTGAATGGGGAAAAATATATCGTTGAATTTTAATCATTTTAATCGTGTATTTCCCCTTCGCAAACAAATATACCTCGTCGCAGTATGAAATATCGAAAGATTGCATGCGGGGTAACGAACCGTAACTGAAAAAAAAAACAAGAAAAATTATGAAAAGTAAAATGTTGATTGACATCGAAATGAAAACTCAACAAAAATAGAATTTTCATTGATCTCACGCTTGGATTTATTCGAAAAAATTGATGCGATAATTCAAAACACGGTGCAAATACATGAAGCAGCAAAAGCATACAAAAGACAGCGAAATGAGATCGAAGAGTTAAAACGAGGTGCCTGACGCAATCGTATACTCATTCTACTGAAATTAATTTTTTTTTCTTTCAACTTTTCGGATTCGCGTCGAAGAAGATCGAAAAGTTCGTTTTAAAGAGAATGAATAGCAGAAAAGTTCGACAATTACAGTAAAATAAACCGAAGTTTCAACGCGTATAAACCTTTGCAAATATAATTGAAAATAGCTGGCTTTTGTTAATCAGTTAGTAAGGCCAAAAAAAACGTTAGTCGTCTATGATAAAAACTATACGTTATGGATCCCCGTAGAGACAATCGCGCTATATACACAGGCTCGTGTATACTCACTTGGCTCGATACAGAGACCAAATGATCCTGTGCGCACAGCAGCAGCGGCGCTTATATATATGTCAACGGGAGAGAGAAAAAGAGAGAGAGAGTCTAGCCCCACTAACCCAGTGTGTGGTGGGTAGACGCGGCGCAGCCGTAGTGGGATTAATATACATTTTTCATAACTTTTGACAGAGCAGCGGCTGCATCGATGAGCTATATCAAGCCGTTTTTAATAATAATAACGTAACCATAATTGGCAAAGGTGAATATAAACAACGCGTCGATGACGAAAAGGAAGAGATTAAAAAATATTAATCGTTGTTTATAAGGTACTACTACTCTACTATGAGCCTATTACACGATCGAACAACAATTGTAATAGCATCGTCATTATTAAACAAAAAGTAATAATTGCTGATGAAATTCGAATCTTTTAGTACATCATATCGCGAGAACGAGTATACCAACACCTGCGCGTATAATATATTGACAAATGCAGTCGTTCATCGGGTTACTATATTAGTTGCGGCAGTCGAGCGCCGAGGTGGTGCAAAATATAATGCATGATTAATGACTCGACAATCTATCTAGAGGTAAGAAAAATCAACCTTTCCTTTTTCTCGTTTATGAAAAAATAAAATAAAATTCTTCATCGGCCTGATATCGTTTATTATGAATCGCAAAATTGATCACTTTTCGATTCTCCTCCGATGATGTCTGCTCCAAAATAAAAAAAAAAAACACAAGCCAAAACTGCGCATTAGTATTCAACGATCGCGAGCAAGCAAGGAAGCGACGCGGAAAAGAAAAAAGAAAAGAAAACGATTATCCAGACATCAAAGCGTCGTAAGTCTCTTGTGGTAGCTTTTGAAGGCACGTCTGAATGTCAATTGTTGTGTTTTCCGCGCGACTGCTTATTTCACGGCGCGCTGGGTATGCGTACCCGGGCTCGCTCTCCGTGGCTTTAGGTTGTAAGCGTAGACGTGTACCAATAATAAGCTTGTGTGTGTACTGAACCCAAGATCGTAATCGATTTTGTCGTACACGCGAAACAATGCACATACATAACAAATAAGACAGAAGCCGTTGTTGCACGGCTAATTTTCCAGTTGCTTCGATTTGATGCTTTCTTAATGATAAAAACATCGTGTACATGGGCCCTTCGGCGTCGGTAATATTTTCCAAGATCCCCAATAGTGGAAGCACATTTAGCATAGACTGAAAAACCTTCATAATTTCTTTATTAAAATACTACTTTTTCATTGTTCACTCAATAGTACTTTAGTTCACTCCTTCTATTTTTATTATATTTTTTGATCGTTTATTGCAAACTGGATGAAATATATATTTGCTCTAGTAAAAAATGACCGGATCGTCAATTTTCAATCACTTTAAATAGGATCGTATTACATTCAACCGTCACCACTAGATGGCGAGTACTCTCTTATCTGTAAATCTGCAAGTAGTAAAATGAAAAAAATTGTATAAGTCGAAGCGTGCTTTCCAGTATTGTCAGTATATCGAGTTGAGTGTGTTTGTGTAAAGTTTTTGAAGGATGTCATGGCTATTTAAAAAAAAAAATTATTCATTCTTACAGGCTAATAATGTGAATAGAAAATTTAAAAAAATCGAGTTCTTTGTTAACTCTACGAAAATCGAAGCTTTCGGGTGTACAGAAATAAAAATTTCGACAGTGACGCAATAAGTTAAAAATTACCGTCGTACAAGTTCGCTCGTATACCCGAACAAATGTCGAACAAATCGCGTATAACTTCTCTTTCTCCCCCTCTTGCCAGCCATAACACAAGCGAACTTGTCTTTTTGCTCTATGAGTACGCAGTTAAAAAAAGATACCGCACTAATAAACCTCTCTCGGCTCGATATTTGCATAAACGTATATCGCTGCGTGCATGCGTGTATCATGCGTGGCACGTGTAAGCTGGCGCGAACCCACTGATCCATATAAAGAAAGACTTACTCTCTCTCTCTCGGCAGATCGGAGAATGACAAAACCGTTGTGTACGCGCGTGATATTAAATACGCCGACACAATGGTGCGTGCGCATGATATGCACAACATGAGTGCATTATATGGGTGTCGTTGTATAGGATAGGGTACATACAATCGTGCATGCCGAAGTCACAACAACATACACGCGAGCTCCACGTGGGCCATACTACAACTCGAGAGAGAGAGAGAGAGAACAAAACTCGTTTTTCCCATTGCAGCTTCGCTCGGTGTGTGTCTGTGTATACGCGTATATGTATCTTTAATGCCTGCACACACACTGATTGCGTCAGCGGCGGTACCTTCCTACATTATATGCTCACACGTTCGATGTACTCTTCTCTCAGTGTGGCGGTATCATCCTCTGCTGCGCGACCTCGACCTCGGCGTAGCTCCGAAGTTTCGCGATCTCGCGAGCTTGCGACGATCGGCACTGAACAAGCGGCACACATGTAATCAAGGTCGCTGCACAGGCTCTTCTCGCGCCCGCCAACAATCGCACAGCAGCAGTGGCAGCTGCTGCCAGGCACACTTGCACCGCACCGCTATTACAGCGCATTATTATTCATCCTCTTCTCGCGCTTTCTCCCCCGCCTCCCTCGCTCGGGCTCAGTTTCATACGTGCGTGTGTGTAAATGTGTGTGTATTTGTAAGCATAATGCAGGTCGATGTCGTGCTCTCGACCTTCTTCACACTGTAAGGCGCACTCGCGAGCGAACGAGAGAGATAGTTTGACTTAGATAAGGCAAATTAGAAAGGCGCGTTACATGTGTGAGATGTGTGTGTGTGCGCGCGCACACGCGTGAGCAATATTATTATTATATACCCGCGACTACCGTAAAGCTGCTAATCGTACGCGCGTTGCCGCGACTTTTCACACCCATTCATCGATTGTGCGCTAATCGAGAAAAATATTTTTAATTATTTTTTTTTTGTTTTACATGAAAATCTACCGAATCGTTGATTGGTATTTAAATGAATATTTACACGAGTACAATGCGCATACCAAATATAGAGGGGGATCTAAACAACGAGCGAGAATTCCAACGCGGCAACGTCAACCGCGCAGCCGTTCGTTCGAAATTGAAATTAGTCGCGTAAACGACAATTATTCGGAGCGCAGTTCGCGGGCGGCTGCGCTCTGCACGTATATTTGCATAGCGCGCAAGCACACAGACAGACACAAATATGTGTTGATATAGCAGCAGCAGCAGCCGATGATACAATAACAATGGAATTTCGGGATAAGTATCGCGAGCTCGCAGTCGTTATTTTTTCTTACATATGCCCTAGCGACGACGACCGATCTATCGTCGATCGAATCTATACGCGCCCGACCAACGAAACATAATTCATTATTCGTGTCCCGAGCGAGAGTCGAGTTATATGCGCCGCACGAGCTTGAAATTTTTTCGAAACCCAAAATTCAGCCACTACCATCGATATCGGGATTTTTCTTTCGAGCGGATACATGGCATGATATACAGACTGTGTGCACCAGTGCAGTGTAGTTGTCGATAGACCTAATCGATTAGAAAAATGTTCGGTTACTACTACTATTACTACTACTACTACTTCTCGCGGGTACAACAACACTTGCGCACGCAAAATTACATAAACTTTTAACTCGAGCAGATCTACGCGCGGCTTAATAAGAGCGTGTATGCACAAAGCAATATAAATCATTGCGAGTCGAGGGGTCCGCGTAATATATGGTGTGACGGTGATGTAAAAATAAGATGCCGTGAGGTGAAAAAAAATTTCGATTTTTATCACCGCAAGCTCGAAGATCGAGAGCTTTCGTTATGCGCGAGTCCGGTTTGTTATACTCATTATTATTATCTCGTACTTTTGGGCATATGACAAAGATTACCGTCTTATATTTCAAGAGTCTACGACTTTAGGAGTCTAGGTCACGATTTTACCGAATATGTTCAAAGTTGCATGTGTTATCGCATTCGCTGATGCAACATTACCTGCGCTTACGATCATTCCCTGCTTCTCGGTGCATTTGAGCAATCACCACCATGCGCCAGGCGCATGAACGCGACCTTCCTTCTCTCCCTCTTTCTCTCTTTCTACGTTATACATATGATGCTATCCTAAAAAGAAAATGCACATCCACCAAAAAACAGAGAGAGAGAGATCTTTTTGAGCTACAAAAAGCTGGAAGCTCGATATTGGAGATCGCGCGGGGGTGGGTTCGTATTTTTCGGATTTCAGCACTATGGTGCAGCCGCAGCGGCAAAAAAAGAAAGATGAAAGAGCCGAATCGCACTAGCGAATCCATCCGAGAGTGACAATTTTCGCGGGTACGCCACAGCGGCAGCGGTGTGTTGTAAGGCGTACAAGATCATCCCGCGAACACGTGCTACGAGGAAAAAAAGTGCCGAGATCTGCAGGTAGCACAGCCAAGACATAGCCCGCCAGCACGCCGACGACATCGAGTTTGCAAGCTCGTTTCGCTGACAAAGGCGTATCTATCTCTCTCTCTCTCTTATACACGTTGGCGCAAGCATGCCTGCCTATATTGCTATCCGCTGCTCTCCTGCGCGCGATAGCTAATCGTTCGTTGCGCTGCTGCTGCTGTGCACGCAGAGAATGCGTGTGCTGCACCAGCCTTCGTTGCTCCGCCCAGGGGCAGGGGTTGCTCATGCAGCCTAGCGCTAAACTTGGTGCATGTGCAAAGGTCGCTGATTATTGCGTGAGCCAAAAGTGCCAGCCATCTCGGCGGGTATATAAGCTCGACCGATCTACCGTTAATTCGTCAATAACAGTTCAGTTCAGCTTCTCAGCTCAACCAAGCAAGCACCCAACACTCGTTCAAAGATGAAGACTGTCGCAGCTCTGCTTCTCGCCTGCCTGTCGGTGGCCTCCGCGGCCCCGTCGCTCCTCGGACACGGCATCGCCCTGGCCGGCCCAGCCACCGGACCCAACAGCCTCGTGGGACCGTCCAACGGCCCGTCGGCCCTCGCTGGCCCAGTGGTGGGCCCGTCCCGTCTGTCCGGTGCCGTCGATCTCGGTGCCGTGGTCAGCGGTGCCGTGGCCGGACCCTCGGCCATCATTCCCAGCGTCAGCGCCGGTACCGCCATCGTCGGACACGGATACGCACCTCTCGGTCTGGGACCCCTCGGACTCGGACCTCTCGGCCCTCTTGGTCTTGGTAAGTTTCATTTTTTATTTTATTTAAAGATCGACATGAAAGAATACGACTTATTTTATTTTATAATTGTAATTATAGGACACGGAGCTGTGTTGGGCGGTCCCATCGTCGGCCCGGCTCACCTCGCCGGCCCCATCGCCCCGGGTGCCCTGATCGCCGGCCCAGCTGGCGTGATCCGCGCCGGTCTGCCCGTGCCCGGTCTGATCAACGGACTCTGGTAAATTTGGTGTATCATACCTCAACAACAACTGCCAACAATTGCCATTGAACAACAACCCATCCTCTTCTCTTCTTTGCGAGGGGAGAGGGTGCGATCGTCGTCTTATCGCTGCCATAATGTCTAATAGTTACGAATGCCACCATGTCAAATCTCATCGACGCGCGCCCAATTTATCCGTGCGCGTGTTCATTTTTTTTCATAGAAAAAAATCAATTCATTTGATGTATGTCGACCGAATGAGAGTGAATAACTGCAGCTGTTAGCTATACGATCTCCATATATTTATTATAATTATTATTATTACTGTATCTCTGCGTCTGTTTGTTTCCTTCTCTATTATGTTTTCTTCGTTTCCTCCTGCCTCTTCGACAAAAAAAATTTTGTCCTGTATTCCTATGTGATACACCTTCGTCGGTGTGTCTACCTATCCTATTATATTTCTCTCTCTATTTTTTCACACCCGTGCCTCCTACACACAATTTTGTATACACACAAACACACCTGTTCATATGTACAAATCAAATGCAGAAAAACTCTTTACCATCCCATATTGTATAATCCATTTGCAAATACACTTTTTTATGCACGAACAATAAAAAATGCATTACTGTTTCATAAAAAAAAATAATACGATTGACTTTTTATTTCCCACACGTATAAAATTCATCAAAATATATAAATTCAATGCAGAAGACGAATCGTATAAAGAGCATTAATTGCCACACGCAAAAAGGTATTTCGACACTTTGGTCGCGCGTCGACGCGTATATAATAATGTATCTCGCGATCCGCCAGTCAATAAGTGCAGTTCGCTGTACTCTTGTGCATTTTTGTAATTTCATCACTGGATATACTCGCGGGATAAAAGCCACAAATACCATAATATCGTGCGATCGGTTTCAATGAATTAAAGCGATTCTTGAGTTCATACACCACTGATAATGTTTGCGATTATAGAAAATTTTTCCGATCCCGCGTACAGGCCTATAAATAAGAATAATCGAGTCGTGTCACCAAATTTGTAAATCGATTTGTTACTCGTCAACATTGTGTACATAATAGATCACGTTGATGAGTCTTTCCTCACACATCGTTTTTCCATGATGATGACTATTATATACGCGACACCGGGGCCCGAGAGTTATTAAAGGAAAATGACGATATGCGTTGCACACGACGCAAGGCTACTCCGCTAAACCTATGCGTCCAATTATTATTCCACTGGGTTACGCCCATCATAGTTCCCCATAAAAAAGGAGATTGCCATAGTCGGCGAAACTGCGTGGGCTTCCGCTCGCGCGAGATCTCGCAAAGTCAAGTTAAATAAAGTCGCGTCTGCGCGAGCGAAGGACACACGTCATCGTCGTCATCGTCTAACGCCTATATGTACATCGAATATGTATTATACGCGACTATATTACATAAAAATCACGCGTGTCGACCATAAAAATGGAAAAAAAAATATTAAGAGCACACATATTCATACATATTAATCGAGGGTAGCATCGGAAGTCGTCGTATTTTATTTCTCTATATACACTCGCGCCTATAATACGAATGCGAATGGATCGTCGTCGCGTATCGGAAGTGTGCGATTCCTTACGCATTAAAATGGACGATTCTGGCGCGCGCGCACACACAACATAATAAGCTCGTTAAGCGCCACCGCATCGTAATAATGTATAGCCTGTTAGTAGGTGTTAGGAATAGTCATATAGTGTCCAAAGCGTCTCTCTCTCTCTCTCTTTCTCGCGTCTGTTTGCGTGTTGTGAGATGTTGTTTCTTTTATTATGTTTTTTTTTTTTTTTTATTGAGCCACTGTGTCGAGCGACGTCCTCGTTTTTGCATCTCTCTCACTCTAGCTTCTCATAATGCGTCAGCATCAGCAGCAGCAGTGGCAGCAGAGAGATTCAACGAGGCGTGGTGGCGAAGACATTATTATTTATTCTTCTCTTGATGAATACGCGGGTGGGTATATTATAAAAAGATTGGGCTTCGGAAGAGAGATGATCAGTCCTCGCGAGGCAAGTCGACAACGATGATCGGCTAAACGCGCGCCTTTTGTAACCCTTTTTTTTGTACTATCTCGTCGAACTTGCAGTGCTTGTGCTTGAATCATGTATATTTCGGTAAGTGTGCCCCTCGTGCTTCCCGTTAACAGTGTCGCTCTAGTTCTGTTTTTGTGTGTGGGTGTGTGGGTGAAAAGTATTTCAAAGGATACATAGCTGTGTGCATTTTTGTGATACTAAAATCGCGATTGATTTTTTTGTCGTTGGACGCGCCTAGTTGTTAATCGTTCACTGTGGTACCGGTAATATGGAAAAATGCGTGAACAATGGAGATTTTGATAGGTATTTTTAATGCGGCTATTCGAGAGGACGAAAAATCGAGTTTTCCCATAAATATGACTCATACTGAATCCAAGATTGACAATGACGAAATCATACGAAATTCTTCTGGGACTCTTTTTTTGATTTTAGGATATCGGATTTTTAAAAAATAAATCGACAAGGGTTGAAAAAAAATTATACCATAAATAATACCGTTTAAAGTGAATGTTAAACTATACTAAGAAAAAAAGTCACTAAATACATAGTAATCGTAGCATACACTCAAAAATTATCTTAAAAAAATTGGTTTGCCATAAAGCGTAAACAGATTTGAATTCAGTTTCCACAGTAAGTAAGTGAAACGAGAAAAAGCTTGCAGTATTCGAGATTTGCTGAAAGCTCTACAATTAATGACGCGCTTTGATTTTCTCCAAAAATTTATTGATTTTCGAAACCTACAGATTGTTTTAACATATTGAAATAACATTGGATGAATTATCATATTATTACACAAATAAACTTTTTCAAAATATTTTTACAAATTATGCTTTGAATTTTTTACGTTTATGAGGTTGTAACACGTGAGCAATGCATCGAATCAATGTGAACTTTAAGATTTCTTTTTGTTGTGAATTTCTTTCCACAAGTATTACACGCATATCTGACACCATTATGAACTGTTTCGACGTGGATTTTAAGACTCCTTTTCTGTGAGAATGTCTTTCCACAAATATGGCATGCTTGTATAGTACCATTCTGAACTTGATCAATGTGCATTTCAAGAGTATACTCATAGGTGAATCTCTTTTGGCATTCATCGCATGTATGTTTGATATTATTGTGCATCGAATCAATATGAATTTTTAGAGTACATTTATGTAAAAAAGATTTTCCGCATATATGACATAAGTGGGTGACACCATTATGCATCGAATCTATGTGGGTTTTAAGACTACTTTTCTTTGTGCATTTCTTTTCGCAAATATTACATTATTCATGATTTTATTATGTACCCAATCGATGTGTTTTTTGAGATCAGCTTCCCATGAAAACTTCTTTCCGCATGTATCGCATGCATGTCTGACACCATTATGTACCGTATCGATATGATTTTTTAGTTCAATCTTCCATGAAAACTTCTTTCCGCATGTATCGCACGCATGTGTGACACCATTGTGCATTACTTTGATATGGCTTTTGAGATTATCCTTTCTTGTGAATGTCTTTTGGCATATATCACATGTAAGTGTGATACCGTGGTGCACCGAATCAATGTGGACTTTGAGATGATCTGTTCGTGCGTATGACTTTCCGCAAATATGGCATGCTTGTGTGATTTTACTATGAACCGAATCGATGTGAGATTTGAGACTACTCTTCTGGGTGAATGTCTTTTGGCATATATCACATATATGTATGACACCATTATGCGCCGTATCGATATGATTTTTTAGTTCAATCTTCCATGAAAACTTCTTTCCGCATGTATCGCATGCATGTCTGACACCATTATGTACCGAATGTGGATTTTGAGATAACATTTTTGCTTGAATGTCTTCGTGCATATATTACATGTATGTGCGATACCATGATGAGCCTTATCGATGTGGTTCTTGAGACTCCGCTTGGTTGCGTATGACTTTACGCATAAATCACATGAGTGGGTAATACAATGATGTAATGATTTGACATGCCTATCCAGAGTACCCTTGGTCGAGCAATTTTTTCCGCAAGTATCACATGTATGGAAGGTATTGTTTTGCATAGTTGCACCCACATTTGTTTTGAGGTTATGTTCGTCGTTACGTTTTTTAGTAATTTTTCTTTCTTTAATTTGTTCGGTAATTTTGCAGGCGTTATTCACATTCGATTCCACGACGTCACGAAAAAATTCCTGTTGCACTTTTTCTGTGGTTTTCATTTTAATTATGTTTTGAGTTTCATAATCTTGGTTATATTTCATATCCTGCAGGTAATTTGAAAAATTATCGTCAAATTTCTCAACTGTTAATAAATTAATATTGAGTTTGACGTCTTCACATTCAACAACTATTTCCACTTCGCCGTCAAGTTCATTTTTATGATTGACGTCACATTTTCGAAAGGTATAGTTCTGTAAAAAATTACATCCATGAGAAATAATTTATCAAAAAACAACTACAAAGTGAGTTATATATGATCATCAACACTTACTGAATTTTCTCGTAGAGATGGTAAGAGCTGGAAGTTTTGAAGATCGGGTTTCTCGTCAATTACTTCACGGTTATTCTCAGACAGTGGCCCATCTCTACGTTCTTCTTTAACTTTTACACAAGCCCAATTAACTATATCGCTGAATTCCATAATTCTCACTGTTAATTTTCTGACCAATTAATCTTTCTGTGCCTATCGAAATGACTATACTAAAAAACTAAGGAAGACTGCTCTGCTCGCAATATTTTGAAAAACTGTGACTATGCTCAAAGTTCAGGTTATGTGCTATCAACTCAGTACTGAATTTTTATGTATCGCAGCGCTATCGCATACACCGCAAAACGTCGTATCGATGAATTCACAAAGAGGTCATGAATGAGATGCAAGACGTAAAAATTTGAACGAAGACATTGATACTGACCAGTTTTTCTATGTAATTTAACTTCAATTCAATGTTATTTACAAATGATGTGAACGAATTTTTGAAATAATCAGTTTCAAAATAAAGTCATTATGATTTTATCAATAAAGGAATAACATTATGTATCTCATGCCCGATGAATAGTAACAATTTTTTATCAATGATTTGTCATTATAAAAAAGTGAGAAATTAGCAAAATGTTAATAGCAAATTTCATAAAGGTACATTGTAAAAAATGCTTTGCAGAGAAGTAGCATTTTTATGAGCATTTTTGAGTATATCACTCGGATGTTAGAAACATAGTAATTTTTAGTTTTTACGAAACTTAAATTTTTTACTCGACCACGATCAATTTGACAGGAAAATATTATACTATAAAAGCGTTAAAAATCGATAAAGAATTTTAAACATTTTAAATAACTATAAAATTATTGCAATATTTAGAATACTAAAGTTGTGCGAAAAATTCTAAATTAACCCAAACGTAATATCTGAATTTTAATAGCGAAATCTCAATTTAAGTGTCATTTTTCGATACCTTATGGTGTTTTTCTTATAATCGATGTAATCTTATTGCAAACAAAAATAATAAACAATAATAAAAAAATATTAAACAAAAATACCTAACAAAAATTGTTGTGTTCTCGCGTTATTCAACAAAAATTCGAATCGCTATTTTCCCTGGGAATTTTGACGATTCTTTAATACAATTGCTAATATACCATAAAAGTCATGAACCCGTTTGGCTGGCCCATCGATGGATTCATCGTTGGTCGGATCGAACGCACTTAGCCACCTATGCACCCATATACATAATCTATGCTAATGAACGAATTATCCATCGCTCTCGGATATATACATTACATAGTCGAGCTTGCGGTAGCGCATTAACTTATACGTTCGATTTAATCAGCGCATAGTTAAGAAGGGGAGGGAGGGAGAGCGACCGGTAGCTCACGCGAATTATCAAGCTTGCGGCTGATTATAACTAACGCGACATCGAGACGTGATACAGCCACGGCTCTCGTTAGTTATATACCTATATCGATTATATTATAAATTCAGAGGTGCAACGTCGTGTCAAGGAATTTCGGACGAGTAACTTTTGCCTATATAATAATAATATGCGCTGCACACACAATGGCAAACATATGAGACGCGCGCATACTCAAGCCGTAAAAAAGATACCTTAGCCACGGTATTTAGTACGTAGAAAATAGCTATAGAGACTGCTGCTGTTGCTGCGCGCACCCACGCGACGACAACTGTCACGCGTGTAAAAGCATAAGTCTCGAGCGCGCGCAGCTACAGACCCATAAGAAAAGTCAATCTCGCGCGCGCGGGGGCGTATACAGCTCTCTGCTGCGTAGCTGTCTCTCTTATATAACCGTGTTATGCAAATTTTCGCAGACGTCGTCGTCGTCGTCGCGCAGATTAGGCATTATACTCGCGACATGGCACGCGTATACCACCGCGAGTAAATGCGTTACTATTAGAGGCGAATGCAGTACGGTACGAGGGGGATGAAATTATTGTACCGACGATTCATGTTGCCGAAATCCGTACGAGTGATTAGCTTTTGCGCGCAATTGTAACGTGTGCGAGTGCTTACTCGCGCATTTCGCGTTTCCATTTTAATGAGCGTAGATGTATGTAGTCTCCTCGCGCTGCGCTGTCAAGGTTGTTTACATACCTACACACGCACAATGCTAAATGGCAGAGATGTTCCCTGAGAAATTATCATTATGTTATATTAGTAATTGCGAGGATGAGCTTTTATAAATCGTGAGAGAAGTCCTACATCGTACGAGCGATACGATTCGAAACTATATCTCGAATAACCATGTGAAAAGTAAACTTTATAAACCTTCGGTTGCATTACGTCGATACATCGTACGTCGCTTATGGATTCATCAAAATGCAATTACGTTATATTATTGTACACAGCTCATTGTTACAGCGCGGCGTCGAACGAAGAAAAAATAAAGGTGCAACAAATAGTTGAGCCTCGTCGCGCTCCGCTGCACTGTCAAGCGTATAATGATACTTGTAGGACTAATGGGTATGCATAGCTTGTGCCGCGTTAGTTAGTTTACGATCCCACAGTTAGTAAATAAGCAAACAGCCAAGTATGCGATAAGCCGCACGCGACGAATGCCTTCGAGGGAAGATACGCGTGGTTTAATGTCACGGTGCGTTACTATGAACGAAGAGAAACAACGAGCGAGTGCGTCTATGCTCGCGAGAGAGAGAAAGTACCGCTTAGTTCGCCGGATAAACGACGAATACTTTGCGAGTGAGATATTCTCTTATGATTTGCAGCCAATATTGTCGGGCGTGCTGCTGCTGGCCTGGGGCACGCAGGCTAGTGTCTGGCCCTATCATCACGGCGGCTCGTCGTCGTCGTCGCACGATGGCGCGGTGATCGTCAACGGTGACCACGCGTCCCATCTCCATCGTCAGGATGGATACGTCGTCGGCACTCTGGCGAGGCATCCGATCGTTGTCGCGGGCCCCAATCAGCTGCCCAGTGGTATGTATTTTTTTTACTGCGCTATTGAAAAAAAAATTTAGATTCAACCCAGAATCAATGTAAAATTAAACTTTAAGTTTTAGTGATCGATGATGAATTTTATCAAAGGTTACGCTTTTACATGAAATCTTCGTCGAAAATAAATGCGTTAGTACTGAAAGTACAAAAAATGTATGAAAAGGAAATCACATGCGCTCATTTTAATAAAAAAAACTTAAAAAAAGAGATTTAACTCTTTTTTCAAATTTAAACATTTTGATGGAAAATTAATGCTTTAGTACTGATTTAGTTTTTGTATAAAAGTAATTGTACAAAAGATTATAAAAATGTATTCAAATACTGAAAAAAATATTAGGGGCGAATCCATGAAAAATGGGCAGCTGTATCAGAAACGGCTACTTTGCTGCCACAACAAAATTATTGGACTATATTTCGCTGCTAAATTTTGCAGAATTATTTTGCTGTGGCAGCAAAGTGGCTGTTTCTGATCCAACTGTCGACTTTTGATGTGCAACTTTTGATCGCACCTAAGATTTTTTTCAGTGTAATTAGAGCCAGCCTTCACCACTAGATGGCAAGTACCTTTATTGGGAAATCTGCGAGTGGCAAGTCAAAATAATTTTATAAGTCAGTGGATGCAGTGGATGTATGTACCCAATCACTTTTTACATCTTTGTTCTTATTTTGCAACATTTTTTTGAAAACCAAAATAGTTCTTAGTAACATATGCAGTAAATTTAGATTTAATTCCGAGGCCATACTGTAACGATGCATGATGTTTATACAAATAAAACTAATAAATTAATCAAATCGACATTCTACATTTAAAATATAGAAAATGAAAAAAAACTTCACGAAAATTATTTTAAAGGTGGAGAAAGTTAGTTTCCTTCGTCTGCATGAATCTACTTTTTCGCGAAAAATTTACAATTGATATCAGTTGAATAAAATTTCAAGATTTTTTACATTAAATTCAATGTAAAATTCATGTTAAATGATTATTTACGAAAAACTACTTGAATTTAAGTACGCTTAGTTTTCATGATTTCAAATGCAATTGAATTTACCCACGTGGAGAAAATGTTTGACAATGCCATAACATACGTAAATTTTAACGTTCAAAAAAGTATAAACATTCAATCATAATTGAAGACAGCATTTACCAGTAGATGTCGAGTACTTGAATCCGTAAATCTGCAATAGGAAAAGTAACAATAATTCTATAAATGAAGTAGTGTTAGTCAATAAAACGTTTTAAAATTCTCAACCGTTATTACCCCTGCATTGTTCCAGCTGTGATAGGACCCTCGCAAGGTCCGGTACTGGTGCAGGGACCTCAGCAAGGCTCGGTCGCGGTGGTCGGCCCGACCGACGGAGGAGCCCGAGTCATCGGGCCGAATTCCGGCGGAGCAGCCATCATCGGCCCGTCCAGCGGTGGCGCCCAGGTGGTCGGCCCTAACGCGGGCGGCGCCACGATCGTGGGTCCCGGCGGTGGCAGGATCATCGCCCCGGCCCACGGCCCGGCCACCATCATCGGCCCGACCCACGGCGGTGCCAGCATCGTCGGACCCACGGACGGCGGCGCCCAAATCGTCGGCCCGGTCGATCGCGGAGCTACCATCGTCGGCCCCGTGGATCGCGGCGCTACGGTGATCGGAGCCAAATCGACGGGCTCCAGCATCGTCGGAGCTGCTCACCATCATCACGACGACGACTGCACCGGTGGCGGCGGCGGCGTCGAGGTCAGCAGTCATCACAGCTCGCACTCGGACTCGCAGGCCCACTCGGAGGCTCACAAGGAGGAGCACCACCAGAACCACGTGGTCACCCAGCCGATCTACATACAGTCGCCACCAAAGACCGTCTACTACAAAGGTTCCGTGAACAGATACGTTGCCGATATCGCCGCGTGCTTTAGGCTATGTTTGAATAACCCGCTGTATAACTACCTGCTCTGAGCCGGAGCGACGCTGCTATCTACCATATATCTACCGCTGTTGCTGTTGCTGATACTCAAACCACTGCTGCCGCTGCTGCGACGTAACCCATTTTTTGTGTAAATAAACGATATAACGATTAAAACATCTTAACTCTGCAAGCCAGCTCCGCGACAATAACCGTAGTTTATAGGCTAACCCACCCCCCCGTTCTCCGCAGAAATAATCCACGAGCCACCGAGGTACGTCGCCCATCATCACCAGACGCACTATCATCATTCTCCCCCGCAAAATCAGCTGGAAGTGGTCTGCGACCCAGCCGTGGCGGGTCTCTCCGCTTCGGCGGCGGTGCGCGCCATCGCCGAGGCCGGTCTGCGCCACGGACCCGTCCACGTGTCCACGGTTCACGGCCGACCGGTCATCACCCTCTCCGGTCCATCCTCGGGCGGTCATCATCTTCAGCACCTCGTGTCGTACTCGGGACCTCAGCGTGTCATCGCTCACACGTCGCCCGTCAGCGGGGCTCTGCTGGTGAGTGCGGGACCCGCCGGAGTCAGCAGCCACAGCTCGTCCTCGTCGTCGTCGTCGTCGGCTCACGCCTCGGCCTCGTCCTCGTCGCACTCGGACGATCATTGGGCTTCCAAGAGATTCTACTACCCTTGAAAACGAAGAAACTTTGTATCAAATTTTTCGCTGATATACCATACGTGTAGATTTAAGTTTGAAAAAAGAGAGGCTTTTAAAAAGCCTATAATAAAAATCGAATGAAAATTACTCTTGCGTTTTTTTTTATTGGAGCTTGTACCAAAAATAGATGAAAATTCTCGTTATACGAAATGCTTATGTCATCGCAAGTAGCTACTTCAATGCATTACCATCATCCTTTGCGTATACGTACAGCTAAATATAAGTATATGCAAGCGAAGGGTTTTTATCTCGAGTATACCTGCACAACGACGGCAAAAAAACGTCGATAACTCGTCGTAATAGAGAGAGCACTTTAGCATTTCTCGGCATGTATATGGGCGACACACACACGCTCACGCGTCGTCGAAAACTTTATTCGAATCTTCCCCCCATACCTTGGGCCCGGCGTCGTCCTATTCACCTTGCTTATATATATAAACCTTATGGAATATTTATTTTTTGTTTCACGCCGAGATGCCGCTGCTGCACCACCTATATATGTTTAAGCCGCGGTTCAGAACTTCCACCTTCGTACACGTACACGTATAGTGGGAGTTTTCTAGCTTACTTAAGATGCATACATTGTACACGGCTATGTTCACTGTAGCTGCTGTTAAGGCTGCCGAGACGCCGCCGCGCCCGAAAAAGGGTTTATTATATACATACACGTAGGTACATACGCAAGGTGCAACACAGCAGCAGCAGCAGCTTCGTACCTATGTATTTTCTACACAACGACGACGACTACGACTAGCATGACGACATACGTATATATAGACGCAGCAACAGTAGCAGCAGACTTTCTTGAGTAACTTCGATATTTTCATACGTAATGAGAAAGTTTTCTTCGAAGGAAAATTCGAGCGCATGAAGTGTAACTCCCGTGAATGGTGTGTACAACTTTTTTTTTCCTCTGCAGCCGAAAAAGCCAAGCCAACACCCCCTCGAACTAAAGTGCCAAAGTCAGGTGCCGATGTTTCGAGCTAAATACTTATTTACTCTCGCTCTCCCGCCTGCATCTTGTACAGCAGCAGTAGCTCGCGCAAAACTTTGAATGAAAAATTTTCCAGCCGTGTCGTGTTGTGTGTCGCGCATAGAGCAAAAATGTTTATACGTGCGCTTGTATGTTGCGTTGGGTATAACATATAAGTGTATTCGTGCTGCATGATGCTGCAGCCGTACGCAGTATACGTATACGAGATGATAAAACAAAGGCGCGCGTACAATTGAAACGACGTCGAAGAAAATCACTTTCGATTTATAAGTTATTAAGGCGAAAAAGAAGGAAAAATAATAATACGAGATAATGTATAAGTATTACCCGTCACTTTTCTCATAATAATAACGAGATATACGAGTACGCTGCCGCTTATAACTATGAGAAAAAATACACACATACGTATGTGTATACATACGTGCTCACTTACCGGCTATATACGAGATCGTATGCGGATTAGTACTCATTATCTTGCCAAGCTTTCATAATTCAATCCTCGCGTGCGCACACACATGTGTGCTGCTGCAGCTGCTGCTATAATATACTTGGCGAGCTTTTACAATATAATTTATAAAATCTCAATTTTTTTCATTTCGCGTTCGACGTCGTAATAAAGCGCTTTTGTAATGAAACGCAGCCGATTGTAATTACAAAATATTACGGATAAATCAATCTCTCGTAGTCTCGCGTCCTTTCTTTCTCTATGCTGTTTATGAATGGAAGAGTGAAAAAAATCACGTTCAATTATCTCGGAGGGAAAACACGATTAACAGCCCTTTTTGATCCTGCTCTCGCCCGTGCAAAAAGGGATTTTTGCAAGCAACTTGACTACCCCCGTGTGTACACCGCGTTTATATAGCGCATGCGACCCTGCGTGCAGCCCACGTATATATACACAGATATATATATTGGGATATATACAAAGCATGTTCTCACCTCGGAGACTCATTAGAGCTGTAAATCAAAAATAACGAGATGACGGAGTTTGTGCCTCGCGCCGCGCTCACTACTCGGAGCTTGAAGAGAGAGAGAGAGAGAAGCACGAAATATTGGATTATCAAAAAATTGCTGCTGCTGCTGCGTCGAGATCGAGAAGAGCGTGCGGCCAATGCAGTGCTGATTTTTTCGTTTATTATTTGTTTGAAAATTGTAGAGACAGATAAAAAAAAGTAAAAAAAATTATTCGCTTAGGGTTTAGGTTGAAAATGAGAGAGATATTACGTTAAATTGTAAAATTTTAGAAAATACAGCTCACAAACATTAATAATGGCGTCATGACCATTTAAAATTTTTTTGAATGTATAAACAGTAATTGGCTTGTTTTTTTTTTGTGATTTACACATTTTTTAATTGGGTCAAAAAATTTAGACCAGATATTAAGATGATACTACTTCAAGCCTTCCACCGTTAGGTGGCGAGTACCTTTATCTGAAACTCTGTAAGTGGTAAAGTGAAATCTATGCTAACTAAATCTAAAGAATTGAAACTGAGACATATCAAGTATTTGACAAGATTACGTTTTTAGACTTTAAACATTGAGTCAACTGTGAAGATTCAAGTCGAACTCGAGGTTCAACCTGACGGTGTAGTGGGGTGTAGTGTAGTGGGGGGNTGTGGGGGGGGGGCTCTGCCTATGCCAGCTCACACGTAACTATAATTATGATGATTATCGCGCCTCTTAAAACAGAAACAATCTCTAATACGCTAGATTCACGCTTGAGGTCGTTCGTGTGTAAAATAGACATAATAAATGATTTGTGTAAGTCTCGATTGAAAAAAACGATAATTTTTTTTTTTTTCAATTCAATTGTTTTCATGAATTATAGTTTTTCTTTAATAAATTCGGAGTCATATCAGCTCCGAATTTTTCAGGGTCAAGATTACTCCGAATTTAGCCGAGCCGTAACTGCTCCGGATTTAACGTAACAGCGATTGCTCCGTTTTTTCGGAGTCGCGTTTGCTCCGAATTTTTCGGAGTCGCTATTTTTCGATTTTCTTTCGCCTTTTGGCTCCGATTTCCAAGTCTTCAGTAGTATAGTGGTCAGTATCCCCGCCTGTCACGCGGGAGACCGGGGTTCGATTCCCCGCTGGAGAGATTTTTTGCTTTTGTAAGCCATATTTTGAATAACGTCGTCAAAATCACTTACTTTTAGGTCTCGTTCTGTATTTTTTATAAAAAAGTTAATTTTTGACTCGTTCGAGGCAATAATCTCAACTATTTGTCAATCGTTTAGACCGTTGTCTCGCTTATTTTTACCACCAAATACAACGTCCAATGTACCAAGAATGGCTACAATATCAGCCAACATGTGACCTGGACCCATCTTTTGTAGAGCTGCTAAGTGAGCAAAACCTGGAGCCTTAATTTTACACCTATATGGCCTTGAACTGCCATCACTTACAAGGTAAACTCCGAATTCTCCCTTTGGAGCTTCAATAGCTGTATACGTAGAGCCAGGGGGTACTTGGTAACCTTGAGTAAACAATTTAAAGTGATGGATAAGGGCCTCCATGCTAGTTTTCATTTCCTGTCTCTTGGGTGGTGCAATCTTGGCATCGTCTGTTCTGATTTCACCGGTAGGCATCTGATTCGAACATTGCTCGATAATTCTCAATGACTGTCTCATTTCTTCGATGCGGCAAAGATATCTGTCATAACAATCTCCTTTGTGGCCAATTGGAACATCAAAGTCAACAAGATCGTAGGCATCATAAGGCTCTGCCTTTCTGATGTCCCACTTGATACCAGATCCTCTGACCATTACACCACTGAAACCATAATTCAGAGCGTCTTCTGCAGAAATCACACCGATATCTTTGGTTCTCTGAATCCAAATTCTGTTTTCAGACAACAGATCTTCTACTTCGTCGATTCTCTCTCCGCACGTGGAGGCCCAGTCGTAGATGTCGTCCATGAGACCAAGTGGCAGATCGAGTGCCACACCACCGGATCTTACATAAGCGGAGTGCATGCGAGCACCGCTGGCTCTCTCGTAGAACTCCATGAGCTTCTCGCGCTCCTCGAACAGCCAGAAGAAGAGCGTCAGGGCGCCGATGTCCAGGGCGGTCGCGCCGATACCCATGATGTGATTGAGAATGCGAGTGAGCTCGGCGTAGAGGGTGCAAATGTACTTGGCTCGTAGGGGCACCTCGATGTTCAGCAGCTTCTCAATGGCCATCGAGTAGCACTGCTCATTGCACATCATCGAGACGTAATCGAGTCGGTCGAAGTAGGGCAGCGCCTGGGTGTAGCTCTTGTACCTCGCCGTCGAGCTCGAGAATGAGACGCAGCACGCCATGAGCCGCGGGATGCTGGGGCCCGAAGTTGACCTTGATGTTCTTGATGGTCCTCTCCGAGGGCAGCTGCTCCTTGAGGTAGGGCTCGAACTTCCACTTGGGCAGATTGGGGTCGGGTATCCATGTCGGGCCCTTGAACTCCTCGAGATAGTCCTTGTCAGGGTACCATTTGTCAGCGTAGAGTCGCACGGAGCTCACCTGGACCGCCGACTGGGGCTGCTGGTGCAGCAGGTGATTTCTCACCGCGTGAGGGATGCGACCGAGATTTCGCAGTACCACTGCCACCATTTTTCGCACACGGTGTTGCGGACGGTGTGTCTCGATCCGTCTGCTGTTGCTGTTGCTGGATTCTCAACAACTCGCTGTACTTTGTTGTAGATTATGAACGTCAATTACAACATCACAAACACAAAATATCGATAAAGCGAACTTATACCCTCTCTGCAGAGCTGCTAATTGTCGCGGAAAGCAAAACAGATCCACGTCGTCTGCAGTGAAGTAAGACAGCTTTCGGTAGCCGAGTCTCGCGACACATGACGCTGAGCGTTACGAAAAGTCGAGCAACTTTTTAGTATCGTCTGCAGTTTATTGTGTTATTGTTATTATTATCATACGCGACGGCTGTAAAAATAAACGCGAGAGTCACAAAGTCGATTTCGATTCTCTCTTTTTTTCAATTACTCTCTCCTCACGCACGCAGCTGGTGGTGTCAATTTCGAACGCGTGCGATTGTTTATTTTGATATCATCATCGTCGTCGTCGTCGTGCGAGAGCCATATCGAGCGCGATACTATACATGTCATCCGTCATTGTCATTTATAACAACTTTTCAAAAAGATTATTAGAAGCAAGTATGTCAGTTTTGGACTCTACAGTAAGAATTAAACTTACCTATGTTTACCTATGAACCTATGATTTATACCTATGATGTTAATGAAATCAGAAACTTTTTTACAAGTACACAAGCAATTAAAAACTATTATTGAAGACATAAGATTATGAATAAACTCATAATTATAAATCGTAATTTGAATGTATGTAATTGGATTCAAGTACAAAAATGAAACTTTAGTACTTACGTTTCAAATGTATAAACATTGAAAACGATTCTAACAATAACCATTATGAGTTTTTTCAAGTCTACTGATAATATTCATAAAACTATAATAAAATTTTCATAAATAATTCTGAATTGAATGATAAGTGGATGACAGCACGCTAGTTAGCTATAGTATATGAAAAAAAACCGTAATTCTATAACTTTACTTGCCCGGCCGTCTAGATCGGAGCAATAGTCGCAAAGCGGAGAAAAGTCTGGAAAAATATTACCCTTGTGTATTTCGACAGATTATTGCCGTCTCTTTCCAATAGTGGTATCATCGAAATGCATAAGCGCAATACTTTTCCAACCCCACATGCACCGGACACGAGTAAAAAATTAAAATATGCCCCGCGCGAGCGCAGCTTCAATTTTATACAGTTATTAGAATAATTATGTGTTTCCAATTTTTTTGATATTCACTAATTTTTTTACCTTTGTTTCGAGCAGAAGCTTCAACGCTGTGCAACTCGTTTTCAAATTCAAATAATTTTTCTTCGGAACTCAGACTATATTTTGGTTGACTTTTGAATATAACACTTTATTTTAATTTAATTTTTTAATTTTCTTGACGCCCGGGGTGATTTATGTACAGTAATATCGCAACTTTCCGGTCAAAGTCATCGCCGAGTTCGGATCCCGACCTAGTGCGTCGAGCTGGCTACCCGGGACGATACTTGTGCAAAAACATCGCGACTTCCCGGAAACTGTCATCGCCGAGCCCGGATTTTGACCTAGTGCGCCGAGCGGGTTACGCGGAATGATATTTCCGCTGCAAAATCGCAGCTTCCTAGAGAAATATGCTCAGATCACCGCCTGATGCTCCGTGCGGTCATTCTGTAGGGTAATATTCTCGCGTAAAACCCGTAATTGCGTGGAGAAAGTCATTTTCGAGTTTCGAGTTCGACCTGGTGCCCCGACCGGGTTACCCAGGATAATTGCGAGAATCTTGATGTCGAGAGAAAAATCTACATGTATAGTTTAAAACTCATAGACATCAAATCGATGCGCAGCATCTATACATAGATACATTTAGCCTTATTAATCGATTAAATCGATGATATGAAGTTGGCCGGAAGACTACGTGAGACCGCGTGAGACCGTTTTTTTGTCGGGGATTTTTTCTTTTACGTCTGCCATAAATAATACTTGCCATTCGGAGCGCGGGAATATTAATTTTGCGTGAACTATTTTTGGATAAAATTTTTGGCTACAATTTTTAAGAACTTTATAAAAAAGTTTAGGAATTGCACTAGTTACAGTTTTGGGTGGTACCTATCTAGTTCTAATGTTCCTTTCATGGCCAAGAACTTATTCCCTAAAACTAGCCATAAAATATTGAACATTTCTACCAGACAGCAAATGAACTATTTATTGACGCCGTCTTCCACGCGTAATGTGTGCAATATATCTATTTATGGCATATTATATTTCTCGATTAGCGGTTAAATCGATGTTGTTTTTTTCAAAACTAATAAAATGAGTTACAACAAATTGGAAGATAATATCGGATCGCTTCCATTGAGTATCGATTAATTTACTCTTTCAAGACGCAGACAAGCAATTTATCCGACGTATTATCTCGCAAGGCGCGCGTAATACCACCCATAAGTATTTGTAATTGTTCAAAGTAAGATGGATGGGAAGCTGTGCTCGAAGAAAAGGAGAAAAAAACATCCAGTCCAAAAATGACGCATTGTTTACGAAGACATAACTCAATGCACTCGTCCGTAGTATACGAGCACCGGGACATATCGAACGGTTTTCGATAAAACGATATTACGATTCAATCGGGTACGTCGACCTTGCGAAATAATTCGTCAATCCAAACACGGCCTTTTTATGGCAATTAAATATTTTAACGGAAATACACGAGTGGGTGGCATCGTGAGAATAGTAATTCTGTTTATTGCTTTTCTAAAAAAAAAGGAAAAAAGCCATCAAAAGTTTATCATTTAGCCTCGTGGATAGATATAATCTAGATCGAAAGGAATAAATCGATATAAAAAAGCACGTCGCACGTGGATACGGCGTGACACATTATAATACAGCAAAATCTCGACATCTCCGATCGCAGCTGCCTCGTAATGGAGATTAAACTCTTAATGACGAGGCTGTCCAAAGCAATAAGTTATTGAAATAGAGCTGCAAAAGCCACCGTACCGATGATTGAATTTACATAAAGCCGGAGATATTTAGACGTACGGATCGATTAAAATATACGTTTATAATATTTATAACGTACACACGTGCAAACATGATCGTCGAGCTAGTTTATAACTGCAACGTCTGTATCTTGCGTCACGTACACTTTTCGCGCGCGAATTTAATTAAGTTCGCTGCCACCCGCTCGTCTATAAAATTTTATTTCATTATATTATATGGCTCTCGTGTGTTCTACGAAAATTGATCACTCGCGGCACAACAGCACAAAAAAAAGGAAGTTCGACCTCTGGGTCGATCGCGCTCCGAAAATTCGTCTATTGCTCAATTCCAGCAGGCTAGCAGCGAGCCATAATATTCTAAAAAGTAGTACTGGCACTATATACACGAGAGGGAATGCGCCGACCGTGTAAAAGATAATGCTCACGCGATAAGCCTCGGCATATATACCGAGAGTAGAGGCACGAACACATTCGACGGCAATAGTAGGCGCGCGCGCGGCCACTTATGTAAATTGATAATGCTGGTAACGCGCAAAAAATGCATTAATTTAGTACCTTTGATGATATCGAAATAGCCGCTCGCGCGACGTAGGACTGATTTTTTTTTTCTCTCAAAAATTAGGTAACCCCCAATGAGCACGTGCAGCGCAACGAAAATGTATCCTGTGCGACAGAATTAAAAAAAAGATAATAATAATAAAAGCAAAAAAGGCCCAGTCGTTGATTTATTTAAGTTAAACTCCCCGAGCTCTGAGCTCAGCTGCGACGACTATAGGCTTTACTACGACACACACACACGTATGCACACATCGATTCGATGTCTTATAGTGTGGTAATAGCGCAAATCGCGTAACTATATGAGCTTCGTAATTGCGATTAAATTACAAGCCATATAGTAATTATACATCTCTGTATATGTACACAAACGTGTATATACCATAGAAGCGACCGATCGTGCAAACAACTCTACTTTATGATCGCTTCTTTTATGCCGCGCGATGTCATATCGATGACTTTTTACGCTTTCTAATGTTTGTGAAATGCCGTGCGCGCGTTTCGTTAGTGTAGCGTATATATATGTGCATATGACGACTCGACCTGACATTATGGGCGCTATCGCGTTCGAAAAATATAGGCCCAATATATTAGGTTCGTTGTATATGACTGATCCTTCGTGAAATCGATTAAGATAAAAAATATCATTTTTAATTGACGTAATAAATATATTATGATTTGAAAATTTTTATGGTCGGTGCAGTAAGCTTGATTGATTTTCACTGTTTTCAAAACATGTTCAAATTTATTATTATGTAAATGGGTAATCAATAAAAATAATATAGCCTTCGAGTCAGCTAAAAAATGAAACATAAACTTTATTCAAACATACATGTGAATACCAAAATGAAAACTTACAGCATGTTTACTGACCATTAGAAGCAATCGTTTAGCATTGATTGTCAAGAAAATTACTATGCTAGGCATATCAATACATTTATTTTGGTACTGTAAGCCCATTTATTACTTTCAATTAGTTTTGATGCAATTTACATAATTTTCAAAAAAACTTTGAATACTCTATCAAATTTCACATTTATAACGATAAAAGAATTACATAAATACTTGAAAATTTGATTGATATTCAAATTTTTCGTGTCTACTTATACTATAGAATTATACGTAATTAGTTGCCAATGAATTAACTCTGTACTACGATTAACGCGATACAGTCCGTATGTACATATGCACGAAGCCGATAAGAGCTATGCAGTGAAAGCATAACGTGTACACAGGCACACACACACGCAGCTAAGACTGCTGCCACCACACGTAAGTTTCGCCAAGCAGTGTATCGGTTTCTTTCGACAGACCGGTGCAATCGAAAGTAAAAGTATGAGTGTAGGCTCTGTTGTTCCTTGCGCTATTGCCGCGGCTATCTGTGCGCTGAATCGACATATATTCGATGCCGTTGCGAGAAACAGCAAGTCCGAGTATCTTCCGCGCGTTCAATTGGCAACGTAAGATTTGCGCATCTAAATCATCTTCGAGTCTAGTTCCTGCACAAATTTTAAGTTTACCGGAATTACTTTCAAACGAAAATTTTCTTGTCGAGATTTTTCAATTAGTCTTCCGACAACATATACACTAGATCGTACAGATAAACATCGCACATTTTTGACACAATTAAAAATATACATTTTATACATTTACATTAAGCTACCGACTGATGCGCCACATCGACGTGGGCTTTGAGATTTTTTTTCTGTCCAAATACTTTTCCGCACTTATCACAAGAGTAAGTAGTTTTATTATGCACAGACTTTATGTGCCTTTTGAATGAGACCTTATAAATGAATGTCATTCCACACGTATCACAAGCATGTGTGATTTTACTATGAACCGAATCGACGTGAGATTTGAGAGTACACTTTTGGATGAAAGTCTTTTGGCACATATTGCATGCATATATGATTTCATGATGCTCCGAATCGATATGTTTTTTTAGTTCAATCTTCCACGAAAACTTTTTACCGCATGTATTACATGCATGTGTGACACCATTATGTACCCAATCGGTGTGGATTTTGAGATAACATTTTTGCTTGAATGTCTTCTTGCATATATTACACGTATGTGCGATACCACGGTGAGCCTTATCGATGTGATTTTTTAGTTCAATCTTCCACGAAAACTTTTTACCGCATGTATCGCATGCATGTCTGACACCATTATGTATTGAATCGATGTGGATTTTGAGATTATTCTTAGTTGAGTATTTCTTTTCGCATATTTTACATGCGTAGGTAACATTATTATGCACCTCATCGATGTGATTCTTGAGACTATCTTTTCTTGTGAATTTTTTTTGGCATACATCGCATGCATGTGTAATTTTATTATGCACCTCATCGATGTGGGTTTTGAGACTATACTTTGTTGTGAATGTCTTTTGGCATACATCGCATGCATGTGTAATTTTATTATGTGAATTTTGAGAGGCACTTGTCGAGCAAAAGACTTTCCACAAATATCACATGCATGTCTGACACGATTGTGTATGGAATCGATGTGGATTTTGAGATTACAGCGTTTGGTAAATATCTTTCCACATATATTACATGAAGGTTTGATACCATTATGCATCGCAACGATGTGGTTTTTGAGTTTCTGCTTATGGTTGAACTTTTTTGTAACTTTTTCCTTTTTCTCGTTCAGCTCACAATTAGTACTCAAGTTCATTTCTTTTTTCACTCTGCTCACAGATTGATAGTCGTTATTAATTTTCATAGCTGAATTTTCAGACAAATTTTCAATTTTCGTAATTGCTAATAAATCCATGTCAACCTTCATGTCTTTACATTCAAACTCGATCTTAACGTCGTCGAGTTTACTTTCTTGATTTTCGTTACATTGAAGTGTCTGCCATAAAATATCAAGTAATATAAAAGTTTTCATAAACGATATTTACTATATAAATCGCACAAAATTTGTTAACTCTTACCGAATGTGAAAATTTGACCTTGGGCGACTTGTCAATTATATTGTAGTCATTTTCGATGGGCCATGTTTCAATTGGTTCCTTTTTGATTCTGAAACAACCCCGAATAAATTAAGTATTATGAAGAAATATTTTTATACTTTCATTTTCACGTCAAAAATCACCTAACAGACGAGTCAAATAAACCACTAGAGTCCATCTTTCTCATTTCGAGTCTCACGAACGATTAATCTTTCTGTAATAATGTTACACGTCGAACCAACTAAATTTAGTTAAATAATATTTACAAATCTTAATTTGAAAATTTGAGCGAACAAATGTAAACATAATAATGTACCTAACGAAGAATTATCATTTTTCTATCAATGATATTTTTTTACGTAAAATTTAAAATTAAAAAAAAACATACCACTGAGCAAAAATTTGCTTCGAAAGAAAACGAAAATATTTAAAACTGTTTAGGAGATCTCATTGCCGATTTTTAAAAAGCACTTTGAAATATTGAAATATTTTTAAAATTTATTGAAGAAAGCATTTTTTTATTTTTAATCGTTTGACTCAACAAAAAATTCTTTTTTGATAGTTTTAAATTTATTTTCATTGATTCAAAATGATTAATCTTTTCTTTAGGAGATATTTTTGATTTTCAGCTGCATTACACGGAATTTCCTAGCAATGTTTTTTACGACAAATCTGTCTGAAAGAGTCAATGAAATCACCCAGAGCTGTTCATTCAATAATTCCCACCCACATGGCATCCGATGAAACAGCATCCAAAACTCGTAAATTTTTGAGATTGCATAAATTCGACGATCGGTTGCGAATGGCCGAAAAATTCGTGGATATATCTAGGCGCATAATACCGCGACCACAACGCATATAAGCGCCGCGTATCTCTTCATTTCGCTTGTCCCCGAAGTAATCCGTGTCAACGCGTATGCACGTCACAAACCCGCGGCTTGTCGCATTTGCTGCTCTTTTTTCTTCATTTTCGGCCTTGCCGCGTCCCATCGTCGTACGTATACGTGCTGTGCGGGGCTTTTATCTGGTAACGCGCGGTGCGTCGTTTTGATTAAATACTCGCGACAAGTCGAGCGCAAGAGGGCACCGATATATCTTATATTTTGGTAAATTATTTTGAATGTAGTGTAGATATTTTACTACCACCTGATATGCGTCAATGACTAATTGAATTTTAAACCTAATTTCACTTGTGGAATGCCAGTGATTGACGTATTTGAGTGAAACCAGAGATGTATTTCTTTTTTGCATGGATATTTCTCCGCGCATATGCAGCAGGTATGAGTTAGCCTGGATAAATGCCATTACAATTTCAGTGTAGTTTTAATGATACTCAAGTCCCTCTGTGGATTGCACCACATAATTGCGCGAAGCAAGTCGACGGTAGAAGGAGTAAAATCGTGAGATCACCTCACTAATGTACGAGTTATAGTTAGCATAGTCGCTGGCGAGGAGCTACATTCCTGAGTTAGTGTTTACAAATTTATGAAATCAAGATGTAGTGTTGATTACTCGAAGTGTATAACCTCAAATCTTTTCTTGATACTGATTGGGAAAATTCACAGTGATCACATTTCAAGCGAGTGCTGGAAAACGGCGGAGACATTGTTAGGTATGATTTTTTTCTGCATTTCATATTTTTTTTTTAGCGGTTGTTTCATCAAATTTCGTTATTCTCCAGGGTGAAAGAAGAACCGGACGATACATTGCCCGATGCAGGGGAACATCATATTTTCGATTCGCTAAACTCTTGCGAAACAAAAAACAATGAAGTATTGCCGTTCTCTGGATTATCAGTGAGTTCAATGATTTGAATTGTGTCCTATTCTTACACCATCAAAAACTATTGCATAATTTCAATTTCAGGCAAATCACACGAATGAGGTTATGGCGTTACAAGAAAAATTAGATGAAAAAATAAACATAGATTTTGAGTGCAAATATGTTATACCAAAATTAGAATCTTCATCAACAGTCGTCTGTAAACCCGAATATAAAAGTTACCTACCTATTGTGAAAGTAGAAAAAGAACTTCAGGCTAATCATTTAAATCACAAGGATCTTATAATTTTGATAAAAAAAGAGTTCGATTATGATAATAAGTGTATCAATCGCGACTAACATCCATCCGAGCTTGATTCATTTCACACAATACCGAAGAAAAAAAAATTCTCCACGCATATATAAGCTTACTAGGGGGGCTCCGCCCCCCTGCTCGCTCCGCTCGCCAACCCCCCGATTAAGTTTAACACTTGAATAAAAAAATAATGATATTTTTAGTAATAAAACGGTCAAGTATTTTATTGATGAAAAATTTAAAAAAAATAGTCTGTAGGAAAATACATTTTTGGCTATATTTATCTAGTCCGGGAGCGGCGGGCTACCTTCCCGTAGAAAACTGTAGGTGAATGGTTAAAATAAGGTGTTATCGATCAATTTTGACGCACGAATTTGGTGGTTAATTTTAGCTCTGAGTGGTACCATATCGTCAAAAATCCATTTGTTTAATTAAATTACCAAAATGGTCGAATATGGATCTTTTAACATCATGTTCGTGTTCTACCAAAAATTTTTTGAGAAAAATGTTCCTTGTGATTTTTCTCTAAAATGCATATTTATCGAGTTATAAGCCAATGAAAATGAGAAAAACGCTAATTTCGTGGTATTCGATTGCGTGTAATAACATGAAAAACAATATTTTCGATGATGTGAGTGCTTTTTATTATTCTTCGGACATCTCTATGCAAAGTCTTGTAGTTTTTTTTTCAAGATTTCTAAGGATTACCTAACGATAAATATGCATTTTAGAGAAAAATCACAAGGGACATTTTTTTCTTAAAAATTTTCTTAGAATACGAATATGATGTTTAAAAATCCATATTCGACCATTTTAGTAATTTTTTTAAACAAATGGGTTTTTAACCACATGGTACCACTTGCAGCCAACATTAATTACCAAATTTGGGTTCAGCGAGTCAAAATCCATCGATAACACCTTATTCTAATCATTTACCTATAGTGTCTTACGGGAAGGTAGCCCGCTCCTGGACTGATCGTATCACGACACGATTTTTTTTTGATTTCTTGGAAATTTTTTGTTGTTTATTATAAAAGTACCTATGTATAAAAGTACCTTTGTATTATTATACGTGATATACGTTATTGTTATAAAAATACCTGTCACATATCCGGTGGATTTACGGTGGAGCAGTGGAGGAGCAGTGGGGGAGCAGTGGGAGAGCAGTGGGAGAGCAGTGGGGGAGCAGTGGGGAGCAGTGGGGAGCAGTGGAATTTTTGGGGAGCAGTAATAATTTATACGGGGAAAAACACCAAAAATCATGTAAAAATCACGTGAATTTCACATTTTTGAAAAAATTGTGGGGGAGCAGGTGGAAATTTTGGGGAGCAAGCGAACCACATCCCCTCTACTATATAGTTATAAAGAAAGATATTCAAATTGACGTTGGGACACAATACTTGTCTGGTTGCCGAGTTAAAATGTATTCATAACTCGGTTTAAGCGCGCGCGCTGCTTGATTACAACGATGTTTCGAACAACATCGCGCGCAGCGAGTAATGGACGCGACGAAACTTTTATGCTCATCGTGATTTAATAGTGATGAAACTCGAATTACACCGCGCAATATCCATGCCAAAAATTATAAAATACAAAAAGCTCGCCTGGATGAGAAGGAGGAAAAATGAGAACAAAGCACGTGCTTGCGACGCGCTTCGTATCCCACCACAGCAGCAGCAGCTAAGCAGCAGCGTTATATTTTTCACAGAGAGAGAGAGAGAACTGCAGCCAGCTTCGCGCCTGCGCCGGGTTATTTCGGCGAAACGGCACACGTGCTTCGTTCGCTCTCGCCGTATAAAGTGCATCTCTGTATATCGCGTGTATACGTGTATAAAGCCGCATCAGCGCGCGACGATGTCTATATATATACGTATATATATAAGTCTGGCTTATACTGGTTGGCACAGCAGCAGCAGCAGGGGGTTGATGGCGCGAAGCGCGCGCGCGCACAAAGCTCGAAGCGAGCGTCGCTTCGTCGGAGGCATCGCAGTAGTTGCACGCTGGCCGCTGCCACGACAGGTTTAATGTATACACACACTTTCAACCCCACCATTTTTCAGTGAGGCTTTCGGAAAAAAGAAAGAAAGAAAATAAGAGGAGTAGCCGAGCGGAAGAAGGCCGAGGCAGCGGAGTCGACGGAGACGCCAGTACGTAATACCGATTTCATACCGATCTACCGATTGCCAAAATACGAACGGATCACCACCTGCGCACACGCTCACACATCACGCAGCTTTGAGGTTATGGCGACCGGTATCGAAGCTCGTCCTTCAATATCAAGACTCATGGATGCTGCCCTCTAGTTCGGTTAGTATCTCACTGATAATAGTAGAATAAACGATCCCCATTTCAAATTCATTCTCTTTTTAAACGCCTAATTTTACAAATCTTTTTTTTTTTATTTTTTCTAAAGCTTTAAGCGAGATTTAAGCGCGCGGCAGTCGGGGGTGGTGAAGGTGCAAAATTGTAAATAACCTAGCGTAGATTAGGAGATAATTGCTTACGAGCAAAGCGCCGCGCGGCTGGCTGAGCTTAAAACCAGACGACGACGACGACGACGAAGGTGAAAATTTATCCAAGCTCATGAAAGAGATTAAGCGCTGGGGCTGCTCTTGACCCGATGGATCTATTAGAAATACCTTAGTCGCTTCGTCGAAATCTGCCTTGTTTCTTTTTTTTTCTTTTCTACTTTACTCTTCTGATGTGCGTGTTAATCTCGTTGACCTGATACCTATTATTGCACTCGAAATAAAAGTCTCGCGCGCGCAAGCACAGACCTTGTGTGTGTGTGTCTGTTGGCTGTAATATAAATACGAGAGAAAAAGAGACGGAGGTATTGATAGCGTAAGGAAAGAAAATAAAGGGTTCAAAATAACTTCGTGCAGTATCAGTTCCAAACAACGAAGCGAGCAGAGAGTTCACAATAAAAAGAGGGTTGAAGAGAGAGCTTATAGCGCCGGGGCCGATGAACGCGCGCGCGCGCACAGCCGAGAGAGGGAATTTCGACGATTTTTTGCTTTTTTACTGTCTTTTTTTTTGCTATTCTGCTCGTTGACCGTCGTCGAGCGAGTATCTATAGGTTTATTAAACAAACTCGTTGGCCCTCGGATGAGAGCGCGCGCGGCAGGAATGAGCCAAGGTAAGAGGCGCCTGCCGCGCTGCAGCGAGCTGATGAAGAAAAATGAAAAATTTCTTACCGGCTAATTGCAAATTACGTAAGATAAAAGAGTTTTGAGCCGTTGGGCGCGCGAAACAATAACAAGAAGAAGAAGAAGAAAAAAAGTACGTATAAAACTGCACCGGGGCTACTGCGTGACGACGAGGTGGCGGTGGTGGTAGCTCGGCGCGACATTAACCATCAGCGGTAGCAAATTATCTCTTCTCCTCTAACGCGCGGCTCGAGAGAGAGAGAGAGACGTTTTATATATATAATATACCTGTGCATAAATCGGGAGAAAATTTTTACCCTCATTATTTCATGGCTAAGCTCTTCTTCTTATATACACGTATAATACACGCGTTCGCGAAGAGAAGACTACACCTATATATACATGTACGTGTGTGTAGGTGTATGTGTGTAATAGCTAGAGATAAAACATTTTTTTCCAAGGGAGTTGGCGATTTGAAAAGGCCTTGCGCTGGCTCTCTGGCGCGGTGCACAGGTTAATTGAGCTCGTACATAACTGAAACCCGGAGCATACACGCATACGACGACGACGACGACGACGACGACGGTGACTATATGACGCGCGAGCTTGTGCGGGGAGGGTCGATGACTCTCGCTCGCTCTCGTTTTTTTCTCTCTCCACTACCTCTTCCGCAGTGCAGTGAAGGCAGCAGCAGCAGGCACGGCACACACTTCACCTTTTCATCAAGCGTAAAGATGTATCAAGAAGCTTCGAGCTGTGCATCATCGCCCTTTTTCCTCTCTCTCTGTCTCGATTCCCGTCCGGCTTATACCTTGAATATACTCCGTATAGTATAGTATATGTAATACTTATGATTGATAAAAATTTGATTTTCATGCGCAAAAGTTTTCTATGACCCAGATCTATCCCGGCTATCCTCTCCATCCCTATATACAGTATCGCCGCCGCCGCCGCTGCTGCTGCACATTAAGCCATCGGTATAAGTATATACGGGTATTGACTATATCAAGTCGATATTACTGTCGCCGCCGACGTCGTTCCGCGATCGTTCAAAAAGTTGTTTTTCAAGAGCTTCGTCTTGCTCACTTTCTCCGATCCATCATCCCCCTTTCGATACTCGCCTATAGGCGCTGGGCTCCTCCGTCGTCGTCGCGACTTCTTGAGTAATAATACTTCTCCACTTAGGATTCGCGGTGTAGTCTCTCTCTATACGGAGCCCTTTTATTTCATTCGCCTATATACAGAGCGCGGCAAAATGAGCTTCGCGAAACGGCGGCGGAAAATAATGCTCCCCCGCGAACGTTTCGATGTAGTATTATGTAGTATATAGTGCAAAACTGTGCTGCTGCTTCAGCAGCAGTGGCGGGTCACGAGCGCGCGCCGCAAATGACCAATGCCAACGCGCCAAGCGTACGTCCGACAGCCGCCAATATTATGACACACACATACACAGCGGCACACGTTGTCCCGCATTCATTCGACGGTGTAAAGTCATCCGAGCATCCGCGGGGGCTGGGGTAAATACAAAAGCATTTCGCGGTATAATTTCGACATTTTCTCCCGAAGCTTTTACCGCGAGCTCCGTGGGAAAATGTGGCAGCACGCGAGCATCGTCATGAGCTTTTATGTCCTTGCAATCGCGACAAATCTGACAAATGTACAAGTTTTTTTTTTTTTGATTTTTTGATATTTTTGTTTTCGTTCGAATCTAGGTCGATGCAGACTCGCGCTCAGCTGGCCAAACAGATGCAAGGGACGACGACGAGGCGACGCTCTGAATCGCGGGCGGCATCATCCGGTGCTACCTCTCCGCAGCTGAAGGAGCGGAGGAGGACGACTACGACCAGGAACACCAATACTTCAGCGGGCTCGAAGCAGCTCTGGTCTTCGAGATGAGCTATGAAGGAAAAGTCGCGCTTGTTTCTGGCCTGCCTGCTGGTGCTCGCCTTTCATACGCATCTGTCGCCGCGGCGAAGCGGCGAAGAAGCCGTCGCCGCCACTGGCGCCCTGGCGCTTCCACCGGTCATCAAAATTGGTACGTTGAAAACTCGCTTTCTTTCACAATGGAATATAATAAAACTCTACAGGCTGCTTGAAAAAAAGTTAAATCTCTCTACAAACATGACGACGAGGGAGGATGGGTTATTCACTTTTTAACGGTGAAATACTCGCGCGTTATCTCAGCCTCTGCCATTCTCTCTAGCATGGCTCTTTCTTTGCATGTGTGTGTGTGTGTGTGTGTGTGTGTGTGTGTGTGTGTGTGTGTGTGTGTGTGTGTTTGCAGCATGATTCGAGCTAATCCCAGGCAGCAGCAGCAGCAAGCACAGATATTTCGGAGGCACGAGGCAGGAAAACGTTTACGGTTATCCTTCTCTCTCTCCGCTCTCCTCGTATCTGCACACGCATACGTTCCATTTCCGGAGCAAGCGCGCGACACATTTCGCTCTTTAAGCGTTATATATATACATGTACGTACTGTACGTATGTGTGTATAGGTAGCAGCGCGTCTAGGTAGTTGCGCTGCGCGCGATTTACCGAAGAGCCAACCATCCGACCGACCGACTCTCTCCTGTATACCTACCTATAATTTCGTTCGATGCACTGCTGCAGCGCCGGTGTCACGACGCCTGATTAGCGTCGCCTGCTATGATGGATATTGCAATTAAGCGACCAAGCTCTGAAAATCTAATAACACTCCGAAATCTCGTTTTCTTTTTCGCGGCGGTGCGGTCTTTTCTTTTACTTTTTTTTTTCAATCGCGGTAAAGTTCAACCGCGTAATAACTCGATCGTTGGTTTTTTGTATTATATATGCCGCGATATTCCACGCGCAGTTTATATTTTATGTAAGCTACTTCATTATCGAGACGTTATAAACGCCATCGCGTTTAAATCATCTTCTCGCATACATTAACGATAATATATTTATATGTTGTACTCTTTCGACTCGCCTGCATGAATAAGAATTTATTACATGTATATTTATAATGACGTAATGCATGCCCATGTGCACCAACACACAGACACTATTTACACCTACTTACAGACCGATGTATTATATGTAGCGAGTACAGATAAGTGAGTTACGTAAATTTTATATACAATTGTGTGTACGTATATAATATGTCCGAGAGTCAAAATGACATAATACATAATAGCGTATGAATAAGCGCGCGACTGATCTGGTTATCTGCGATACCTTTTTTACATACGCGAGCTTCGAGTCTCCGATATTACTTTCCTTTAGCGGATTTTCCGTCGTCGTCGTCGTCGTCTTGTACCTCGAATGCGGGTCAATGGACTTTTTATACGATATAAATCTGCTGGGGCAAAAAATTTGTTTAATTATAAGCTGTGTTAAACTTTCGTATATCATTTAGGGACTGTATTTTAATCCTGTTAATCAAATGCGACTGAGACGGCAAACAGTTGAGTTTGATTTTTTCATAAATCAATTATTAAAATCCGATTGACGACTTTCGAAGAGCTGTATCTTCATTTCGGTAAATTCGAAACGAATGATCCGACAGTTTTATCGATTTTAGATAATGCGATGTAAATCAATATTGAAGTTGGAAAACTCTATTCCAGAAGTCCTGACATCATAAATCATATCGAGTACAACTTCCAGTATTTTCTTCATAATATAAAACTCGTCATACCGAAGTTTAATTTTAAAAAATAATGACATCGTTCCATTCTTAAACGAATATCAACTATGAAAAAGATCTGATCTAAGGTTACTTCTTACTTTCTAATTGAATAGAATTGAATTTGATTTGAAATATAAAATCAAATAACATTCGTCTTCCGATGTAATTTCGATGTAACTAATTTTTCTCTTACTTTTATTTATTTATTTGAAAGTGAATTTTGTTCAGGAAAAAAAGGAAGTGACTTCAGATAGAAAATCCAAGTGAAGGAAGTTCAATCGGTTACAGGATCCAAGAAAGTTTCTACCTTTTTTTTTGCCGTCTTCTTGCTCGTAGACTAACCGACTGTTGCATCCCAAACTTATCTCAGAAAGTTTACACATTTTATTTCTTTTATTTAATAATACTTATACATTGACAACATGTAGGTAATAAATAATAACAATACTTTTTATGGCTGATAAAACCGTCAAAACTTACTTTCGAACAATTAGTAATTATTACTTACAATTTAAAAACTTTTCTAGTTCTTTTTAGTAAAGATTCTATAGGCGGAACCTTACTTTAGTGCAATTTGTAAAAGCTGTACCGAACAATGCTGCGAGTGGCAAGAGCGTTGTACATTATTTTATATCACTGCTCTTCATACTTATGATACCTGTTCGGTGATATGAATACCTTATAATGTATGCAACGGAGTTTTATAATGTACTATTTATGGCACGAAAAAAATTACCATAAGTGTAAATCTATGCACGCCTGCAGTATGAGACGATATAAAATCGCAAAAATTGGGTACTAGAAAAATAATAAAAGGCAAAATATGTAGGTTACTTTAACGCGAAAAAGGGGGAAAAAAGTAAGTGCGAGTCGTCATTCGACAGTGCGGCGCCGTGCAGGCTATTTTCGCAAAGCTTGAGATGTTACATGATACGAGCCATCTACCGCTTGTCACTGTCGGACTCAAAATACACCATTTTATGACAAGAGTGAAAATCATTAAACATAAAGCACATGCCGATAATCCACGTCGGAAGAAGTAAATATTAGATGAAGGTGAATGACTGCGTGAGATAATTGAAAACCCTGTTACAACAATTTCAATAGGATTACGAATAATGCATTTATTGACCGAAATATCAATAAAATATATCATCATTAATACATTTTGAATTTTTTAAAAATATTTTTGAAGAATCGAATTACATTACCAACCACTTTATTAAAAAATCTAACAATTTTGTCTTTGAAGGTTTCTTTTGATTCATTTTCACCAGAACGTGTGTCGGTATTGGCATCAGAATTAACAATGATTATATTTTCTTTAATCTTCGTCGATAATGAATTGTCATTTGCTTGCCGATTCCCAGTTAAGTTAGGTGATTCAAGATTCACCTTACCACTGCTATTTAATTTAACAGGCGATCCAGTTTTCATAGATAAATCAATTGGACTCGAACCATCGCTCGGTTTCGCTATTGTGGATCCAATTCTATTACCATTAACCTGTAGATTACCAGATACATCAGGGACTTTAGGATTCACCTTATCGAAGCCGTTCAAGTTAATATTAGACCCAACACGGATAGATAAATCGACTGGACTCGATGAATCTCTCGATTTTCCAATTCCAAATCCTACAGAATTTCCATTGAACTGTAAGTTGCCTCCAATGTTGGGAGCTACGATATTCTCTTTGCCAATACCGTTCAATGTACTACCAGCTTCTGCATTAATAGTTGAATCCACTGATTTTATTGCATCTCTTGCATTTCCAATTTTGGATCCGACAAGACTTCCATTGAACTGTAAATTTTCTCCGAGGTTGTGTGCTATGAAGTCCACGTTTCCATTTCCATTTAGTTGAACCGAGGATCCTGCATTGATTGATGGATCTACTGGGTTCAATGAGCTTCTTGGATTAACAATTTCGGTTTGAGGAGATTTTTCACTAAACTGTACATTACCAGCAGCGTTTGGAGTTGGATACACCTTGCCATTTCGGTCTAGTTTGATCGAAGATCCTGGATTGAGTGGAAAATCTACTGGGTTCAATGCGTCTCTTGGATAAGTAATTACGGATCCAACTGGATTCCCATTGAACTGTAAATTCTCTCTAATGTTTGGAGTCATGGGATCCACGTTACCGTTTAATTTAATCGAAGATCCTTCATTGATTGATGAACCCACTGGGTTTAATGCGCTTTTTGGATTACCAATTCCCCATCCTACGGGATTTCCGTTAAACTGAAGGTTTCCTCCAAGGTTGGGAGCTGTGAGATCCACGTTACCATTTTCATTTAATTTGATCGCAGATCCTGCATTGATTGATGGATCTACTGGATTCAATGCAATCTGCGGGTAGCTAATTTCCGATCCTACGGGATTTCTGTTAAACTGCACATTTCCTCCAAAGTTAGGAGCTATGGGATCAATGTTACCATTTTCTTTTACATGAACAGAGGATCCGGCATTGATTGATGTATCTAATGGATTCAATGCAATCTTCGGGTTGCTGATTTCCGATCCTACGGGATTTCTGTTAAACTGTAGATTTCCTCCAAGGTTGGGAGCTGTGGGATTCATGTTACCATTTCCATTTAATTTAATCGAAGATCCTGCATTAATTGTTGAATCTATTGGATTCAATGCAATCTGCGGGTTGCCGATTTCCGATCCTACGGGATTTCCGTTAAACTGTAGGTTTCCTCCAAGGTTGGGAGCTGTGGGATTCATGTTACCATTTCCATTTACATGAACAGAGGATCCGGCATTGATTGATGTATCTAATGGATTCAATGCAATCTTCGGGTTGCTGATTTCCGATCCTACGGGATTTCTGTTAAACTGTAGATTTCCTCCAAGGTTGGGAGCTGTGGGATTCATGTTACCATTTCCATTTAATTTAATCGAAGATCCTGCATTGATTGTTGAATCTATTGGATTCAATGCAATCTGCGGGTTGCCGACTTCCGATCCTACGGGATTTCCGTTAAACTGTAGGTTTCCTCCAAGGTTGGGAGCTGTGGGATTCATGTTACCATTTCCATTTACATTAACAGAGGATCCTGCATGTATAGATGAATCTACTGGACTCGAGGTTTCTTTTGGATTTCCATTCTCTTGCAAGTTTCCGGTCGTTCCTAACTTATTTTCATTCTTCACATTATTCTTGATACCGCAGAATTTTGTTATATGATCAGGCACACTTCGGCTTTCTGTGTTATAATCTTCAAGAATTAGTTGACACAGCCATTGTGATTGTGTACCAATGTTAGTGTAAACGTCTGGTTTTGAGCCTTCAAGGCATTTTTTATCTCCAAAGCTAAAAAGGCCTAGTAAACATTGATCGTTGCTTCGGATCAATGGTAGGCCTGAATCAGTCTATTGAGTAAAACGTAAATAAATATGTTAAAAAAATATTGATATATTGAAAGAATTTATTTTCATACTTACTATACATTCACTGTCATTAAAGAAATTAATCATTTTCGTGCATATTGTCCCATAAGCTATATTTCTATCTTGCCACAATTCTTTACATCGCTCATGCTGTACAAGTTGCACATTTGCACTTATTACTTTTGGAATGTTGTAATCATTCTGCATGAACACAGTATATTAATATCAGCGATCGGGTTATTTTAATATGTATTAAAATTCGTTTTCTTACCTGATATTTGCTTTCTGATTTTTTATTTCCGATAACTTCAAGACCATCATTTATTTCAGGTAGATCAACCGCAAGGCATTCGATAGGCCTAATTTTATCGTTAACAGGGATTGAATTATATAGTCGAACTAGCGCAATGTCATTGGCGTGGGTTGAATTCTATGAACAATCACAAATAAATCAATAAAGCACGCGAAGCAAAAGATGCAGCGTAACTTACATTGTAATTCTCGTGAATCGTATACTCGTTAACTACATAAGTCAATTTATACTCGTCACTCGAAACGCCAACGATCACTTCTAACGTATAGTTCAACAAATTTTTCTTAGCTTCTGCAACGCTGCAAAAATATTTATTTTCAACTTTACAATTGCAATAATTATTCACGCGTCGATACTTACTAGCTATAACAGTCCGCAGACGTGATCAGATGCTGATCGTCTATTATTGTCGCTCCGCAGAAATGATGCGTCCGGTCGTAATTGACACTCAAATAAGCTAGATAAGGATGCGCCACTTTTTCGGTCAAAGCACTGGAAACTACGATCGAGAGAATAAAAACAACGTAAATCATCGTTCTTCTCTCCGAACGCAACATTCGTCGAATAAAAAAAACAATTACTGTTTAAGATGAGCATCTTCGCTTCTCTTTTATATTAAAAAAATTATGAAGCTCGTGCATACCATCAAAAATGAAACACGTGTACGTAAGTACTGAATGTTTATTAAAAGAAAAAATAAACAATACCTCTAGTGTTTATACGTATTTATTCTCTGAATTTGATATGCACGTGTTGCACCGATTCTCAGCTGTTCTACGTCATCGTCATCGTAATTTCATTCATAAAACTAAATTCTCTTTCGGCAAATTAATCGCATATTTTCGTCAATTTTCCAACGAAAGCTCGACATTATACCGCGTTATATAACCGCATTACCTAACTGCAGCAGCAGCAGCAGCAGTGATTCGTGACAGTGAAATTTTCGTTGTATACACATACGCGTAGTATCGCGAGAGGCACGTACTCGTTTTAACACGAAGCATGTGCGGCTCTATATACACACAATGCACCGAATATCCACACGTACGCGTATATATATATTTATCAAAGCTCGAGCCAGGATAAGTGGGCAAGTATATAGTGTAGCGGGCCACTCAATACGTAACTATATCTCGAGCGCATTTTTTTTCTCTCTTTATTTTTCTTTCTTCGCGCGCGCGAGACGTACATAACAATGTAGTTTTCTTTTTTCTCCGCGTGTACATGCACACACAAGCAAACAAATACACACACACACGTGGAGGCACAAGGAATGTGTACTAGCCAGTAGTAAATCAGTATTAGCTCGAAAGTCCATCGTCACGTTTTTCGTCCGGAGCTTGTATCATACTTATTCGTCCGCGCGCGCGCGTGCTAGATAATATACTCTTTATCTCTCTCTCTCTCGTCGAGCGCAAAAAGACGTATGGGGGCCAGGGCCTCATAAATTTTCTCTCGCAACAATCGTAAAATAAAAAAAAATTTTCTCTTTCTCGAACATTTTCATTATATCTTTCTTCGCCCGTACCTATAGTGTTATGTTATATACACGTCACGCGTGCGCGTGCAACAATATAACTCGCGAGAGAACAAGCGCAGAGAGCAGAGCAGAGAGCTTCAAACACGCAGTTCAAATGTCGAGAGAGATTTTAAATATTCATGCTTTCGATTTGCTGGCAAACGACGAGCGAGTAAGAGAGAGAGAGAGTGACAGAAAGGAAGCAACAATCTGTGAAAAGACGTCGCGTACGTCGTTCATTTTTCGGAAAAGAAGGGCGCGCGCGAAAGCCTCTCTCTCCCTTACTTTTATGGTGGCCAGACTGCCTGCGCCTCACGGAATCACAAGTAGTAGCGATAAAACTTTAGTCTCTACATCTTTGCGCGAGAGAGAGAGAGAGGGTGCGAGTAGAAGAAGAAGAAGGAGAGAGAGAGAGAGAGAGAAAGTGGAAAAGAAGTAGGAGGAAGAGCGCAGAGCTCGACACACATTTCCACGGGCGCGCGAGCGACGCGACGCATTATGAAGTCTAAGACGAAGTAAAAATTCACTTCTTTTCGCGACGCGACGACCTCTGGGCTGCTACTCTTGTCACGCACCCGCTCGTACTTTTAATAACAAAACGCCCACGTCGTATTCGCTTTTATAGAGAAATATAATAATTTATATATACTATTGTATACATTTATAGCAGCGGTATAATGGATAGAGATAGGCATGAGGCAGAAGGTTTATAATATATACGGGGGAAAGTATAGCAGCAGCAGCAAAGGTAGGAGTGGGAGGAGGGGGTAAGATGTGTAATGAGAGAAGGCTAGTAATGCGATTATACTCGAGGGCTTCCCAAGCTTTAACGATTCCCCTCTGGACCCATTATACATGTGTCGATATGTCCCGCGCCGGCCTGTGTGCTCGCGTTGTTTCCGGCGACTTCCTCTCTCTCTCTCTCTCTCTATGCCATGCATATGCTTCGTACACATTTATAAATATCCATTATACGACTCGACAAATATATATGATGAACTTTGGGGGTGACGTCGTGGGAGGGGTAGAAAAGAGTGACAAGTCGATAAACCCAGGGAGATTATTGAATTTACGCTTGTTAGGCTCTTATATACAGCTCTGCACACGTGCTCGGGGAAACGCGATAAAGGTGGAACGAGAGACCTTTCTCTGCTGCTGCTATACACAAGCCCCAAATCGTCCCCTGACGATTTAAGCAATTTTCGCCTCGGAGTGGCAGCATCTTGTGTGTCATGCACCGAGGCGTTTACGCGACGAGACGTGCAACAACAACGTTATATTGTATGCCCGCTAGACGCGACGCGACATGACACTACACACACGCGCGTTTATAATCACGCAATATCTGATTATTGACCTCTTCATCTTCGTCTATCTATCTCCGCTGCGCATACGGCAGCAAACGTATATAAACGTGTGCGCGGGTATCCGCCGAGAGAGTCCGCAGATATGCGCGAGGGAAATTACGATCGCTGCGCAAGGCCAGACTAATCGAATGTGGAACACGGCCGTAAGAAGTGATCTAATTAAGCTCTGTCTCTCTGGAACGACTCGAGCGCTGCGCTTATTGTGTTTAGGGGCCGAATTGCACCTCGGGTTTCGATTGTCTCTTGGCCCTAGTGATACACATATTTTCGGGCATTTTACCGGATAATCACATTGACTGATTTTTGATACTACCAACGCAACGATGATCTTGAGCGATATTTAAACGGCTAAGCGAGGGAGCTTGAGTTCGTTTAAAAGTTATGATTACTCTCGAGCTCGAATAATTCACAACATTCCCTGAATTCCGTTTATAGCTCGGTCGCAACGAAAAAAATCTTGAATGTATCCGTGCGGAAGCCGTAGTAGGTGAGAATCGAACCCGCGCACGTTTATTGGTGCGTAAGGGGATTGAATTTTACGCGGCACTAACCGGAGCTTGGTCAAGGGGAAGGGCTCGATCGTGCTTGAAAGACGCCGTTCTCCTCCGACGCTGCGCCAGTCGACACCCGCGGCTGCTTCGGATCAATTGACTGGATGTTTTCGTGGCTCTCGAATTCGACTACGCGTCTCGATGACTGCAATTTGCAAGTTTGATTTATACATGAAAATCGTAGTCGAGTGGTTAACTCGAATTTTTTCCCCTTAGAAAAGTCATGATCTGATCGTGTCATCGCGATAAATGCGTTTATCTAATTGATCGCTGAAACAGGTATGAAGTCGACGTATCTAAATTGAGTGCAAATTTTTAAATTCATAGCAACATGATAGCTTTTGAGTTTGAGCATTTGAGCTTTAAGGAGATATTGTTTTTACCTCGTAGATACAAAAACTCGATTAAATTTTAGCGAGGTAATCACTCCTGTTGTTGGTTACACTTATGCCTTTTGTATAAGGTTTAAATTTGCATTCTTGCATAGGAGGATATCAAAAGAATGTAATATGCGAATATATCAAACATTTACTTACAGAAGCTGAATCGTCACTACTTGTAGAGCTTTTCTATCAATGATTTTAGTTGTTCAATCATCTGCATGTATGGATATAAATTAAAAGGGCCAACGTGCGAAATTTAAGAATCAATCTGGCTTCAGGGCAATGCTTTTTTCTTCTTGCATACTAATAGAGAGCAGATACTTGAGGAAAGATTTAATTAATAATAGGAACCTTGAAAGACATAACTGCAACAGCAATACTTTGAGGAATATATTTAAAATTAAACTATGCGTCAATATTAGCTTATATACGATGATAGTTAAAACTAAAGAAATAAGATTTTAAAACATTTTATTATTTTTCACAAAGTTAAAAGATATTTATTGAAAATTTTCCAAAACTACGTAGTAAGTACGTAGTAAGTACGTAGTAAGTAACCCAAGTGTATAGAAGTTTTCATTGCGACCAAATGTCTGCCGAAAATTCTAATACTCTTAGGGTTTTCTACGATCATGTACTGTGTTTATGTGAATTTTGAGGTCAGATTTTCGTCCAAATGATTTCCGACAAATGTCACATTCAAAGGGTTTAATCCGATTACGTACTGCATTTATATGATTCTTGAGGGTACTTTGGCATACAAATAATTTGTGACAAATATCACATTCAAAGGGTCTGATCCAATCATGTACTGCATTTATGTGCTTTTTAAGATAACCACTGTATCCAAATGATTTCTGACAAATTTCACATTCAAAGGGTTTACTCCGACTATGTACTCCGTTTACGTGAAGTTTGAGACGACTTTGGTATCCAAATAATTTGTGACAAATTTCACATTCGAAGGGTTTACTCCGATCATGAACAGTACTTGTATGTTTATTGAGGTTACATTTATCTCCAAATGATTTGTGACAAATTTCACATTCAAAGGGTCTGATCCAATCATGTACTGCGATTTTGTGCCTGTCAAAATTACTTTTTTGTCCAAATAATTTGTGGCAAATGTTACATTCAAAAGGTTTGCTCCGATCATGAACACTACTTGTATGTTTATTGAGGTCACTCTTTTGCCCAAATGATTTGTGACAAATGTCACACTCGAAGCGTTTTTTCCCATCATGAACTGTACTTATGTGTTGCTTGAGGTTACTTTTATATCCAAATGATTTGTGACAAATTTCACACTCGAACCGTTTTTTCCCACCATGAACTGTACTTATGTGTTGCTTAAGGTTACTTTTATATCCAAATGATTTTTGACAAATTTCACATTCAAAAGGTTTGCTACCACTTTGAACTGTAATTATGTCTCTTGAGCTCCAGTTTGCGGCGAAATGATTTTTGAGGAATGCCATGTTCAAAGCTAACATTCTTACTTGCCGAATCGATATTTATGTTCAAACTCGATTCCCCTTTATAAATTTTTTGACTCACTTTACAGTCGCGAAATAATCTGTTTGGAGTAACTTTTCGAAATATTCCAACCTCATTATATTTTTCAATTTGCAGTTGGGAATTAACGTGAAATGTACACTTATTATCGTAATCGAACTCTTTTTTTATCAAAATTATAAATATCTTTATGATTTAAATGATTAGCCTTAAATTCTTTTTCCACTTTCACAATAGGTAGACAACTTTTATATTCGGGTTTGCAGACGACTGCTGATGAAGATTCTAGTTTTGGTATAACATATTTGCACTCAAAATCTATGTCTATTTTTTCATCTAACTTTTCTTGTAACGCAATAACCTCATTCGTGTGATTTGCCTGAAATTGAAATTATGCAATAGTTTTTGATGGTGGAAGAATAGGACACAAATCAAATCATTGAACTCACTGATAATCCAGAAAACGGCAATACTTCATTGTTTTTTGTTTTGCAAGAGTTTAGCGAATCGAAAATATAATCTTCCCCTCCATCCGGCAAAGTATCGTGCAGTTCTTCTTTCACCCTGGAGAATAACCAAATTTGATGAAATAACCGCTTAAAAAAATATTATGAAATGCAGAAAAAAATCATACCTAACAATGTCTCCGCCATTTTCCATTACTCGCTTGAAATGTGATCACTGTGAATTTTCCCAATCAGTATCAAGAAAAGATTTGAGGTTATAAACTTCGAGTAGCCAACACTACACCTTGATTTCATAAATTTGTAAACACTGACTCAGGAATGTAGCCCCTCGCCAGTGACTATGCGAATTATACTCACACATTAGTGAAATGATCTCACGGTTGGGCGATTTTCTCCCCTCTACCGTCGACTTGCTTTACGCAATTATCTACTGCGATACGCAGAGGGACTCGCGTATCATTAAAAATGCAAGGAAATTGTAACCCACATAGCATGAACGCTTTCCAGAATCTTACAGAAAGCTTTCAGAAAAGTTTAGAGAGCTTCCAAAATACTTTCTTGAAAGCTTTCTGTAAGTACGAAATGTCTTCGACAAACCGGTCGCAAACAGGTTGCATGAAAGCTTCCCAAACCCTGGGACGAAGACTTTCAAGAAGCTTTTCTGAAAGATTAGAGAAAGTTTACATTTAAGGTTTCAAAAAAGTTTTTAAACAGCTTCCAGAAAGTTAAATAGCAAGCTTTCAAAAAAGTTTTTAAACAGCTTCCAGAAAGTTAAATAGCAAGCTTTCAAAAAAGTGTCTAAACAGCTTGTAGAAAGTTAAATAGAAAGCTTTCAAAACAGTTTCTAAACAGCTTGTAGAAAGTTAAATAGCAAGCTTTCAAAACCTTTTCAAAAACCTTTCAGAAACCTTTCAGAAAGTTTCCAAAAACCTATCAGAAATGTTTCAAAGTCACATTTCAGAAAAAATTTCAAAAAAATTTCATCGTAATATTTCACACATTTACCAATTTCCTCCCATTCGTATTGACTGAAATATTACGTTGGACCCTTTTTGTAATATTTCATGTAGATTAATTTCGAAACATTTCTGAAAGGTTTCTGAAAGGTTTTTGCTAGGTTTTGATATTAATTCGAGATCATTAAATTAATTATTAATATATTATTATTCTGATGGTAATATATATGTGTTAGAATTATGTAAGAATTTATATCAGATTATAGAGACGCTGAAAGTAGAGAAAAAAGTTTATTATTATTTTGCCGGTCTCGGGGCTCGAACCTGGATCCTTCCGCATGAACACGAGCCCGCTCGCGTATATATATCGACAAATGTACATGGGCGGCACAACAAATGTATATAGCCATCGTCCCGGGCCACGGTATCGTCGCGTTACACGAAAATCTTCGAGTAGGCGATTCAACAACTATTTATTCGTCTTACGATCACTAAGCTCGCACTAAATTCCAGTAAACTGCAGTACAGCTACAAA